>NC_062965.1:46196090-46217246 GCF_023119035.1 Salvia hispanica
TCTAAACGAATGTGGTGCATACAAAGATCAGGACTTATTCCTACCAAATCTGAGAGAGTCCATCCTATTGCTTTCTTGTTTCTTTTGATGACTTCCAATAACTCATTCTCTTGCTCCTTGGTCAGGTTGTTGTTGACTATTACCGGAAATGTCTCATCCTCCTCCATGTAAGCGTACTTGAGGCCTAGTGGAAGTGTCTACAGCTCCTTTTTTGTTCCATTCGTCTCCTGGGGCAAGGGATTTTTGTCCGCAATTTCTGGTAATGCCTCCTTCCCAGACCCAGGAGAATTTTCCAGACTAGCCACGTGAGCCGATCCCTTAGATTTGGCTGACTCGGGACTTCTGCAGAATTCCATGATGGCCTCCGTGAGTTCCTCATCTGTCAATTCCGTTGTGTTCATTGTTGCACACCATCCTACAACTTCTCTGTCAATCGAATGACTCAACTCCGAGTTGTCGATTTGTTCCTGTATCAATTCCGTCTCAAGATACTCTTGGACCAAGGGGTTAATAACATCAATAGCATAGAGATTCTCAACATCTAAAGGCCTTTTCATCCCCTCATCTATGCTAAAAGTATACTTCTCCCCGTTATAATCCAAGCAAATTGTTCCATCAAAGACATCGATAATGGTCTTAGCGGTACGCAAAAATGGTCTCCCTAAAAGTACCCCACTGGACTCAGCAGACTCATTATCATTCATCTTGATCACATAAAAATCAGCAGGATATAGAAAATCATGCACTTTGACTATAACATTTTCCAACACTCCTTCAGGGCAGATGCAAGTTCTATCTGCTAACTGGATCACTACCTTGGTAGCAACCATCCTCACTCCAGTCAATTTCTTATAGATCGAAAGCGGTAAAACATTTATTGACGCCCCTAGATCACACATAGCATGCTCGACCTTGATATCCCCTAGAGAGATGGGTAATGTGAACATACCTAGGTCGGTGCATTTTGAGGGCATCCTTCTCTTTTGTATCACAGCAGACACATTTTCCCCGATCACAATCTTCCCATCTGGCTTGGTCTTCCCTGCAATGAACTCCTTGATGAACTTGCTGAAAGCAGGCATTTTTAAGGCTTGTAAGAATGGCAGGTTGATTTCCAACTTGCTAAAAATCTCCATGAGATCCTCTGTATCATCCTTTTTCTTCTTCGCTTCCCCGCGGTATGGAAATGGCTTTGGTCGCTTTACTACATTGGTGGAAGTCCCAACCTGGGTTCCATCAACTCCACTGTTTCCTTCCTTACTCACTTCTTCAGGTTCGGGGTCTAGGAAGAACGGGTCCCTTGGTCGAGGTAGGGATCCCCCTAAATCTCCCTTCTGGAGGTCTTCCTGAATAAGGATTTCCCTGGGTCTAGCGCTTTCCTCTTGATGCAGCTGACTCTGTTTTCCTTCACTAGCCTGCAT
Organism: Salvia hispanica; assembly: GCF_023119035.1. Lineage (NCBI taxonomy): Eukaryota > Viridiplantae > Streptophyta > Magnoliopsida > Lamiales > Lamiaceae > Salvia > Salvia hispanica. The sequence continues at coordinate 46,197,512 of NC_062965.1, forward strand.
GGGCACTTCCTCATCAATTTCCAACGTCGGCCCTTCATAACCCCGCCCAGATCTCAAGGTGATTTGACTAATGTTTGCTCGGTCTGGCGGTTTGACGGTGGCAGGAAGTTTCCCTTCATTTCCTCGCATCTCATTCAAGGAGACTGCAATCTGGGACAGTTGCTTTGCCATCATATCCATGGCGGCTTTATGTTCAGACTGAGCATCTTGTAACTTGTGCACCACGTCATTGTTGGAGTGTAGGTTACTCTGCATGAACTGCTGTGAATTCACTAGATCGTGGACCATGTCATCCAAACTCCTTTGTGGTCTGGAGTTGAATTGACCAGAATTCGGTCCTTGACCTTGATTCTGACGATAGTTACCTTGATGATTGTTATATTGGTTATTAGACCCTTGATTTCCCTGATGGTTGTTGTACTGGCTACCAGACCCTTGATTCCCTTGATGATTTGGTTGGGAATTCTGGTAGTTCCCTTGGTTATTTCTCTGATGAGGTGGCACATAGGAGCTCCCTGGATTGTTCTGATTCCTATTTCCCCAATTAGTATGGTCCTGATTCCTGTACCCCAGCTGCAATTGCCCCTCTTGACCTTTTCCTGACCAGTTGGACTGCCTCTCCGGAGGATGTGCATAATTCGTGAGCTGAAGTGGGGTTGATTGGCCTTGCTCATGGTCAGTCCACCTGAAGTTTGGGTGAGTCCTCCATGGAGCGTCCCTCTGTCTTCCTTGGTTCCAACTTCCGTCGGGATTCCAACTTCCCATCGAATTTCCACTGGAGCATGCGGATTGTATTTCTCAATTGCATTTAGCAAGGCTTTTTCCAGTTTATCGATCCTATCTTCCACCTTCTTGTCTTCTTGTTCCATTACTGCATTGGCTGATCCTCTCCTCAATATGCTTCGCGGGTTATCATAGGCCTTCTTTGCCTCAATCAGCCTTCCCAAAGTTTCCCGAGCTTCACTTGCTTTATTCTTGGTAAAATTTCCCCCGCTCGAGGAGTTCATCAAGTCCTTTGATTCAGGGTTTGCACCTTCGTAGAACAGATAATAAGTCTCCGCTTCTATCATCCTGTGGTTCGACAAGCATCCAGCAGCCCCTTGAAACGGGACCAATAAGAACTCAGAGACTCATCGTATTCCTGCTTGCACTCCTGAATCTCCTTCTTCAAGGCATTCGTCTTGTTGGACGGAAAAAAGTAATCCAAAAACTCTAGTTTAAAGTCCTTCCACGTGTTGATCGAGTCCGGTGAGAGCCTTAGCAGCCAAGTGTTCGCCTCCCCTTTGAGAGCAAACGGGATTGCTCGAAGACGGTAGTCCTCCTCTGTTGCCTCGTTGGGTCGCTTTTGAATGCTGCATAGTTTACTGAACTCGTTCAAAAATTCATAGGGGCATTCGTTCCTCCGTCCAGAGAAAGTGGGTAAAACTCCGAGTACATTCGTCTTGATATCGATCGCCCTCCGTCGTGGGTTCGAGACTATAGCATGAGCGGGTTCACCGTCGAGATGTGCGGTGAGCGACCCTATTTCCGGATCGGGATCTACTAGATGAGCCATATTCGGGTCTTCCTCCTCCTCGGTCTCGGAATGCTCTGGTTCTGTTGACGACTCCGGGTTCTCCTCTGTCGACGAATTCCACTCTTTTTCACTCTCTGACTCGAACGGGAATGGATCCTCCGTCCTCAATCCTGATCTAGTGGTGATGGTAGATGTAGATTCCTTGACTCGCCACTTGTATTGGCCACTCCCCGACCCAGATGAGCTCGCCCAACTTCCAGAAAGGAAGCCTGCGTTCATAAACTGTCAAGGAGAAAGAAAATAACAGATATTAAAATATTTACACCAAATCCTTAAACGCAGATACAATAAACGCCATCCTTCCCCGGCAACGGCGCCATTTGAAAGTCGAGATTATGTTTCTCGGTGCGCACAGAAGGAAATAAACAGGTTCCCTTGGTCCAGCAAATCCTCTAGATCACGCGGTCTAGGAACTCGTTGGTCGTAGGAAATCCTGGTCGTCGGACACACAGAGCACTCTTTCAAAAAACCCTCAACCACTTTACTAAACCTAGTATAGGGAAGTAGGGATCGATCCCACATAGATGGATGCGTAATAATCGTGTTCAAGGATTTGGGCTTGTTTTTGGTGTTGGCTGCTGCCACGCATTTTTCTTGGGTTGAGGAAAAAAAATAAACTTGACTTGGGAATTTTTAAAACGGCTACGCTAACAACTAGACCTAGGCGAAGCAACAAAGAAAACTATGCAAGGAAAATTAACCGCACAATCACTAGATCTAAGAAACTACTCTAATTACCTAGACCTGGGAAACAAACTGACTGTGGGGACCATGACTGAAAAAAAAAAGCAGAGTACGGGCGAAAAGCTGGCAGAATAACTAACTCTGGTTCTAACTAACAGCGACATCATCTTCTTCAACCAAATTGCGTAAAAACTCATAAGAAAAACAACATGAACGAAATCAGAGCAGAGCAAACTAAATCTAAACCAATTTGATGCATAACAACAAGAACTAAACAGATCCAGAGATGCTAGACGAAGTAAAACAGGAAACAAGCGGAAAACTCAAATCCATCCAACAACTCCCCTTTCTCACTTTGGATCCAACCTCAGACGCTAAATCCACTCCGGATCCAAGCGTCCGACACAAACTCCAACCAACAGAAACATTTTATAACTTCAGATTTTAACGACAACCTCCAATAAATCAACAAACCACAGATCTATCACCAAATTCCCAGATCGAGTACCACAACATCAAAATAAAAACAGAGATCGACATTAAACTTGTTAAAATAAACTCTCAGCAGGAAGATCTACGTAAATCAATTTGAAATATCACAATTAAATGCAAACCAACAGAAGCGAAAAGATAACAAGTAACATCAACAGCCAAGTCGACTTCCAAAGGTGAAGTTCGGCCGCAAAAGTGCAAAACAACTGAAATTTAAAGAGATTGTATCTTCGCCTACACGCGGGCGGTGTTGCAACTGAAACTTCTGAAGAAAGGCACCCCTTCGTGACCCAAACTACCCCAGATCTCCCATTCCCAAGTGTGTGTTGTGTGTGTATGAGCTAAGAGTGAGCGAAAAAAAAAGTGATAGCGTCCTCATTTGTGCGTTGCATGCTCTTCTATTTATAGGCGTTGGAGTGGGGCCCAGCGAGGTATAGATAGACTTTGTTGCCCTCAGCTACTGACTCCCTCCGTCACGCCTTCTTTTCCTTTTAAGCCTACTCATTTCACTTTATTCCTTCGCTAGATTGTTTCCTTCAGCATTCCCTCGATCTAGCGATTCTATCACACACCTGGCTTAGGAAACGTGTTAGACCCAGCAAAATGTAACGCTTTTCATCATATAACCGATGCATGAAATTAGCCTTATCAATGTTCATGTGTGATTTGATGTGATTTTCTACAGATCTGGATTAAATTGCATGATATTGGAATTGAATACATAATCACCTAAATAGACCGTAAGGACCTGCTGTGTCTTTTGTTGCTTTAACTCCAACACTATCGAGAAAAGCACTCGAATAGCATTCATCTTTGCCACAGGTGAGAATGTCTCGGCATAATCAACCCCATAAGTCTGAGTGTACCTCTTGGCTACTAGTCTCGCCTTATACCTTTCAATCGACCCATGTAGCCTCCACTTGATGGTGAAGACTGATGCACTTTTTATTAGCACCTGCAAGTATACATTTCATTTTATTCTCTCCAGCAATCATCCCAGTCTAGTATAGCTAAAGGTCAGTACCAGGATATCGAATACGGGGAATAAATTTACAAACTGTCTACCACATACTCAGTCTCATATACTATTTGGACACACAGTTGAAATTTGATTAAACTAAGAAAAATAGAAAATAAAAGCAAATAAAGAAAGCAATTAAATGAAAACAGTGGAACAGCTTCGCAGTTTGCAGTTAACTTGGTTTGAGAAAGCAGATTTGACAAGGGAACCCTAGGGTAGTGATTTCATCAACTCATTAGCAATTCTAATTATTTAGTTTTATGTTCATCTGACTCAAGCTCTACTAGGAGTTATTCCTATTGTGTGTCAACACTCATGTCATAAATCTTGCATTGACACATAAAATATAAACCACTCAAAGTTATCACCGATAAGAGTGATAAACCACTCAAAGTTATCACCGATAAGAGTGATAAGTCGTATTCTAAGCCTTTATGTCGTGAATTGCATGTATTATCAGCAAAGAAGTTGCTTAAGTGTGCAGGATAAAGGGATCCAAGTCAGTAGGAGACGGTTCGGACAACTCAAGTGAAAAGAGCGCTAGAAGGGTACAATACTGACCAGGATGCATGCCAGAAAGAAGGTTTGAGATGGATAAGAAGGATTGCTGGGATGATCAACCATAAACAAGGGCAAGAGAGTCATTTCGCGAAAAGTCTTGATGGGGTTTGGTGCCCCTTGCACAGCGGAAGACTTGTACAAAACAAATAAATCAGACATGGATCTATTTGACCGATTATGCGATTAATCAAATTCAGTAGATAGCATAAAGACACGTCTTGCTTGTTAGATCCGTTCTTGCCGACATTGCAACCTTTCACGATAGGTAGCCAAAGCCTATCTAGGTTGTGAAATTCTTCTTTTTCTTTTGCAAAGCATTGTATAGATCTGACCGTGTTACCTTAAAGTGGACGACACCCACTACCGGTCTACTAAGCAAAAGACTTAGACTTTGTTTACTTCTTATGCATTTAAATATTTGTAAAACATCATATAAATGCACAAGCAAACACAATGTAATAATAATATTGATTCTATTCGTGGGAGACTGCTCGAATAATACTGAATCGGGTTTATAGTGGATTGTAGAGTTTTACGTATACAAGCAAGATTCTATTCGCGCGAAACTTGCTCGAAACATGGTTTTCAGTATACCAAACCTAACAATCTCCCACTTATACTCAAAATATGCTTTCGAGTATACCCACTGCCAAAAACTCTCCCACTTATACTCAAAGTAGGTCTTTGTACTAGATATATCGAACTACCATTTATTTCACTAAGTGAAAGAAAAATCTGCTTGGTTGTTCTCTAATAATATCTTTTTCATCATAATGTCTTTGTTGCGTACTTGATCTTTAATTAATTTCATCTTCATATGTGATTGCTTAGCTTAATAAACTCGTGTGTCCCTTGAGTTAGCCTTCACTAGAGTAATCAAAAAATAATACTCATAGGCATACTCAAACTTACGATTAAAGCTATTAGGAATATATTTCTAAGGTAAACACATATTCAGAGGATGACTTACTCGATCACTGATTTGTCATAAAACTAAGACAGTGTAACCCCAAGGACATTGCATGAATGACTGGTAAACTAGAATATAGTTACTAGCCTTTCTCAAGTACTAGGGTATATTCTATACCTCAATCAAAGTCATTTGCCATGGTTAATATGATATATACTTGTCATGCATTAGCACAACTAATATCAAACTTAGTACACATTATAGCATACATGAGACAACTATCTCCGAAACTAGTCTCATAATTCTTGATCTCACTAAGCGTCAAACGACACTTGACTAGAGACAAGACAATTTCATCTTGAAAGGTATAAACCTTTTCATGGAATTTCTAATGCTTAAATGTTCCAAGCAATGTGTAGATATAGGATTTCTAAGAAAATCTCAACATTCTTTCTAGCAATCGTAAAAAGACTTAGATGCTCAGAATGTAATTAGTTTCTCTTTAATCCTTTATCTTAAACTGGGCAGACAACCAGTTTCCTACGCCAGATGTCAATCTTAGTTGTTTGCAACTTTTGTAGATTTCATCATCGTAGAGTACCAATAATACCATATGTAATGCACTTTCAACTTCCTTGTGCTTACAGCACTGTTAAGGACACAAGTCAAATTCCAAATATTTGACAATTTTGATAAAACACATATAATCTGATTTAGATGCTTGTCTAAGACCACGAAGGTCTATATAAGCTTCCAATAATGAATGTTCTAGTAGATGATTTCCTCAAGACTTCTATCTATAGAAGGTTGTCTTGACAATCATAATACATACATTCTAATTTATGTAAGTTCTGATAGACAATAGGATCGAATCAATCCTGGCACAACGACATACGAGAGAATTGTTCTCTTTGGGTATAATCCATTGTCATTCTCTAGCCTTTTGAGATCCACATTTACACTTGCAAATATACTAGCTCCCACTGATTGAGACGGCCTATAGGTAGTATTGCAACTCTTGTAAAACATGTTGTATATATTAGATTGTAGTTTGGAATCTATAACCTTTTCAAGGATGAATATCCAAATGAATCAATACTACATTGTAGTTAAAGGGATTATGTTCAAGTTAATCTAAGACTGAGTCTTACGACACTCTTAGACCCATGAACTTGTTATGTTCCTAAGAACGCTCCCACTACGACCTGGTTCTCACAATCATAGGTACTGAAGTTGATTTTATTAGTGCAAAAGTTTCTAATGGTATGACTTCTTGGTAATGTGGAAAATCCGATATCTCTCTCTTTATTTTGAGAGTTATTACGTTGTTAGGCTTGTAGTTCATATCTTGATCTTCATACAAGAATTATATCTTTGAAGATTACAGAACTTATAACCTTACATCATTTGGGACAAACCTTAAAACATGCCTCAGTACTCAACTCCAATTTCTTGGACACTTTTCCAACACGTGTTGGAAAAGTAATCCAGGTTTCCGTTTTAACTTTCATTTTCCGCGCTTAAGATAAAAATGTCCATTAATTAATTAATGTCTGCTATGGACTTAATTAATTAACTTCTTATTAATTCCAAGAGTGGACTTAGCATGAAGCGCTTATTTATTATTCATAGAGTAGTCAAACTCCAACTAGCTAGGTTCCGAATAATAAAGCCTTGTTTCGCGCTCCTCTTGAGGACATTATCAAACGAGACTCTCCTCACGCACGATTTAATATAATAGAAATCTTAGCACCGCTAGATATTAATCACCACTACCCAATATATCAGGTTTATTGGGTTATGAAAAACCCGCACCATTTGATAAGTCAAAGTAATGCATAATCAATACCGTATGTTCAATGCTAACCTACATTGATTAAGAAACAAATATTTATCAAGACCTTGCCTTTCAGTAGATAGCCCAAGGACAAGTCTTGCTGTTAGATCCGTTCAGTGCTATACCACACCAATGTCATCTTATTTCAGTAAGGCTTAGAAATATGCGGACTGACATTGCAACCATTCACGATGGATAGTCTAATTCCATCTAGGTTGTGAAATTCTTCTTTTTCTTTGTTTAGGACTAACCGTGTTACCTTAAAGTGAACGCCGCCCACAACCGGTCTACTAAAATAAAGACTTAGACCTTGTTAAGTTAACTTATACATTTAAACATGCATAAAACATCCATTAAATGTAAAACATAACAACATTATGACAAAAATAATTTGTTTTATTCCTTGGAAAATAAAATAAGAGTTTTACAGTATTCAATTATTCGAAACGTGATTTCTAGTATACAAACTCTAACACTCTCTCCACTTGATCGGACTTCAGGATCGCCGGCAAATTGAGTTTGAACACAGCTGTCATGCGCCGTGTTTTCCCAGCGGTCACTGGCAAGGGTGTAGCGACCGTTGGAGAGTGTCAGAGCCTTCTGGAGTATTTGCAGCGACCGTTGCACTTGTTCCAACGGCCCGCTGGTCGTCCCTTCAGTCCCAGCTTCCGGGAATTCACCTTTTTATGCCCTTTTCTGCTCTATTTTGCACATTTCTCACAAAACACGTCAAAAATACCAAAATGGATAAAATATACAAATAATGGACATGTAATGTAACTTTGACACTCAAAACGGACCAGATAATGGCCTTAAAACCGTGTAAAATCCGAGCGTATCAAAGACCCTGCGTTCATATTCAACTAGCATATTGCCTCTGGGGTGGCTCCCCTGTGGAAAGTTACAATCTGTTGCCTTGGGCTTAACCCATGGTTGGGGTATCTCTTCATCATGTATTTGAATCTCTTCCATGCCTCGTGAATATTTTCCTGAGGCTGCATTGCATACGAGATGACTTCAGCTTGGCGCTTGAGTGCCTCGCTCGGTGGGTAGTATTTATCCAAGAAGAGCTCAACCATTGCATCCCAAGTTGCGACCGAGTTGGGATCCATGCTATCATACCAATCCCTAGCATCATCTTTCAAAGAGAACGGGAACAGTCTGAGGCGAATCTGAACATCTGAGACCCCGTTAGCCTTCATTGTGTTGCTGATCTGTATGAACTTGGTTAAGTGCCTGTTGGCATCTTCAGAACCTGTTCCACCGAATGCATGTGCTTCTGCCCTGTTTATCATCCCCAACTTCAATTCAAAGCTGTTGGCGGCAATTCCCCCATTGTTGACCGGTGGATTAGCCACTCGTCTGTATGCAAACAAATTCTGCACGGGTGTTGGTCTCACATTCTGCGCATCCAAACGCTTTTGCACATTGGCCATTTGCTGAAGAAGTTGATGGACAACGGGATCGGGATGCTCCACATTGTTATTCTCCTCGTTGTTCTCATTGTTGTTTTCAAAATTGTTGTTCTCCTCGTCCGCCATTAGGGTTGGAGACCGCGGCACGTACTGTATGGGAGATGGAAGTGGAGATGGACTAGGTGACGGAGTTCTCTAGATAGGAGAAGGTAGACGCCAATGACCGGGTGAAGATACCCGAATCCTTTGGTTTAACCTTATCTGTGCGTTCCTCTTCCTGTTGGATGCTTCGATCTCAAGATCGATTGGCTCTAAAGGTGGACCTTTAGAACGCGTTTGCATACAACCTGCCCAAGGAAACACAAAGATTAGAGAACTCAAAATTAAAAATAAAAATAAAGCAAATAAAATCTAGATTAGTAATCTCTATGACTATCACGATATTAAGCTATATTGACAAAAAATTGTCCCCGGCAACGGTGCCAAAAACTTGACTCGACTTATTTTAACACAAGTAATACCCGCAAGTGTACGGGGCTAGTGTAGCAATTAGCAAGCAAGAGTATCGTATCTCACAGAGACAAATTTGTATCAACTTAACTACCACGAACAAATGTCAACTACTATCTAGACAATCGGGAAAAGTTTGGTTTTTTCTAACACTAACAAAAGCATATAATAAGCAAGTAAACAAGTGAAAGCATGTAAACACGGAGTGAGAAGATAATATGGAGAAATTTGTAGAACTCAAGGATCAGATGCACAATACCAAGCTCTTATCCAATCAAATTGCCTTACCTTTTGGTGTCTCTAGAGTTACTAAGTCGACCACAATTATAGATTAAACCTCCTCTCGAGGTGAGAAACCTGTAGATTAGGTGCTAGGATTGAAGTCCCCTTCTAATCCTAAAACTCCTAACTCCCAAAAGCTCGATTAGGTCAAAGACCTCACTCAAAACCTCAACTCTCTCGAGTTTTATTGCATTAAGGTGTGAATTATTCTTATTTCCAGATTAATTATTTCATATCCAGATTAATTTAATTAATCCTACACAATCAAATAGTGATCAAGCAATTGAAATGAATAAACCCAAGAATAATCAAATAACTACAAGAGCAAGGTAAGAGCAAAATTAATTGGATAATAACTATGAAATTAGTGCATCATCACCAAGAATTCTACAAGAAATGTTTAGCTACTCATGTTCTTCACAAAAACCATGTTTGAAACAAAGAATTCAATGAAAGACATAAGAGATGGATACTAAGAACTCTTGTGGAATGAATCTAGGAATGAAGTCTTCAATCTTCCGATCTAGAGCCTTCAATCTTCAATTCTCTCTCTCAAAGTGTTCATGGAGGTGTGTGTGAGTCTTGGAGGCGGTAAGTGTAGAATGATTCTCGTCGAATGCAACCCTAGCCTTTTTCTCCTGATTTTTCCGTCAAAAATCGCGTTTTCAGAAGTCAAACCTGTCAAACTGACTTACCTGGCCGGGTAGGATATTTGCACTGGAAATCCACCCGGCCGAGTGTCGTTTTTTGACCCCTCTCTGACCCATATACGCTGATTCCATCTTACCCGGCCGGGTAGGATTTTTCAACTATAAATTCACCCGGCCGGGTGTATTCTTTGAAGGCTCCGCTGCCTCCTTTGCACAAACGGCCGGATTTTTGCCTTTTTTTCATCTATTTATCCTAGAACACTCAACAAACACATGAAACTCCAAAATATAGGATAATTGGCTGGAAATAGACAATTCAAGCATCAAAATTCAACATTAAGCACCTCAACAGACCAATTAAACCGACTAAAACATGAGTTTATCAACTCCCCCAAACTTGAAACCTTATCTGTCCTAAATAAAAAGAAGAAGATCACAACAATAAACTCATACAAGATGTGAAATTGGGCTCTACTTCAGATATGAATACAAAAAGACAGAAGCATGGAATTATGCAAAGATCAATCAAGCATTACCTTGAGTTACTGTCTCGTGTATCACTTGGTTTCAATGCCCTCACAAGTTCATGAAGTGTAAAAAAAGATTTTCTATTATTTTTTTTAATGCTTCTCTCACTCTCAAGTGTATAGTGGCTCAATAAAAATCACTTAAATCAAAATACAAGTAGTGTTTACCATAGGCTTGCTCAAAATCGAACATCTCCTCTACAAGAATGTGAAAGTGAATCTAAAATCAGAAAGGACTTTATTAAGGTTGTAATGTGGCTCTTTGGAAAATTTAAGCTAAGTGGCTGAAAAGAATACGAAGCAAAAGTACTCACATATTATGATTCCCAAACAAACACCATTTCCCATACAAATCTCAGGTAAGTACGACTTTGTCGAACTTCTTCCTCCCATCCAAATCCCAGTTATTTAAAAACTCAACCAAAAACTCCTCTAGACTTCGTCTAGCTTATGCCTCCACAAATTATTTGAATTTTTTTTTCTAGACTTCGTCTAGCTTATACCTCCCTTATTTTCGTACAGCGCCCCATATGTGCTTCTATGTTTGTAGGCTTATCACAATTAATCAAGAATCGACACTTTTTAGGCTAGGCGGGCTGACTAAGGATTAAGACAAAATATCTACACTTGTGAACGAAAAATCAAAGAATGCCTAACGTCATCTCCTAAATTCAAATTCACTATGTAGACTTAAAAATGATTAGAAGCAAGTTCTAGAAACAACAAGTACTTGATAAAATCACACACAAACGAATAAATCTCACTGGGAATTGGCATTGAACAAGTAAACAAGCAATTCACTCAAAATCAAATCATAACCAATTAAGCATATTCCTGCCATTTTCATAAAGCATTTTTCAGAAAACAAAAGAAATCATCATAAGCGCCCAAAAATAAACACCTCACAGTATGGATAAGTATACGATCATTACATCCCCATATTCAAGTCCCACTGGAGGGACATACACAAATCAAATACAAATAAAATAAAGATCAAAATAGTTCATGAATCATCGACCAATCCAAAAGTTCATCATCACCGAGATAGTAGGGAAGGAGAGCATCACCAATCCACGTCGGATCCCCGCCCCCCATACCCCCTCCCCCCCACCTAAACTTATTCAATGCAAAGGAAGGAATAAGTTTGAAGAGAAGTGAATGGTGTGGGTCACCTCTACTCAGATGGCGGTTGTCACATAATAAGCTTGATAGAAGGCTTGCGCCTCAGTCCATATGGCATCCCCCTGAGCCTGAAGGTGCTCTATCCGCGTCTCACAAGCCTCAAGACGGGATTCTTGTCATTTTCGCATAAATTCCCATCTGGCATCCATAGTTGGTTCTCCTCTCGCCATTTTCGCATAAATTCTCATTGGTTGTCTTGACCTAGCTGCACTCGCTGGATCCCTGAGGCTATGTCTGCCATTCGGCTGTCCCTAGAAGGGCGGCCTACTGTCCAGCTTCTCTTTGGTTGGTTGCTCCCCTCTGGCTCATGCTCTGTATGTAGCCTCCTCTTCTTCATCTTCTTCCATTTCTTGTTCAGCTCGGGTAGGCAAGGGTTCATCCGGGATCTCTGGGCATGGGTGCCCACACGCATAGGTCGCTGATCGTCGCCCTAGGGAGGGTCACTCTCCATTTTTGCCAAATGGTCATCGGAGTTCATCTTCCAATTATCCTGATAAGTCCACCCCCCGACAACAGTAAGTAGAGGGTCGGGGAATTAGAAAACTGTCTTCGGGCCTAGGATAAAGTACCCGGCACCCCTACTGTCCACCGTGGTCATACCTGACTTCTTCATAAAATCCCAATCAATGGACATTGGCCCCGAATCTGGAGCCCGCTCCTCCACATCAACCTGAAATTGGAGGGCCAGACGGGTGACCACACCCCCACAACATAGTTTCTCACTCTTCTTCTTTGCTTGTCTCTCCAGATGCTTAATCATGTAATAGCCGGTATTGATCCTCCGGTGGACCAAGATGCCCCATAGAATGAATAGTACATCAGAAGAAATGTTGTCCAGTTCCTTGTGAGCGAACGGGAAGCATACTAGGGCCTTGGCCATGTACCTCGGTACCGGGTTCCGGATGGAGTTCAACTTAGCGCGGGAGGGAGCATAAATAGGGCACTGGCTGGACGTGGCCTCATCCAGTGTAATGCAGCCCCATAAATCATTCATGTCATAGTCTTGGGGCTCTTCAATGTACCCTTCCTCATTCTCGTCGAGCAAATGGAAGATGGAGTTGAATTCCGCCAACGTGAGTGTGTGCTCGACATTGTCCAAGCGGAAGGTGATAGAGGCCAAGGCTTTAGTGATATAGTTCAATTGGAGAGTGGACATGAACTCCAAAGTTAAGACATTGTATGATCCATAACGATGTGCAAATAGGAAGTTGAGGTGGCCCGCTTCCAAGAGGGCTTCCCAAGATGTTTGAATGCACATATCTGTGATCAAGTCGATGACCGGGTACCGGGACGGCATACTATCCAACGGTGCAAGAGCTGCCCATCTTGTCACATTCCGGGGGTTAGCAAAGTTGACCATATTAGATGTACCTGAAATAGACCACAACAAACAGCAACTCCCCCAAACTTTAGTCCATAATCAAAGATTTATAATTGTAGGCAAGATAAGGTGAAATTAGGAAGATAGACTCAATTCTTAAAATCATAAGCACTAACACCAAGCATGGCTTATAGGGCAAGCAAGCAAGTAGGATTTTAGGAAGATAGACTCAATTTCTAAAACCTATGTCACAATTCAATCAAATTAGGGATATAGACTCAATCCCTAAAGCTCACAAATCATCACATTCTCCCCATTATGTAACAAATACTCAATCAACAATACCACAAGCAATTCAATTTCACACAAAAACATGAATTTCACATCCAACATCAAGCATCAACTTAATTTCAAGAACAATGTACACCAAAATTCATCAATTTATAGTCAAAGCTTACATACTCTGGCAACACTTATCAATTATCACCATGTAACAACAACTCAAGTACCAAACTATCATCAATTCCACTCATAGGTGTTTAGATGGATGGAATTTCGAAATTAATGGGTTTCCTTGAATTCTTGAGCAAATCCCACAAGTCAAACCGTATAACTCTTCTAAAACTCAAGCAAAAGTGATGGTTGGAGGGGATTTGAAGTGGGTGATGTGGATTGTGTGTGATTGAGGGTAAAAAAATCGAAAATGGGGAGGACAAAACGGGTAGGCGGCGCCGGGTGGAGAAAAAAAATGTAAAAATTAGAAACTTTCGTACCTTTATAGATCTAGGGCTCACGACGTTCGACCCGGCCGGGTAGAATTTCAGTGCAGTAAATCCACCCGGCCGGGTGGTCATTTTAGACCCCCTTCTGGACTACGACTGTAGCTTCCACACGACCCGGCCGGGTCGAATTTTTGTGTTATTAATTCACCTGGCCGGGTGTCATATTTCGACCCTTCCTGTACTTCGGATGACATTTTGACCTACCCGATCGGGTCTTATTTTTGCTTTGTAAATCTACCCGGCCGGGTGGCTCTTTCTGGGTGGTTTCTGCCTGATTTCTGTTCTCCTCAATGCCTCTTCCTTATAGAATTCGAATTCCTACACAAAAACCAACACCATACCCAGCATAATACCACTCAAAGAGGGAACCATTCTTAATAAAAGTAAAAACTAAGGAGAAACACACTAAAGAAATGCACACAAGCACCAAGGAAGAAGAAAACAAGCCAAAAACAAAAATAAAAACTACACATAAAAGCAAATAAAGTTACCTACTATGGGTTGCCCCCATATAGCGCAACTTTTTATCGTCGTATGCTCAACGTTTTGCGACAAACTCATTGGGCGCGTTCCAATGTGAGCACGAACACCTCCTCCTTCTGCCCATAGCTATGGAATTTCTTCACGTTTTGGCCATTGGCCGTGAAAATTCTTCCATCATCTCCTTGGAGCTCTATGGCTCCATTCTCCATCACCGTCTTCACCTTGAACGGCCCGTACCACTTAGACTTTAGCTTTCCGGGGAAAAGCTTCATTCGTGCATTAAAGAGTAGCACAGAATCTCCTGGGGTAAACTCCCTCTTCTCTATCATCTTATCATGATAAGTCTTGAGACGCTCCTTGTAGATGGAGGAGTTCTCAAGGGCTTCATTTTTGAATTAATCGAGAAGGTTGAGATGAAGTTGTCTCTCCTTTCCCGCCTTGTAGTAGTCCGCATTGATTTGCTTCACCGCCCAATAGGATTTGTGCTCTAACTCCACCGGAAGATGGCAAGATTTACCAAACACCAATTGATATGGTGACATGCCAATCGGCGTCTTGTACGCCGTCCTATATGCCCAAAGAGCATCATCAAGCTTCATCGACCAATCCTTCCTATTACCATTCACCGTCTTCTCAAGTACCCCTTTAATTTCTCTATTAGCCAACTCCGTTTGGCCATTTGCTTGAGGATGATAGGGGGTGTTGATTCGGTGCTTGACACCAAATTTTTGCTACACGAGCTCGAGCCACCTATTCTTGAAATGGAACCCCCCATCACTAATCAACGCTCTTGGAGCCCCAAACCTTGTGAAGATATTTTTCTGAACGAAGTTAATCATGACCTTGGAAGAATTGGCGTGGGTGGGGATAGCCTCTACCCACCTCGAAACGTAGTCGATGGCAAAAAGTATGTATTGATGCCCGGATGAAGGTGGAAAGGGACCCATGAAATCGATCCCCCATACATCAAAAAGCTCCACTTCCACAATAGTAGTCATGGGCATCTCTTTCTTTTTCGAAACTCCCCCGGTCCATTGACACTCATTACAATGGAGTACAAAGGTTTGGCAATCTCCATAGATACTCGGCCAATAGAGACCGCATTGGAGTACCTTCATCGTCGTTCGGTTAGCTCCAAAATGCCCTCCACTAGGACTAGAGTGGCACTTCCTCATCAAATGTTCCCATTCATCATCGGGGACGCATCTTTATATCACCATGTCGGCACATCGCCTAAACAAGAATGGCTCGTTCCAAAAATAGAACTTGACGTCGTGGAAGAACTTCCTCTTCTTATATGACTTGTAGTCCTCAAGGATGATCTTCGCCACCAAAAAGTTCACAATATAGAGATGAGCCTTGAGCATAGAAGAGATGCTCGTCGGGGAACTCTTCATTGATTGGAATCTTCAAATTCTCCCCTTCAAAACAGTGCTCTAATCTCGACAAGTGGTCAGCTACCACGTTATCACATCCCTTCCTGTCTCGAATCTCTAGATCAAATTCTTGTAGAAGCAGGACCCACCGTATCAGTCTCGGCTTGGCATCCACCTTGGCGAAAAGATGGCGGATGGTGGCATGGTCTGTGAACACAATAGTCCTCGCCCAAATGAGATAGGGACGGAACTTGTCAAACGAATACACCACCGCCAACATCTCTTTCTCGGTAGTAGTATAATTTTCATGCGCTGCATCTAAGGTCTGGCTTGCATAGTAGATCACCCTGAAAATCTTGTTTCTTTTCTGGCCCAAAGCAGATCCCACGGCTACATCATTAGCATCACACATGATCTCGAACGACTGTGACCAATCCGGTGAGATGAGCACGGGTGCACTCACAAGCGCCTTCTTCAATGTCTCGAAGGCCTGCAAACATTCAAGAGAGAAATCAAATGAAACTCCTCACAGCCTTTTCATTGGATGGTGGTCGCAACTGCTCAATCGCCACTATCTTGGCCCTGTCCACCTCAAATCCTCCTACAGATATCTTGTGCCCAAGCACAATGCCATCTTTTACCATAAAATGGCACTTCTCCCAGTTTAGCACCAAGTGTATCTCTTCATATCTCTGTAAAACACGAGTTAGATTCCGTAAACAATTATCAAAGGAGCTACCAAAGATTGAGAAATCATCCATGAAGACTTCCATTATATCTTCCACCATGTCGTGAAAGATGGACATCATACACTTCTGAAAGGTGGCTGGGGCATTGCAAAGGCCAAATGACATCCTCCTGAAAGCATACACACCATAAGGACAAATATAAGCAGATTTATATTGATCCTCTGGGGCATTTAAGATCTGATTATATCCGGAGTAGCCATCTAGAAAGCAATATTACTCATACCCTGCCAACCTATCTAGCATCTAGTCAATGAATGGGAGGGGAAAATGGTCCTTCCTATTTGCAGCATTAAGGGCTCTATAATCTATGCATACTCTCCACCCGGTTACCAACCTAGTGGCTATCATCTCATCATCTCCCCCTTTTACTACCGTCATCCCACCCTTCTTAGCTACCACTTGGGTGGGACTTACCCAATCACTATCCGAGATAGCATAGACAATCCCGGCATCTAACCACTTAACCACCTCCTTCTTCACCACATCTTGCATTATCGGGTTAAGTCTCCTTTGGTTTTGAGCTTTGGGTTTAGACCTCTCTTCTAGAAGGATTTTATGCATGCAAACCGTAGGACTTATCCCCTTAAGGTCCAAGATGGACCACCCAATTGCACCCCTATGCTTCCTAAGCACTCTAAGCAATTTATCAAGTTCATTAGTAGTGAGTGAGGATGATACGATTACTGGATAAGTACCATTCTCCCCGAGAAATGCATACTTAATACGTGACGACAACGGCTTCAATTCCTCTTTCTTTTCCTCATTCTTCTCTTCTTCATTGGGATCCCTCAATAGTAAGAGCACCTACAAAATTTAACAAATCGGTATTAGGCTCATTAATATCATTATAGTAAGGAGAAAAGATAGATTGCGATAAGCATCGCTCCAATTGATCTTGTGGCGAGATGCCTTGGGCCACCTCCTTCACACAGTCATCGACCACTTCAACCATGTTGCAGTGCTCCACTCTCCATGCATCTTCATCATCGTGCCTCTGCATTACATTATAGATGGAGAATGTGACGCTCTCATCATTAAGTCGGAGTGTGAGCTCTCCCTTCTGCACATCGATCATTGCCTTCCCTGTAGCTAGGAAAGGTCTTCCCAGTATAAGAGGAACATTCCAGTCTTCCTCCATATCAAGCACCACAAAGTCCACAGGGAATATGAAGTCATTGACTTTGACGAGTATATCTTCAACAATCCCCCTAGGATACGACACAGATCGATCGACCATCTGGAGTGTGATGGTAGTGGGCCTTAGTGTCCCAATCTTCAGCTTTTGAAAGAACGAGAATGACATAAGATTAATTCTCGCTCCCAAGTCACATAGTGCCTTGCCCACTTGGCTATCCCCCACTATGCACGATATAGTGAAGCTTCCAGGATCTTTCATCTTAGGGGGCAATTTCTTCTGGATAATGGCACTACAGCTCTCCGTCAAGTTGACGGTCTCGTGCTCCACCCATCTCCTCTTCTTGGAAATAGCATCTTTCAGAAATTTGGCGTAGCTAGGCATTTGCTGCAACGCCTCTACCAACGGAATGTTGATGTGTACCTTTCTGAAAATGTCAAGAAATCTAGAGAACTGATCATCTAGCTTCTTCTTCTGCACCCGCTGTGGGAATGGAATTTTAACTTCAACTGGGGGTGCAGGTATCACAGTGTTTGCCTTGGGAGGCGGTACTTCCTCCACTGGCTCTTCCTCTTCTTCCACTACATCTTCTACAACTACCTCTTCTTGCGAGATCTTCTCTTTCTCTGCAGGCATGGTTGGACCTTCATAGCTTTTTCCATTCCTCAGATTGATGGCTTTGCAGTCCTTGCAGTTCTTGGGATTGACAATGGTATGTGAGGGAAACTGGCCCGGTTGATGTTGAATACCCACAGCCTGTGAAATCTGGCTCATCTGAGTATCGATGCTCTTCATGTGAATGCTCAAGCTCTGCACATCTGTCTCTACCTGCTTCAGTCCCTTATCGGAACTGGCCATAATTTCCCTTGTCTGCTTCATAAACGTCATCAAGACATCTCCAAGCTCATTCTTCTTCGGCTCAACGACTTGTCCATTCGACACTTAAAACCTCGGAGGTGGTTGCAGGGCATTGTTAGGATTCCCATAAGACAAGTTGGGATGTGCCCGATTCCCAAAGTTGTTGAAGTTACCACCCCCTTGATTGTGGCGGTAGTTGTTGTTGAAATTCCTATTATTGTTGCCTTGATGCACGTAATTCACCTCTTCACTTTCGAGCCCGGTTGGCTCTGTTTCCATATAGCCAAGCTTACTAGTCAAGAAATCTAGCTGTTTGGACATCATGTCCATCTTGTCAACATCCGATGCGGACACCACCCTGAAAGTTTTGCTTCTCTCATTCTTCCACCCATCATCGTTGGAGGCCACCCTCTCAATCACCTCTAATGCATCGTCTTCTCCCAACTTAAGGAGTGACCCCCCTGCGTTCATATTCAACTAGCATATTGCCTCTGGGGTGGCTCCCCTGTGGAAAGTTACGATCTGTTGCCTCGGGCTTAACCCATGGTTGGGGTATCTCTTCATCATGTATTTGAATCTCTTCCATGCCTCGTGAATATTTTCCTGAGGCTGCATTGCATACGAGATGACTTCAGCTTGGCGCTTGAGTGCCTCGCTCGGTGGGTAGTATTTATCCAAGAAGAGCTCAACCATTGCATCCCAAGTTGCGACCGAGTTGGGATCCATGCTATCATACCAATCCCTAGCATCATCTTTCAAAGAGAATGGGAACAGTCTGAGGCGAATCTGATCATCTGAGACCCCGTTAGCCTTCATCGTGTTGCTGATCTGTATGAACTTGGTTAAGTGCCTGTTGGTAGACCTGCCCACGGTTCATGAACCGGCGGTTTCGGTTCGGAACCGCCGGTTCCGGTTTTGGGAAATATGGAACCGGAACCGAACCGTGAGGCTGTTTCACGGTTTTGGTTTCGGTTCGAAAACCGGCGGTTTCGGTTTCGGTTCGGAACCGCCGGTTTTTGGACGGTTCGTAGCGGTTTAGGTTCGGTTTCACGGTTTTTTCCGTTAATTTTTTTTTTGCCATATAGTTTGAAATTATAAAATAAATTGGAACAAGGAAATGGATAGTTTAAAATGAGTTGTTAACACTAAAATGAGGTGAGTGTAAGTAAGGATAGAGAGGAGTATTTAATATAGATAAAAATAGAGAGAAATGAGATCCAATTTGAATTTAAAATCAACATTTAAGAATAAATAAATAAATAAATAAAAATAAAAGAAATGGTGTTTTATGCAATCAATTTTGAATAGTGCAGCCATCGCCCACCGTCAACCAATCAATTTTGAAGACTCAACTAATCAATTTTGAAGACTACAACATTAACCA
>NC_062965.1:46217346-46241965 GCF_023119035.1 Salvia hispanica
TGTTTTTGAATATTTCTTTGAATATTTCTTTGACTTTTGTGTTGAACATGAGTAGCTAAACCCTTCGTAGAGTTCTACGGGGGAGATACAATGATTCTTATGTTTAATTGATTTCCGTTTCCTATGCCTTGGCTCATGTGGTTATTTTAACTCCTCTTGTGCTTATACATCTATATGATTGATCACCTTATAAATGCATGTGGATTTTACTACAATACCTGGAAAGTGAGTAGTTTAATTTGAAAGAAGAGAAGTTGACGTCTTTGCCAATATAATCGACAGATTTGAGCCTTTGAATGAAGCTAAGTATCTTAGGAGCTTTTAAGAGTTGTTACCTTAGTTCTAGGAAGGACACTTCGATTCTAGGTAGCAATCTACAAATTGTATGCTTTGAGAAAAGATATAGTTTTACCTTAGTGATAGCTTAATAACCCTTGAGACCCTTTGTTGGCATAGTTTGGAAATTAGTTGAGCATAGGATAGTTGTTATCGATCCCGTAGGATTCTACCTTCCTCATCCTTGATCTACATTCGTTATCTCTTATTTGCTTTAGTTCTCTATTTGTTTTTAATTATTTTTACCTTGCTTTTAAATAGATTTAGAAAAACCAAAATTCCGATTCATCTAGATAGTAGTTGAGGTTGGTTCGTGGTAATTACGATACTCTTTGCTTACTATTTGCTACATTAGCCCCGTACACTTGCGGGTATACTTGTGTTAAAAATAAGTTGAGTCAAGTTTTTGGAGCCGTTGCCGGGGACAATTTTGTGTTACTATAGCCTAATATCGTGATAAAAATTAAGATTACTAATCTAGATTTTACTTGCTTTATTTTTTTTTCTTTTCTTTTTGAGTTATTCTCACCATTGTGTTTGTCTTTTCAGGTTGTATGCTTACTCGCTCTAAGGGGCAACCATTAGAGTTATTCGATCCTGAGATCGAAGCATCCAACCGAAGGAGAAACGCTCAGAGAAGGCTCAACCAAAGGCGATCACTTTCGCCTCTTAAGAGAGAACCGCCTACTCCTGTTGCAATAACAATGGCGGACAACGAAGAGAACAATGCACCACATCCAGATCCGGTAGTCCAACAGCTCCAATTACAACTTGCAGATGTGGTGAAACAGCTGAAAGAAAAAGAGGAACAACAAGCCACAGTGCCAGTGCAAAACATGTACGCTTACAGAGAGGTAGAGAACCCACCAATTGGCAACGATGGGATCGATGCCAATCATTTTGAACTCAAGCCAGGATTGCTTAATATGGCTGAGGCTAATGCTTTTGCGGGGAATGCCAATGAAGATCCCAACAAGCATCTCACTAAGTTTATTCAAATTAGTAACACGGAGAAGCTTAATGGGGTGAGAGATGAACAAATCAGACTAAGGCTATTCCCATTTTCCTTGAGAGATGATGCTAGAGACTGGTACGACAGCATGGGGTCAGGATCTGTTAAAACATGGGATGCCATGGTAGACTTATTTTAGGAGAAGTACTACTCACCCAGCGAAGTTCTAAAGAGGCAAGCAGAGATAATTCAATTTCAGATGAAACCTCATGAGACAATCCGAGAAGCATGGGCTAGATTCAAGACACTGCTGAAAAGATGCCCCAAGCATGGTCTAAGTCCGGGACACCAAGTCATAACTTTTATAGGGGGTGTACTCCAGATGCAATGCGTGAACTGAATTGGAGCGCAGGAAGAGCACTCCTTCAATTTGGAGAGAATGATGCCATGCAAGTGATTGAGAGAGTAGCTTCCACTGATGAAGGATGAAATAATGAAAGAAACAAGTCATACAGGGTGGCCTCTGCTACAGAAGATGATAGGATAGACAGAATGTCAAAGCAGCTAGATCTTTTGACCACTCAACTGGGGATCATGGAGATGAGACAACCTGGACCAGAACTGCAAGGAGGAGTTGAAGGTGTCAACTATGTGCACCAAGGAGGGAATAACATGAACATCAACAACTATCGCCCCAACCAAGGTGGTGGTAACTATAACAACTATGGTAATAAAGTGCATCCCAATCTCTCATATGAGAATCCAAACAATGCTCTGCAACCACTGCCAGGATTCACAATGTCTAATAGGTTGATAGAACAACAGAAAAAGCCTAATATTGAAGATATCTTGGCAGCATTCATGAATCAGACTACCAAGTACATGGAGAAAACTGACAAGTACATGGAGAGCACTAGTCAAAGGTTGGGGAAGGTTAAAAACGACGTGCAAAGCTTGAATGTGCATATGAAGAGCATTGATACTCAGATTAGTCAAATTTCTCAAGTTGTAGGTGTCCAACATCAGCCAGGGCAATTTCCAGCACAGACCATAAACAATCCCAAAGATTGCAAGGCCATACACTTGAGAGGTGGTAAAAGCTATGAAGGACCTTCCATGCCTGTAGAGGAAAAGAAGAGTATTCCAGAGGAAGATGTCAGAGCAGAAGAGAATTCCAAGGGAAAGAATAAGGTGGAAATTCGGACCAAGAAAGACGCAGTGCCAGAAAAGCTGCCCTCTCCCCCCATTCCTATGACAGTTAGAGTGCCCTTCCCATTTGCGGTGAAGAAGAAGAAGTTGGATGAGCAATTCTCCAAATTTCTCGATATTTTTAGGAAGGTGCACATTAATATACCATTGGTGGAAGCTCTGCAAGAGATGCCTACGTATGCAAAGTTCCTAAAAGATGTGCTCTCCAAGAAGAAGAAGTGGATTGATTATGAGACGGTGAACATATCTGAAAACTGTAGTGCGATAATTCAAAAGAAGCTATCTGCCAAGCTTAAAGATCCTGGGAGTTTCAATATCTCATGCGTCATTGGAAATGACAGACAGACAAAGGCACTGTGTGATCTGGGGGCGAGCATAAATTTGATGCCATTATCATTTTTCAGAAAGATGAAGATCGACACTCTCAAGCCGACTACAATCACACTACAGATGACACATAGATCAGTTACCTATCCTAAAGGAATTGTTGAGGATGTTCTGGTGAAGGTACACGACTTCATATTTCCCGTCGATTTTGTAGTGTTGGATATGGAGGAAGACATGAATGTGCCGCTTATCCTAGGGCGCCCATTCCTAGCAACGGGAAAAAAATTGATAGATATAGCAAAGGGAGAGCTCACTCTTCGTATGGGCAACAAACGACACATTTTGTCTATCTATAATGCTATGAAGAGTCGTGAAGATGATGAACTTGTTATGAAGATGGAGTGCAAAGCTGTGTATGTTGCGAAGGTCCAAAAGACACAAGCAATTGAGTCCGCATTGGGGGATTTTTCATTGTCACGATGGATGTTTGGTTCATGTGGTGGATCACTTTCTAAAGAAGAGACTGCACCAAATTCTGACGTGAAGGAGAAGAAAACAAAAGCTGCAAATTCACCCAAAGTGGAAATCAAAATTTGTGATGGAGCTTTGAAAACTACTTGGTGGAAGAAGAGATTGGCTAGATCATATGCTTCCAAGATTGATAAAAAATCCAACACCACCATTTATGGCGTGACATGATGCAACTCATGGAGGACGTTAAGCCAACGACGATAACCAAAGGCACTGTAGGGGAGGTAACCCCTAGTAGGTAACTTTTAATTTTATCGTTTCATTTTGTTTTTGGTGTGTTTTTTTTTATGCTTGCTTACCATGTAAGTCTCCCTTCTCCACCAACTTTTCAAACTTATTCTTTGCTTAGCTTTGAATTAGTTTGGGGGGATGATATGGTGGATAGGGACACTAACGAGGTACGTATCTTATTGCTTTTTGTTGTTTTATTTTGTTTTAGGATAGAATTATTTTTGTAGAACTCCATGAATTTTTGCTTTGATTGGTTGGGATTTATTGAATTTTTTTTTTTGAAATTGAATTGAAAAATTTGATAGTAATTTGGGTGAAGACTAGTCGTCTATGATAAAAGAACCTTCCACTTTGAGCTATCACTTGACCATTGACTTGAGGGTTTGAGTAATAGGATGCATAAGTATGAATTGCTTGTTTGCCGTGATTCATGCTATTTGCCCAGTGAGACTTGAGCTTTAATTCTTTCATGTGTGATTTATCATTAATTGTGTATGTGTTTCTAGAACTTGCTTCTTGTCTTCTTGAGTTTACGTAGTGACCTTAAAGATAGGGGAAGATGTTAGGCCATTGTTGTTAGCCTCATTTTTACCTAAACACTAACCTTATTATATAATAATACCCTTGATAGCCAAGTTTGAGCCTATTGCCTTTTCTTTTGTCAAGCTAATCAAGTGGGTACGGAATCCTAGACTCTAGAATTGTTGAGTTGTGAAAAGAAGAATTTGGAGAGTTTAGTTGTTGAAAGAAATTGGTTGTGTTTAGCTTATCAAGTTGGAAATTGGTTATACTTAGAAAGTAAAAAAAAAAAAGAGAAAAGAAAAGAAAGAAGAAAAGAAAAACAAATTGGAAAAGAAAAAGAAAAAAAAAATATAGTATATAGACAATAAGTTGAGATCTTTGGAAGTTGGGAAGAAATTAGACAAAGTCTAGTTATTATTGAGAAGTGTTTTGGTGAATGGTTGAAGTTGAAAGTGGATTGTGCAATCTTTTGGAATTTCACATGTTTTTGGGAATTTAGTCACTTTAGCCAAATATTACCCTACCTTACCAAAGAGCCTACATTATAACCTAAATAAAAGACCTTTTAGACTCTAGATTTATTGTCACACGAAGTAGAGGAGAGGTTAGACATTGAGCATGCCTATGGTAAACCATGCATTTTTGATTGATTTGAGTGTTACTTGATATCTTATACACTTTGAGTGAGGTGAATATACACACATATATACATCCCGAGTGGAGCATGAATTCAAGGTGATATACGAGTTAGTAGTAAAAGTGCATTCGACGTTGATGTCTTAAACTCTTTTGAATCCAAGTTTCTTCTAGTTCTTTTTCTTCATTGCTCGAGGACTAGCAATTGTTTAAGTTTGGGGAAGTTGATTCACTTGGATTTTACATGGTTTTAGAGGGTAGTTTTACTTGGTTTTGATCATATATTGTGAACTTTGAGACATGGTTATAGCTATTTCTCTATTATGCTGGTATTTTGACCATTTTGTGAAGAATGTGTAGAAAAATGTACAAAATATGTGGATGTGCAGCTGCTCAATGTTCGAGACAGCTTTTCTGGAGATTTTGAAGTCCGATTCGCATGTAATTTATACCATTCTATCCGTCTTCGAATGATCTTCGCGTGGATATCTTAAACGTCTCAATCGGAGTTCGGTAGAAGAAGTTACGGCCGTTTTACCAAGACTGCGCAGAGCAGTGACATAGCTGGCGACCCGCCAGGTTCGCATGCAAACGAACCTGGCGACCCTCCAGCAAAAGACGAGAAAAATGCCGTAAGCAGCTGGCGACTCGCCAGCTTCGACGCACACCCAACCTGGCGACCCGCCAGCTTCGTCCGACAGTTTATTTCAGGCCTAAAGTCAACCCTAGGTATATATATGCCTAGGAAACACCTCCAACAACAACTTACACGCCTCCTACCCCAAAAATACCACTTTTTCACCTAGGAAGAAGAGAAGAACGAGCAGAGGACGAGTATTCATCGCAAGATTAAAGACGAGACCTCCAATCCGCCCAATCCAATTCTAGGAGTTTCTAATTTTAGTTTTATTCTTGTTCAAACAATGTTTTTGAATATTTCTTTAAATATTTCTTTGACTTTTGTGTTGAACATGAGTAGCTAAACCCTTCGTAGAGTTCTACGGGGGAGATACAATGATTCTTATGTTTAATTGATTTCCGTTTCCTATGCCTCGGCTCATGTGGTTATTTTGACTCCTCTTGTGCTTATACATTTATTTGATTGATCACCTTATAAATGCATGTGGATTTTACTACAATACCTGGGAAGTGAGTAGTTTAATTTGAAAGAAGAGAAGTTGACGTCTTTGCAAAATATAATCGACAGATTTGAGCCTTTCAATGAAGCTAAGTATCTTAGGAGCTTTTAGGAGTTGTTACCTTAGTTCTAGGAAGGACACTTCGATTCTAGGTAGCAATCTACAAATTGTATGCTTTGAGAAAAGATATAGTTTTACCTTAGTGATAGCTTAATAACCCTTGAGACCCTTTGTTGGCATAGTTTGGAAATTAGTTGAGCATAAGATAGTTGTTATCGATTCCCGTAGGATTCTACCTTCCTCATCTTTGATCTACATTCGTTTTCTCTTATTTGCTTTAGTTCTCTATTTGTTTTTAATTGTTTTTACCTTACTTTTAAATAGATTTAGAAAAACCAAAATTCCGATTCATCTAGATAGTAGTTGAGGTTGGTTCGTGGTAATTAGGTTGACACTCATTGTCTATGTGGATACGATACTCTTTGCTTACTATTTGCTACATTAGCCCCGTACACTTGCGGGTACACTTGTGTTAAAAATAAGTTGAGTCATTTCCTACCTTCAATGTAGTCATTTCCTTTTTTTAGTAAAAGTCAATACACTTATTCTTTCTTACTTTATTCTCTCTTCATCTTCCTACCTTTTTCATTTACTACTTTATTCTTCTTTTGCTTAACTCATTTAACATAATCTTTCTTAAATCCGCATGCCGAAAAGAAATATCTCTACTACTATAAAATGGAGGGAATAAAAAATGAGAAAAAAAACGTAAAAATGCTTGTAGAAATGAGTAAATATGAAAGTAAACAAATTAAAACACAACCACCACAATCGTAAAGATTCAAACTCGGATCTCCAAGTTAAAATGGTTAGACACTATCACTTCACCAAAATAAAATCTAAAAATCTGTCTTTCTTCCCTAAACGTAGATACCTTTATCATAAAATTCAAATTTTAGTGGGATCTGTTATTAATTGGGCTACAAGAATTTTAGGACAAAACAAATCCAAAGGAAAATTAAAGTGATTGAGGCCCATTTATATTTTGCTTATGGATTTATTTATTTTCTGAGTCCAGGATGTACTTTATTTTCCTACATGTTAGTAGTATTATTGGAGATTTGGAGTAATAAATTTTTTGTTTATGAAAGTTTAATTGGAATTAGGAATCTGTAGGGTTTAACTGCATAATTGATTAATACTACATGAGTTCTTTCAAATTCAATTCCACACAATTTCAATTCCAACACAATTTCAATTTTATGGTATCAAATGCGTCCTCATAAATATTGGCGAAAGAGATTCTGGTTATAAATTAAGTAGCATAGGAATTCTAGAAAATTTCAAGAATCAAAGTTATAAATTTCTCTCAACGAATCTGTCTTCTGCACAAGAGATTTGAAAGTCTTTGATTTTTAGTTTTCGCATTTGATAAGTTCTTTATGCTCATAAGATTTTTACTCGTATACATATAACCTTTTTCTCATCTACATGCCAAGATTTAATTAAAACAGAAGTTCTAGCATAAACATAAGAGAACATAACCTGAATTTCAATTTTCATATGATATTTTTGTCTTTGAAATAAATAAAATGTGTTATAAGGATCTCCATATTGGAAAGAGTCCCATGACATTCCACTTCTCTTGGCTTAAGTCGAAGCCAGCTCAAACGAATTTTAGCAAGCAATAATAATAGATTGAATTGTTCTTTATTTCAGTCAAAAGGCATTTTTATTAAAATATGTATATCGTTCGCTACCGACACGGTAATGCTTCTATTGATGAGCTATACTGAATATTACTTATTAAACCTGTATAATTCTTTTGTTTATTACGTCGTTCATAAAAAGTTTGAAATGGTGCATAAGTTTGACATGGTGCAGGAATAATTTATGTATGTTTTTTAATTTAAAATTGTGCGAATGCTAGACTTTTTCACCACATATTAATAAAATGTAGTTTAATTATCATGCGAGCCACTAATATCAACTTCGCCCACGATGTATTCAAATTTTGTGCTGTTTAAATGTCATTTTCAATTTGTTTTAACATCAAGAATAATATGTCCATAGACATCAACAAAAACAAATTATATATAGCTATTTTAAAACTATTTCTAGCGTTGAATGAGATGATGAGGTATATTATTTGTTTCTAATTAAATGACTAGTTCTTACCGGCAATCCATAGGTATCTACCAACTCTTAATAAAATAATTGCAATTCAATTGCAAATAGCAGAATCATTCAATAAATTGTAGAGAAGAATGGCTATATAATGCTATAAGTTGCACTAATGAAAATCAGAAAACAAAAAAAATCCATCTCCACAACTACAAGTCTTTCATTAGCAACCATGAAGAGCTTCATGGAACCCCGACTGTGGGTTCTGGTGGCTCTGGTAACCACCTTCGCTGCCACGGCAAATGCCGACTCCACGTGGAAGCCCGACTTGCCACTGCCACATC
This sequence comes from Salvia hispanica, assembly GCF_023119035.1. Classification (NCBI taxonomy): domain Eukaryota; kingdom Viridiplantae; phylum Streptophyta; class Magnoliopsida; order Lamiales; family Lamiaceae; genus Salvia; species Salvia hispanica. The sequence goes on from NC_062965.1 coordinate 46,225,698, forward strand.
TTCCTTATATTTACAGCTCACCACCGCCACCACCTTACAAGTATGAATCTCCTCCTCCACCGCCTTACAAGTACAAATCACCACCACCGCCACCTTACAAATATGAGTCGCCTCCACCACTACCTTATAAATATAAGTCGCCACCTCCTCCACCCTACAAGTATGAGTCTTCACCACCACCACCTTACAAATACGAGTCGCCTCCACCACCGCCTTATAAGTATAAATCGCCACCGCCTCCACCCTACAAGTATGAGTCTCCACCACCACCACCATACAAGTACAAGTCACCTCTACCACCACCATACAAATATGAATCTCCACCACCACCACCTTATAAGTATGAATCACCCCCACCACCACCATACAAATATAAGTCACCACCACCTCCTCCCTATGTGTACAAGTCACCCCCGCCACCGCCATACAAGTACGAATCACCTCCACCACCTCCTTACAAGTATGAGTCTCCACCACCACCACCATACAAGTACAAGTCACCTCCTCCACCGCCATACAAATATGAATCTCCCCCGCCTCCACCATACAAGTACGAATCACCTCCACCACCACCCTACAAATACAAATCTCCACCACCGCCGCCTTATAAGTATGAATCACCTCCACCTCCGCCGTACAAATATGAGTCTCCCCCACCACCACCTTACAAGTACAAGTCACCTCCACCACCACCATACAAATATGAATCTCCACCACCACCACCATACAAGTATGAATCACCACCACCACCACCATACAAATATAAGTCACCACCACCTCCTCCTTATGTGTACAAATCTCCCCCACCACCACCTTACAAGTACGAATCACCTCCGCCACCACCCTACAAATACAAGTCTCCACCACCACCTGCTTACAAGTACAAGTCACCTCCACCACCGCCATACAAATACGAATCTCCACCACCACCGCCATATAAGTATGAATCACCTCCACCTCCACCCTACAAGTACAAGTCTCCACCACCACCGCCATATAAGTATGAATCACCTCCACCTCCACCCTACAAGTACAAGTCTCCACCACCACATCCTTACAAGTACGAGTCACCTCCACCACCGCCATACAAATACGAATCTCCACCACCACCTCCATATGTTTACAAGTCTCCACCACCACCGCCCTACAAGTATGAATCGCCTCCACCTCCACCCTACAAGTACGAGTCTCCTCCACCACCACCATACAAGTACAAGTCACCTCCACCACCACCATACAAATACGAATCTCCACCACCACCTCCATATGTTTACAAGTCTCCACCTCCACCGCCCTACAAGTATGAATCACCTCCTCCTCCACCCTACAAGTACAAGTCTCCACCACCACCATACAAGTACGAGTCGCCTCCACCACCACCATACAAATACGAATCTCCACCACCACCTCCATATGTTTACAAGTCTCCACCACCACCCCCTTACAAGTATGAATCACCTCCACCACCGCCATACAAATATGAGTCACCACCGCCTCCTCCTTATGTGTACAAGTCTCCCCCACCACCACCTTACAAATATGAGTCACCACCACCTCCTCCTTATGTGTACAAGTCTCCCCCACCACCACCTTACAAATATGAATCACCACCACCACCACCCTACAAATACGAGTCACCACCACCACCACCGTACGTCTACAAGTCTCCACCACCACCACCTTACAAGTATGAGTCACCACCTCCTCCTCCATATCTATACAAATCCCCACCACCACCGCCTTACAAATACGAATCACCTCCACCTCCACCTTACAAGTATGAGTCACCTCCACCACCACCCTACAAATACAAGTCACCTCCACCTCCTCCTTATGTTTACAAATCTCCACCACCGCCACCATACAAATATGAGTCACCACCACCTCTTCCTTACAAATATAAATCTTCACCAACACCACCTCAGAAGGATGACTGTCCACCACCATCATACCAGTACAAATCTCCACCACCTCCACCACACAAGTACTAATCACCCTACACTCCCCATCTCCCCATCCACCGTGATCCAGTTTGTTATTATATCCCTTCACCTCCTTCAGATTATTTATTTACCAAAACCACCATCATTATCACATTCAAACAAACCGTGGTTCTTTTTCTGGTTGCTTCATTCATATTGCGTAAATAAAGGCCTCGCCTCTCTTCTAGTATCCATAATGTTCAGTGTCCTGTCAAGGAGTTGCGGACAAGAAAGAGTGGATGATCGATGCTTGCAATCTTTTTCTTTGATCGTAATTGTAACTTATGTTTGTCAATGTACTTTATATAATTAATGGATTTTTTTATATCAACGTCTTCTCTGAACTTATTGGATTCTGACAAACTAAGACTCATGATCAACAAACCAATTAGTCGGATCCGTATTAAGGGTTTACAAACTGATTTTATTTATAATTATCATTATATACTAATCACATTTTTATCGCATATCTGGAGGAGCCTTTTTCAAGTAACAAAGTCAAATTTGATGAAAGTTATTTGTAACTAATCATTAAGACAACGTGATTCTGTAATTTTTCGCAACACAAGATTGTTTTACATCTCTGTGAGGTGAAATGAGTCTTGTGGATGTATAAGATGTTTCTTTTTGTTTTGTTCATTTACATGATTTTATTTATTTAGCTATAGTTACCTGATATGAGTCTTGTGAATTTGCAAAAGTCAACTGTAAACTTTTAAAACAATTTGTTGGGATCGTATGTCCGGTCAAAGGTTTTTGACCAATAATAAATTTAACGAGACATTTAATTTTGTGAAATTAAATTATATAGCATCGATCTACGTTCGGAGTAGATGATCATGGCATATTCATTTTCTTAAATCCGATTCCCGGTGAGTGAGAAATAATGAATTTAAGTTGGGGAAAATTGCAGCTAATTAAATGAGCTATGAGAGAAGTCAGTGATTAACTAAGAGAGTTAATTATCCCACAGTGGAAGTGACAATCTTATTAAAAATAATATTTAATAAGAAGAATTATTACATATAATAATTATAGTGGACTAAGATGGGATGTAGGCCCGCGCGCGCGCGCACGCCGCGAGTCTCTCTAGCTCTCATAACGACTTGTAACGTTTTGTAATGCTCGGCGGTTAGCCTCACAATAATGACAGCCATCAAGGCTGTGTTGACCCTGCAGTGGACTGACCAATAAATAGACTTAGCATGTGTTTGGGAACATGGAATTGGAACTATAGAATTGGAATTGGAGCCTCCAATTCCAATTCCATTGTTTGGTATCACAAAAATGTATAGAATTGGAATTGAATTATAATTCCAAAATTTTCAATTCCGTGATTTGAAATCCATATCAAAAGTACAAAATTGGAATTCCAAATAGTCATAAAATTAGATAGCTTCACTACCCACTACACACATTTCACACACACATGTTTCACACACTACACACACTACATGCACTTTAGACACTACACAAATTTCACACACTACACACACTTCACACACTACACAAATTTCACACATTTCACGCATTACACACATTTCACACACTACGAACATTTCGCACACTACACAAACTTCACACATTTCCCGCATTACACACATTTCAGACAGTACATACACAAATTTCACACACTACACACACTACACACATTTCACACTACACACACTACACAAAATACACACGCTACATACACTATACACAAAATATACATATTACACACATTACACAAAAAATACTCATACGACACAAATTTTGCACAAAATAAACACACTACGCAAACTATACCCAAAATACACACACTATTCACAAACCAAAATTTCAAATTTGGTAAAAAAAATACACACACTATTCACTTTAAACTTTTGGAAAATTTCAGTTTTTTTATTAAGATCGGTAAAAAAAATATTAAACTGAAAAAAAATCCAAAAATTAGATGCTTGAAATGTGTAAAATGTGTGTAAAGTGTGAAAGAGTGTGAAATTTGTGTAGTGTGTGTAGTGTGTGCAGTGTGTGAAATTTGTGTAGTGTGTGAAATGTGTGTAGTGTGTGAAATGTGTGTATTGTGTGAAGTGTGTGTTTTATGTGTGAAGTGTGTGAAATGTGTGTAGTTTGTGAAATGCGTGTAGTTTGGGAAATGTGTGAAATATGTGTAGTGTGTGAAATGTGTGAAATTTGTGTAGCGTGTGAAGTGTGTGAAATGTGTGTAGTGTGTGAAGTGTGTGTATAGTATGTGTATTTTGTGTGAAGTGTGTGTGAGTGTGTATTTTGTGTATAGTGTGTGTGCACAAATTATTCAAATTCAATTTCATATAAATTACTTCACTTTACCAATAGGATTTTGAGTTAAATTAGAATTGAATTTCTTCCAATTCAATTCCAATTCTGTGTACCAAATGGAGCCTTAGCCATTTCATGCATTTACACACCAATTCACAAGCACAAACCAATTCGCAAGCATACACAGCATAAGCTCTCTCCTACTCCTACATTGTCTTTCTGTCGAAGCTCTGCTCTCGCCTCCATTTAGTTTGTAGAAACTATGCTCATTGCGGTCCTGCCCTCGCATCCATCCAGTTTCCCAGAACTATGTTGATAGCGGTCCTGCTTCCTCAAAGAGGAAATGTCGTTTTATCTTTGGGGACGACACGCTAATACGAGAGCACTACCGGGCTGTATCTCGTCCTGCAGAAAGAGGCCTCCTCGACTCGACTTATTTTCACTTTTACGGTTTACGGTTTCCACTTCTACATGTTCCGTGCGATCATGCTAGACTAGATTCTCAGATATGCTGATCGCTGCCTTATTGTCACAAAACAACTTGCACGACTTATGGGAGTTTAAGTCCAGCTCTGACATTAACTTCTTCAGCCACATGATTTCAGTCAATCCACTCTTAATGCCTCAAAATTCAGCTTCAGATTGTCTAACAAAGCTACTACTTTTTGTTTCTTGATTAGGGCTTTCTGCCCAGTCAACATCTGTAAACCCGTGAATCTCCAAATGTCTATGATTCTCGAACATAATTCCATGGTCTGTCGTTCCCTTTAGGTATCGAACAATCCTCAGAGCTGTCCCTAGTGAGCTACTTGAGGTGCATGCATGCACTGACAAACTGCTCAAACTGCGTAAGCTATATCGGGTCTACTACGGGACAAGTATATCATTTTCCCAACCATATGTTGATATCTAGTGCGGTGAGTGGCTTCAGCTCCTTAAACTATCTATAGGTCGTGATTCTGAACCATGGGGGTATCAGCTGGCTTACAATCCAGCAACCCTAAACAGTTAGGAGGTCAAGAATATACTTCCTCTGACTGAAGATCTCCTTCTTTGATCTTAGGACTTCTATTCCCAGGAAGTATACTAAAAGATATTACAAGTGTACATGCCTTTGTACTGTCAGCTTGTGCATGTATACGAGGGACGCCATGTCCACTTGTTTACCTAATTATAAGAATAAATAATATAATATAATAATTTATTTATCGAAATCTAAATAAACAAGTATAAAGCTTTTTACTAAGAAGGTTAAGTAAGGAATCTTAGGGGACTTGACTGGATCTAGTAAGAAGAAAACAAGTTCACAACCTAGATAGGTCTTGGCAACCTATTGGTATGGTTGTAGTGTTTGTGATTATTCTCTTTTACTTAAGAAGAGATTAGTAACACCGGTGTGGTAAAGAACTGAAAGGATCAACCCGAAATATATTCTTTATTGCTATTTACTGAAAGAATATACTTTAGAAATTTTAGTATTTCTTAGTCTGTGCAAAAATATTAATATTATTTATTTAATCAGACGCCACTTTGACTTATCAATATGTGAGGGGTTTTCGCAACTCAATCATTGTATCTTGGGTGATAGTAATTGAATAATATGAAAATATTAAAATATTATTTCATAGAATTCGCATGCCCAGTGTGGTATATTTTATCTCCAAGAGGTGTTTGAAAAATGAATTTATTATTGCACAGTTGGAATTTTATTCCATGAATAATAAATAAAGTTTCAAACTAGAAAACTCTTTGGAGAATTAATTTAATTCAAGTAACATAGCAGGTAAATAATTAAATTAATAGATTAAGATTATTTTAAATGCGGGAAATATTATAAAATAAAATGGAACCCAAGTTTTTCGTAATTTGGTGATTTAGATGAGAGTTCAGTAGTATTCTTTAGTGGAATAAAATAATATCCAGTGGATAATATATTATATCATGGGTTAATTAATTTAATAAGATTTATTGCCCAGTATCTAGGGATGTCAGTGTATCCCGCAACCCGTGGACTGACTTGAATAGCCTGCCAAATTTATATGGTTAGGGTTGGAAATTTCTGGCCCAATAAAATTAAAACCCGATTGGCCCGCACACGAATAAACCGCAATCCGTTAGGGCTAGACCCGAAAACCCGATAAAATTTTTATTATTCTATTTTTTTACTCCTAATTTGACACTTCATTGATTGATTTTATAATATAGATAACCAAAAAAATTACTTTCAATTTTATATTAAACATACAAATTATATATTGAATTTTTATTAGTATAACAATTGATAAACAAATTAAAAACTTTAAATCACTAAAAATTTATTTAAATTTATAAAACATGCATTAAAATTTCACGAAATATCTCGAATATTAGTATTTGATCATGTTTATGATTGAGTTTAAGCATATACTCCCTCCGTCCCATTACAAGTGATGGATTTCTTTTGGACACGTGAATTAATAAAATGAAATGCATTGAGTTAAAGTGGAGAGAGTAAAGTATGAGAGAAAAAAGTAAGAGAGAATAAAGTAAGAAATAGAGAATAAAGTAAGAGTGAGGGAATAAAGTAAGAGACGGTTGATGTTTTATTTTTAGATAAAAAAGGAAATTGATCACTTGTGGTGGGACAACTCAAAATGGAAAGTAGATAACTTGTGGTGGAACGGAGGGAGTATCTCTATGTTATCATAATTAAATATTTTATATTTTATGAATATAACTAATTTTCATCATTATTTATTGGATTGATCGCATAATAATATTATCGGTAGTAACCCGATTAACCCGCCGGGCTAGCCCGAAACCCGCGCTTTTTATGGTTAGGGTTGAACCTTTATAACCCGAAAGAAATCACAACCTGATCAGCGACCCGATTGACATCCCTAAGTCATCTAATCACTCCATGGATCCTCATTCTAGCCCAATAAGTCCATCTTATAAATAGTGAACAAATGTGGGAAACCCTAGCACACAATGCACAATTCACACCTCTCCAAACCCTAGCCGCTACTCATGTGGCCTCTCTCTATACCTTGTCTCAATTTTCGAGCCACACCAAAGGGAGAGCTAGGGTTTTGGTTCTTGTCTTATCTTGTTTTGTTCATTCTCATTCATAGGATTGAATCAAGATAAGTTGTTTTATGTATTGTTCTCCCAATATCACATCTCACTATTGTTGATTCTTCAAGATCCATCCACCCGGATGATTAATCAAGGAAGTGCGAATAGAATGGAAGATTCGTGGTCGAGAAATCATGGATTGTCGGGAGATTCAACAAGCAACATCGATCAGTTCATGGATTAAAAGGTAACAATCGGTTCTCTACATCAAATAGCATGTTTGAAAGTCGAGATTATGTTTCTCGGTGCGCACAGAAGGAAATAAACAGGTTCCCTTGGTCCAGCAAATCCACTAGATCACGCGGTCTAGGAACTCGTTGGTCGTAGGAAATCCTGGTCGTCGGACACACAGAGCACTCTTTCAAAAACCCTCAACCACTTTACTAAACCTAGTATAGGGAAGTAGGGATCGATCCCACATAGATGGATGCGTAATAATCGTGTTCAAGGATTTGGGCTTGTTTTTGGTGTTGGCTGCTGCCACGCATTTTTCTTGGGTTGAGGAAAAAAAATAAACTTGACTTGGGAATTTTTAAAACGGCTACGCTAACAACTAGACCTACGCGAAGCAACAAAGAAAACTATGCAAGGAAAATTAACCGCACAATCACTAGATCTAGGAAACTACTCTAATTACCTAGACCTGGGAAACAAACTGACTGTGGGGACCATGACTGAAAAAAAAAAGCAGAGTACGGGCGAAAAGCTGGCAGAATAACTAACTCTGGTTCTAACTAACAGCGACATCATCTTCTTCAACCAAATTGCGTAAAAATTCATAAGAAAAACAACATGAATGAAATCAGAGCAGAGCAAACTAAATCTAAACCAATTTGATGCATAACAACAAGAGCTAAACAGATCCAGAGATGCTAGACGAAGTAAAACAGGAAACAAGCGGAAAAACTCAAATCCATCCAACAACTCCCCTTTCTCACTTTGGATCCAACCTCAGACGCTAAATCCACTCCGGATCCAAGCGTCCGACACAAACTCCAACCAACAGAAACATTTTATAACTTCAGATTTTAACGACAACCTCCAATAAATCAACAGACCACAGCATCAAAATAAAAACAGAGATCGACATTAAACTTGTTAAAATAAACTCTCAGCAGGAAGATCTACGTAAATCAATTTGAAATATCACAATTAAATGCAAACCAACAGAAGCGAAAAGATAACAAGTAACATCAACAGCCAAGTCGACTTCCAAAGGTGAAGTTCGGCCGCAAAAATGCAAAACAACTGAAATTTAAAGAGATTGTATCTTCGCCTACACGCGGGCGGTGTTGCAACTGAAACTTCTGAAGAAAGGCACCCCTTCGTGACCCAAACTACCCCAGATCTCCCATTCCCAAGTATGTGTTGTGTGTGTATGAGCTAAGAGTGAGCGAAAAAAAAGTGATAGCGTCCTCATTTGTGTGTTTCATGCTCTTCTATTTATAGGCGTTGGAGTGGGGCCCAGCGAGGTATAGATAGACTTTGTTGCCCTTAGCTACTGACTCCCTCCGTCACGCCTTCTTTTCCTTTTAAGCCTGCTCATTTCACTTCATTCCTTTGCTAGATTGTTTTCTTCAGCATTCCCTCGATTTAGCGATTCTATCACACACCTGGCTTAGGAAACGTGTTAGACCCAGCAAAATGTAACGCTTTTCACCATATAACCGATGCATGAAATTAGCCTTATCAAACTGCTTACACTTAAACCATACTTGTCCTCAAGTATAAAGACAAGAAAGAAAAGAAAAAGAATAAGGCGAATTTCAAGCAAGGTTATCCCCTGACCGACTCCTTGGACTCTAGACAGACTCCTAGACCTAGACACAATTAAAAACTTAAAAAGTTTAAGAAAAACATACAAACACATAAACACATATGCATGAGCTAGCTTCAACTTTTAGGCAACCGTCCCCACAAGATTAAGGTCAATCCAACAGGTTGCATCCTCCAAATAGGCTTTTTCCCTTCCTTTACCTAGCCAATCTGTCAGCTTGTCAAGATAGCCTTTTACTTACCCAATTGTTGGATTCACTCGATCACTCATTCCTCACCAGAGATGTTAGGATCGATTCTCTCTTAAGTTAATGCTACACCCTACAGCGTCGGGTTATGAGAGTTCCTCATTTTCCTGGGTCAGGCTATTATCATTCCTGCCTTTTAGACAACTTCCCTCTGGACTTCGTCCAGCTTATTCCTCCTTTTATATATATATTTTTTTATATTTTCTCCTCCTTTTATATATATATATATATTTTTTTCTTTTTTCTCTGGACTTCGTCCAGCTTATTCCTCCATTTCTCCTCTCTTCTGGACTTCGTCCAGCTTATAACACCTTACCCTGGACTTCGTCCAGCTTATACCTTCATAACCCAATTTCCCATTTTTCTCCTTCACAACTCTTCTCCCTAAGCATTCAGTGGTGGCCCTTAAACATGTATTAGCTCGAAGTTATTTAAGGCTTATAACTCACTATTATAGTAGGGCTTCACAACTAAGTAAGTAGAGGCATCCTCCATCGTTCTCGCTTCACTCAGATTAACTAGGCTTATTACAGGAAAAAGCTTCTAAGTTGAAATGCCTCCTCGAGGCATTTCAATTACTTTCACTAAGGGGATCATGCCGTATTATATTCACTGGCTCATGCGACAAAACTTAGACCTACAGACTCTTAACATGCAGACAAAATAATGCATTGACTCCTCTCCCCCTCCCACTTCACTCAAGCTTGTCCCCAAGCCATCGTCGTGAAGGGGGGAAACAGAGAGATCAATGCAAAACAACAAAACAGGTTATAAAAACAGAAACTTCTCACACTTAGACCAAGCATTGGGCTAAGTGGGAGAAAAGCACAATAAAACAGAAAATACAAACTTCTCACACTTAGACCACGCAGTGGGCTAAGTGGGAGAAGACACAAACAATTATAAAACACACATAGGTAACAGAAAATAAAAAAAACTAAAAGCATGAAAATTAAAAGTTACTTGGTCATGGGGTGGTGATTCACTTCTGGGGCTGGCTCCCTCGAGAGCCAGACTGGGGTGGGATTCCGGGTCGGGTCATCCGTACTTTCTTCTTTGCTGGCTGCTCCAGCTCTTCCTCCTCCTGTGCTGATTGTTCGGGTACTGGCTTCCTCACTATAGACTTTGATTTAGATGGGCCTGGAACTTGTTTGGGAACGGGCGGGGAGATCAACTGCTTGAGCGATTGCTGCGGTTGCCTGACGGAGGGACTGCTCTGAATGGGCTGCTTGACTTCACAGCTGGACCCAGGAGTTACCTTCGACTGGGTCAAGGGGAGCGTCTGCTGCAGCCACTTCAACATTTTCATCGAAAGCTCCACCGCTTCCGTCATTCGCTCATTTTGTTTGGCGCACTTCACCGCCAAATCTGCAATGTTGCCCCTCAGGGTCTTCACTTCCTCCCGATTCCCGTTCAATTCCTTTCTGATCCCACCAAGTTCCTTTATCATTTCCCTCCTCATTAACTGCATCTCCTTCTTCACATCCTGGACTTCCTTACGTAGCTCTTCAACCTCTTCACTTGGCATGGCTTCCTCGGCTTCCTCAGGCTCTGCTTTCACCTTATCTCCCAACGAGTAGAAGAGAGTCTTGGTGCCATGAGTCTGCAGCAACCCCTTGTTGAAAAAATAATCAACACTGAACACTTCCGGGGGTTCGCACATGACTACCAACGGAGCGGCCTTGGCAATCTTCATTTCTATGTTTCGTTGGAGGTAGGCGCCGAGGAGGTGACAGGTATACATATGACGCGCAGGGTTGCTCGTCATTTGGTGGCATGCCTGAGCCAGCCAATAGCCTAGGTGCACCTTCACGCCTTTCGCCATGCACCATGTGAAGTAGAGGTCGGTAGTTGTAAGAGCTGAATTAGCGGTACCCATCAAGTTGTAACTGACAAACGTCTGAGCAAAGCGGAGAATTCGGTCTTCAATGTGGGAGGCTTTGGAGTAGCTGGACTTAAACGTTCCCACCTTGGGGTGCGTGATCAGTTCCCATGCCGTTTGCACCTTGAAACCGGGCGTGTTCTTCGGCACTCCAACCATCCACTCATTCCATGCCCCCTCCTCATCCTCGGCTTGGGTAAACAACCCCATCCGCAGAGACCATTCCCGAATGCTCATCTCATATTCTTCATTAAAAAGCCTGAACGTTATTGAATCCGCGTCGAGATCAGTGGTGTTCTTCAAACGAAAGGTGGAGAAAAACTCCCTTGCTAGATCCACGGGCACCCTCTCCTGGCTGTGCTGTAATAACCACTCAAACCCTATCGAATAGATACAAGCGCGGAATTCCTTGTCACATGCAATCATTTTAAGCTCCCTTGAGCTGTACTGCTTCCCAGATTTGGCCATCTTCCCAGCGCTACATCTTTCCTTGTACACTGCGGTCCTCTTCTGGTCGTCAAACTGCCTCATCTCCTCTAACAACTCTTTAGTCAGCCAGACTTCCGGTCGTCCTGGAATAGGCTCTTCTTCAGCTTCTTCGGATTCATAATCGAGCTCTGGGATGGGTTCGTCTTGTTCCTCGACAGAGGGATCTTCGGTTATAGGGTAAAGGGTCTCCTCGACCTCCTTGACGGAGGGAGCTTTCCTTGACCGGGTAGATGAGGTCGCCGCCGCCTTTCCTTTCCTCGCCCTTTCCTTGGCCAGGCGGCGTTCCTCTGCCTCTGCAGCATCAGGAACTAAGTCATCGACTTCATGGAGGAGACTCCTCCTGGTGCGCCTCCTTTCTGCCCTCTCGTCTATCTTAGGTTCATCTTCATCCTGGTCACCCACCAGGTCCACAATCATTTTCAGCCCTCCCTCGGGCTCCGGTACTCCGAGTCGCAAGTAGATCTGCTTCTTCCAACAGCTTTTCCGGGGTTTCCCCTTCACGTTCCACTATCGGGGTCACCCCCTCAATATAAATGGGGTTCTCCCCCCAGACACCACTTGGGGTCGCCCCCTCTTCCACGAACTCAGGGGTCGCACCCCTGAAATCAATTGGGGTCTCATCCCCGGTTTCCAAAGGGGTTTCCCCCTCGGCAACATCCTTCACAATAGGGGTTTCCCCCTCAGTTGTACTGCCCACAATAGGGGTTTCCCCCTCCACAACTTCATTTAAAACAGGGGTTTCCCCCTCACAAACTTCCCTACCCTCAAAATTAGGGTTCTCGTCTTCTTGCCTTCCTGTCTCCACCATGGTTTCGTCGTTCGTCGGTCTGTCACCCCCCGGCCGTTCGTCCACCGCCTCCTCTTTCTCCGCCTCTTGTGAAGCGGTTTCTGTGCGTTGAGATGTAGAATCTTGTGGCCTTTCCTCACGAAGATTCGCCGGTTGTGCAGCCGAGTCTTCCGGAGTCGTCGGTGGTGGTACGACCGGCGCGGATGTCATCAGGCTAGCGGCGAACAGGGCATATACCTCTTTTTCTTTCTTGACGCTCCCCAATTTCTGCGTCAATTCCGCCAACAGGGTTGGGTCGTACACCGTGCTTTGTGAACTTCCGGTGAGTTGGGTTGAATCCATCACTGCAGATCTGAGATTGAAAGAAAATCTGGTCGAATTTGGGTTAGGTTTTATTTTCTAGAGAGAGAACAAAAGTAGAGAGAAGGGAGAGTAAATTCAGATATTCGTCGATTTGGGATTACTGGAGAGAGAGAGAGACGACGGTTGCTTTTCTGATGAAAGGATAGTGCAGTTGCAGGCATGATGTAAGCAACCGTACAACTTCCATAATTATCGGCAGATTTGAAATTCAAATTTTCTCCGTCCCTCCTTGACCTCTTCCTTCAGGTTTCCCCTGATTTCTTCCTTCAGATTCTCCTCCAGATAACTCCCTAGACCATGACCCTACATAATAAAAATTGAAGGTTCCAGACTCCCAGGTCAAGGTTAAAGTATAAAGTATCGGTTCCCTTCGGAGTCTGGTGCTTCGAAAATATTTTTGGATTTTTTTATGTTTGAAAAGTAATTAAACTATTTACACACTTCTTTAGAGTATTCCCGAGATTCCCTGGGTCAGTTTGTATTTTCAAAATTGTTAACCTACTACTCGACCCAGGAATTCATCGAGAATATCCCCTCGTCCGTCTAGGCGATAGTAGGGAGTGCATGTAGTGGAACTTCGTCCACCACACAAAACTCGGAATTATCCCTATAGACTTTCACTCTATGACCATTGACAAGGAAAGGAACAGAGTTAGGAGCACTTCCCTGGATCTCCATTGCTCCGTTTGCGCGGATGCCGATGATGGTATATGGGCCGATCCATTTAGACTTCAATTTTCCTGGCATTAGCTTGAGCCGGGATTGGAAAAGGAGCACCTTCTGTCCCACATGAAGTTCCTTGACCCGGAGATTCTTATCATGCCTTAACTTCGTCCTTTCTTTGTACCACATGGTAGACTCAAATGACTTCAGCCGAAGTTCCTCCAATTCTTGCAATTGTAATTTCCTCTCTTCTTCGCAAGCTATCGGCTTCATGTTCAGTTCTTTCACTGCCCAGTACGCCTTGTGCTCAATACCAACAGGTAAGTGACACATCTTGCCAAACACAAGCCTGTAAGGCGACATTCCAATAGGCATTTTAAAAGCAGTTCTGTAAGCCCATAATGCGTCTCCGAGCCTCTTGCTCCAGTCTTTCCTTGACGGATTAACTGTTTTCTCCAATATCGCCTTGATCTCGCGATTAGAAATCTCTGCCTGGCCATTAGACTAGGGATGGTACGGAGTCGACACTCTATGGTGAACATCATAATTCTTCATCAAAGCCTCGATGGTACGATTACAGAAATGAGTTCCTTGATCCGAGACGATGGCCCGAGGAACTCCATATCTGTTGAAAATATTGGCCTTCAAAAATTTTGCCACCTCCTTTGATTCGCATGTTGTGGTGGCCTTAGCTTCTATCCACTTAAACACATAGTCTACTGCAACCAATATATATGTGTTCGCTCAAGATGATGGAAACGGTCCCATAAAGTCCATTCCCCACACATCAAAAATTTCGCACACGATCACCGGGACCTGAGGCATCTCGTCCTCTCTTGAAATTCCCCCCGTCTGCTGGCACCTCTCGCAACATTGGCAGAACTCAAAGGCATCTCTATTTAGCGTCGGCCAATAAAAACCGCTGTCCAAGACTTTCCTCGCTGTCTTCCTCGGTCCAAAGTGACCTCCACATGCTAAGGTGTGGCAATGAATTAACACATCTCTTTGTTCCCATTCGGAAATGCAGCGTCTAATCACTTGATCTGAGCACATTTTCCACAGGTAAGGGTCGTCCCAAAAGTAATATTTAGCTTCACTTCTAATCTTCATCCTCTGGGCCCGGGAAACTTCGTCTGAACTTGGCATCTCTCCCGTGACCAAGTAGTTGGCTAAATCAGCAAACCACGGTTCTGCGTTCAATGTGCGCTTCCCCTTATCCGATTCCCCTACACCGGTTAGAGCCAAAACTGCTTCCCAGTTAAATGGTCTAGGAAATTCCTCCAGAAGGCACAAATGCTCCTCAGGGAAGGCATCGGGTATGGCCTCTTCTGTTGTATTCTGCTCAAGTGATCGGCTACTCTATTCTCCATTCCTCTTTTGTCTCTTACTTCCCAATCAAAATCCTGCAAGAGTAACACCCAACGGATTAATCTCGGCTTAGACTCTTTCTTAGCCAGCAAGTACTTAATCGCCGCGTGATCCGTGAAGACTATAACCCTCGACCCAAGGAGGTAGGGTCGGAATTTTTCAAACGAGTATACGACAGCCAACATTTCCTTCTCCGTGGTGTCATAATTTTTCTGAGCCTGATTTAGCGTCTTGGAAGCATAGAAGATCACATAGCTTTTTCCATCAATTTTCTGTCCTAGGACAGCTCCCACAGCAAAATCGCTCGCATCACACATTATCTCGAAAGGATGGTTCCAGTCTGGTGCCCCTGATAATTGGTGCTGATACTAACTTGTCCTTAAGCAACTGGAACGCCCTTTCGCATCCTTCGTCAAAGA
The DNA here is from genome assembly GCF_023119035.1 of Salvia hispanica. Classification (NCBI taxonomy): domain Eukaryota; kingdom Viridiplantae; phylum Streptophyta; class Magnoliopsida; order Lamiales; family Lamiaceae; genus Salvia; species Salvia hispanica. Next base: position 46,241,072 of record NC_062965.1, read on the forward strand.
CGAATTCCACATCATTATGTAACAACCGAGTGAGTGGTTGCGCGATTTTTGCGAAATCCTTGATAAACCTCCTATAGAACCCTGCATGACCTAGGAAGCCTCTCACCTCTTTTTGGTTTGTAGGGTATGGTAATTTTGATATCACATCCACCTTTGCTTTGTCTACTTGAATACCTCTCTCAGAAACCACGTGACCCAGGACAATGCCTTCAGTCACCATGAAATGGCATTTCTCGAAATTCAACAATAAATGCTTCTCTTGGCATCTCTGTAACACTAGATCAAGGCTGGCTAAATAAGTATCAAATGAGTTCCCATATACGGTGAAATCGTCCATGAATATCTCAATGCATACTTCCAACAGATCCGAGAAAATGCTAATCATACACCGTTGGAAAGTTCCCGATGCATTACACAATCCAAACGGCATTCTTCGGTATGCATAGGTACCAAAGGGGCACGTGAATGTGGTTTTCCCTTGGTCCTCTGGATTAACGTAGATTTGGAAATAACCGCTGTATCCGTCGAGGAAACAAAAGTACTGTTTGCCAGCCAGTCTTTCCAGCATCTAATCAATAAAAGTTAGGGGAAAATGATCCTTCTTTGTGGCTTCGTTTAACTTCCTGTAGTCGATGCACATCCTCCATCCTGTCACTAGTCTGGTGGGTACCAGCTCATTTTTTTCATTCTTAACAACCTGTATTCCAGATTTTTTTGGTACCATATGGACAGGACTGACCCACTCGCTATCTGGAATGGAGTAGATGATCCCTAGGGCAAGCAATTTTAACACCTCCTTTAGGACCTCCTCTCGCATGTTCGGATTCAGTTTCCGTTGTGCATCTCGATGAGCCTTCGCACCTTCTTCTAAACGAATGTGGTGCATACAAAGAT
>NC_062965.1:46242065-46255659 GCF_023119035.1 Salvia hispanica
TAATGGACATGTAGAGTGACTTTGACATAAAAAACGGACCAAATAATGGCCTTAAAATAGTGCAAAATCCGAGCGTATCAATTACCCTTTGTTCGGTCAGAGGATCAACTGACAGATATCCTCACCAAGGCGGTCAATTCAAGCAGCTTCACAATTGTATTGTGCAAGTTGAGCTTCGAAGATCCCACCACTCAACTTGAGGGGGAGTGTTAAAAGAAGAAGATTACGGGGAATCAATCACAATGATACCCCAAGAATAGATTGATGCAATTAGGGAATAGATTGATCTCATTAGTTAATAGATTGATACATTTCCTTGTACACACCATTGTAATACCTATATAAGGGGTTATACATGAGAAGAAAGAATATAATCAAGCAATAAACGTGAATTACTCTCCTCATCATCCTCTATATTATCGCCTGCTGATACCCCATTCAAGATAAACTACTCCTTTCGTTCCAACCAATTTTATCTAATTTTTTTTTTAGATTCGTCTCAATCAAGATGACTCATATTACTAAAAATAGAAATATCTTTAACCATACTTTATTATCATTTTTACTATGTTCTAAATCCACTTACCATACTCTCTTCGTCTCATTTTAAATGAAACATTTCTTATTAATATCCAGAGTTTATATACTTCATCCATCTTAACTAAGTTGAGTCAAAATTTTGAGCACAAAAATTAAGAACTTGTGTTAAAAAGTAGGAGAGAGGAATAGTAAGAAAGATAAAGCGGGAGTAAAGTAGGTGATATAAAGTAAGAAAGGTAAAGCGGGAATTAAAAGTGATATAAAGTTCGGGCATCCCGAAAAAGAATACGACTCAAATTTAGTTTGGATGGATGGAGTAGTATTATTTTGTGAGTCAAGTAGAAAAAGAAAAAGAAAATATAGTGTGATGCTTCAAATTTTAATAAATGTGTTATTCAGAGTGAAAAGGTAAAAAAATTGTTCTCATTACGTAGAGTAGGATGAATTGAGTACAAAATACTAATGCATAAATATGGTGTTGCCCAAGAAAGGGGTCACCATACGGAAGGAGTATGTAATATGTTCATGTTTCCACATATCAATAACGACTAGCATTAATAATTTATAATTTTATAATATTATTTGATAATTTTTGTAAGTATATTTGATCATGAAATTACATGATGAAACTCAGTATAATGATAAATAAATTAATCAAAGAAAAACTTAATTTGTTATAATAAAAAATTAGAATTTGAAATTAAATTAATTAGTTGATATATTATATTATGTGGTTACATATTATCAATTATTTATGCAAATTTTAGTTTTTTAAATAAAAAAAAAAACAAATAGACTACACAAACATTGAGTAGTACGTTACAATTTTAATTTTTAAATACATTAACTAGTGGAGTTTGTAAACCAATTTCCAAGTAAAAAGGTAGAAAATGAACGGTGATGAACAATATCGATTACCAACTGGGCTACATCATTCACATTTAATAAATCTGAATGTATAATACTCCCTATGTTTCCTCAAATAGAAACTCTTCTATTCTGATAAGCAAATCATATTGAATCCAATATTATGCAATGACAATATAAGCAACTATATAAATACATACTCCCTCCATCCCAACACTACAAAAAAGGTGTTTACCGAGCACCAAAGTGGTCGGCAAAAAGGGAAAAATGCTGGTATAACACACTTTACCGAGCACTTTCCGAGTACTTTAGGTGGTCGGTGGTATTTGCATTGTCGGCATTTTTCATCCGAGTGCTTGTTGGTGCTCGGCAACCTGATCAACTAACCCATACGGGGTAGTAGCGAGCACCTCTATGTGGTCGGAGTATTGCAAGCACCAATGGGTGCTCGGTTTTTTGGAGAGGTGAGGGGTTTGGATGCAACAAGCACGGCCACTGTTCGAGCAGGTTGGCAAGCACGTATATGTGCTTAGATAACTGCAAGCACCCAGCAAGCACCAATGGGTGTTCGGTTTTTTGGGGAGGCGAGGGGTTTGGGTGTAACGAGCACGGCCATTGTTCGACCAGGTTCGCAAGCATGTATATGTGCTCGGATAACTACAACCACCTATTGGTGCTCGGTATTTTCAAAAGTTGAGTATGGATGGAGCGAGCACAACCTCTAATTCAAGCAAGTTCGGAAGTAGGTTATTCTATATTACTCCCTCCGTCCTCCATTAAAAGTCACACTTTTCCATTTCGCTCCGTCCCCAATTAAGAGTCACACTTCAGTTTTACCATAAATAGTAAGTAGGTCCCACATTTCACTATCTCAATTCACTCACATTTTATTATAAAACCAATATAAAAAATGGATCCCACATTCCACTAACTTTTTCAACTAACTTTTCTTTACATTTCTTAAAACCCGTATCCAGTCAAAGAGTGACTCCTAATAGGGGACGAAGGGAGTATTAATTATCTATAAAAAATAAATATTAACAGATATTAAAAATTAAACAAAGCTTAGATAACATTAAAAAGATAAGATTATTTAACAAAAATATATAAATTTAAGATTGTCTTACAAAATTACACTAAACTACACATTTGTCATTTGTCCCATTTTTTCATTAAAAAGGCGCATCATTCGATCTTCCATTGCTCCCTCCTAGCCGCTTCCTCTCGCATTCTTTGCTCCCTCTGAGCTGCTTACTCACGCACCAATGCAATATTCCTATTTGAATCGGCTTGCACCTTTTCAAGTTGCAGTTACATTTGATCACGATGTTCTTTAACTCGTTACTCGACCAGTACATCGGCCTGGCTAGCATTGACGGGGGCAGAACCCCCAGATGAGTAAGTAGCCAATGGGAAGTATATGCTTGTTGCTTGCCCCGAACTAGAAATTTGTTCTCTCTTCTTCACCTTCCCAAAAAGATCCACGAAGATGGCTTCATGATCCGGATTCTCTATTCCTTCAGCCCGTGCCATATCGTCATCCTTCCATTAAACAAACATGAAAAACATTCAAAATGTGTAACAACAAAGGGGAGAACCTCGCAAGCAACAAGCTCATCATAGAATATCAATTAAACTTCCAAGGAAATCAGATAATAAAGCCAATCACACAATTTTGTAGAACATTATAAAGCTTCAGATTCAGAATGAATATGATTCTGGTCTTTTGGATGATCAGAAATCAGATCTGCTTAAACTCTCCATTCAACGCCAACACAATCTTGTTGCAGATGATTCTCACACAGCTATATTTATCAACACCAATCCAATCTCGTAATTTCTATGACTGGCAGTGATGCATTGCTGAAAGTGAGTTTCTAGTTCCTCTATGCTTCAGCTTTTACCAATAATACGCAGACTCATTGCTGCATAGAGACTGATATCAAGTTATTGTTGGCTATGCAAAGAAAATCAGTAGTTCACATCACTACTGGAAGCCAGGAGGTAACAATCAATCTTCTGTGTGATTTTTATTTGAATTCATCTGCATAGTATGCTGAACATAGATCATTTGTGCTGAAGTTGGTATAGAAACTTCTACAATAATAGAAGCTTTTGGGGAATTCAGGTGAATACTATTTTTTGCTAACTTGATCAAAACACTTGTCAAAAGCTAACTCAAACTTTTAATTTATTAGTTTCATGATGCTACCCTAAACTTGTATTCTGATATCCATAACCAACATTTGATTCAGACCTGGAAAGACACACAGCTTGCCCATACTCTATGTGTCTCTACTCAGGTGATGAGCTAAGCGGAAGAAGTCTAGACAAAAGTTGTTATTTACTCATCTCTTTAATGGAATGACATTTGCATATACTTTTTGTTAGTAGGAAACTGATATCTAAATTGCTCATCACAAATGTATTCTAAACCTAGCTGTGTGTTGATAAATAAGAGAGACGTGCAATGTAATCTAAGGATGAGGAGGGCTCTAAGTATGAGAGCTCTAAGCTTCTCATACAACACAATTAGTCTAACTTTCCATAAAAAACTCTTAAAAGCAATACTGCAAGCAATACTCATAGCATAAGACAACAAATTTAGATAATCACAAACCCAAATAAAATTTCAGAAATCAAGCCAAACATGTGAAAAGACTTACTACAATTTGTTGAGCGCGCTGCGAACACAACTCACCTTGTGAATCACCGTTACTTAGCTTGTGGGTCTTTAGAAAGAACTAACTCCATAAATGGAGAAAGTTTTCTAATATTCTCTCTTGCCTGAAAACAGTTTTCAACATTAAGAAAGTGTAAGAGCATTTAAAAACAACAAACAAATCAAACTAATGAAATACTAAAACTTTTACCATTTTAGTTGTTGTCTCCGCAAATGATATACATCCATTACTATGTGTGTCAGGCGCAGTCTCAAGCCCTTGTTTACAGTTTGCCGAGCACCTCTCGAAAGCTTCAATACTCTCGGATAAATTCCAGTCTTTTTGGTAATTCGACCATTGGGCATTTGTGTAAAAAGAAGGTTTCTTCGTCTTCTTTTTATAATAGCAAATGAAATCCCCGTATCTAACTTTGCACTTACTAATAAAAGCCTCCTTGCACTCATCTTCATCATAAGACTTACGGTTAGCATATTTCTACAAATAAACACAAAATGACAATCAAATTTAAACTACAAAATAAGATCTTAAAAATTTTGTAAGTAATCTTACTAAAAGAGGAGAGAAAGCGAGATAGAGAGAGAAAAATATATATAATGCTCAAGTTTACCTTAAATTCAGCCCAATAGAGTTTTCTGGCTGAATCCATTCGGGTCAACTATCTGCTTGAAATTATGCGTACATATGCTTGCCACGACACCGGAAGGATGCAAGCTGCACGTTAATATATGGTTAGTTATCTCACAAAAATAAGGATATAAGTGAAATTATCAAATCACTGAATAAACTGCAAGTGGAGTTCGCACAACACACACACAAAAAGTGGTCTGCTCCATAGATCAAACAAACAATGTGGGCTCAAAATTTCTAAATATGAGAAGTCATACGTATTCTTCTTTTACATAGTTTTGAAGAGAATTTGTCAATAAGTTCCAAGTACTTATAGCCTTAAATTGCAAAAACCTTTACAAGACATACACTCTAGAACATAGAATCAAAAACTAGAAAAATTGCTAGAATTAAACTCTCAAATTCGAAAATGCTTTCAAATAAACCATCCACATGGAGGCCTCATATTTTTCTCTCCTAAGTCCCAAATAAAATCAAAACCAAGAACAAAGGTGCAAAGCAATTTAGAACATAGAATCAAATGCAAATTGACAAATTTATTTAGAGCAGGGGAGGGATCAGTTACACAAAACTACATGAATCAATAACCAAAAATAAAAATAAATCAGCAAACAGAAAAAATCAAAAGGTCGTTTAGTAAAGCTTGTAGATTGAATCACGCATTCCTTATTTCTAATTTATGCATTTATCCGAGGGCATAACTCATGAGTGATCTAGAAATTTCAGTATAATTCAATCGAAGACTACATCTTAATAGGAGTAATTTAAAAGCTTATGCTTGGATTTGTATCGCAAGAGTAGTTTTGCCGACAAGTAATTTTTCCAATGCCGCCCATCCTGACAACTGTGATTGCTGGATAAGATTCTTTCCAAATCGATCTGATAATCCAATCATCATTCCACCTAAATGAATTGTTTGAGAAAATAAGTTGGTCAACTCTTACTTCCTCAGGTGTCTCTTCCTCTTTCCTCCTCCTCCTCCTCCCTCCTCCTCCTCCTCCTCCGTCTCAATTCTCATGGAGGGATGGATAGCTGAGAATGAATATAAATATGTGAATAGTTTGATACTTTGGCGGCGCAAGAGAAGATGATTAGGGCTAACTGTTTATTTATTTTTTTTACTTTTATTGTATTACTTCCTTCTTCCCATAAAATTAAGTTACTATTTGAATACGAGTTTTAAGGTAGAATTGTTAAAGTAAATAAAAGTAGAAAAAATATTCCCTCTATCTCAAAAAAGATGGCATATTTTAAAAATGGCACGAGATTTTAGGAGATGTTGTTTTATGTGTTAAGTAATGAAAGAAAATATAATTTTATAATTGATGTGAAAGGAAACTTTTTTCAAAAGAGAAAATATGACAACTTTTGTGGAATAACTAAAAAGAAAAGTGTGACATCTACTTTGGGACGGAGGGAGTAGTTGAAATTGTGTAATGGATGGTGGAATCATATATGATACTCCCTCCGTCCATAAAAAATAGAGCATATTTGTCATTTTTTGTTATCCACAAAAAATAGAGCATATTTAAAAAGGAAAGTTTTCATCGTCTTCGCTTTTATTTTTTTTCCTTCTCTTTTACTAAGAATATGAACTCACATTCCACTAACACTACTTTTCTCTTACTTTTTTTTCCTTCTCTCTTACTAATAATATGGAACTCACATTCCACTAACACTACTTCTCTCTTACTTTTTTTCCCCTTCTCTCTTACTTTACTAATTTCACATTAAAACTCGTGGCATTCACAATTTTTATTATTTTTCATGGAAGGGAGAGTATAAAAAAGAAGGAGAAAAAGTTTATCATAAATGGATATGAATTCTTTGTATGGAACGGACGAAAAATGAATTATTACATATTTCTACGCGGTGGAGAGAGTATTATATTTGCATATTTTAAAATGACTCATTAATGATGAATTCATGACGTACATCAATTTGTGTTCCTCACATGAATATCATGTTTTCAGCTGACCATTTTTAGATTAACTATTTCTTCAATTTTCAATACATGATATTTTTTTATTCGGTCATCGTGATGAATTTGATGACTTTGATCTATAAAATGATGAATTTGATGGAAATGAATAAAAAGAAATACGAAATATGTTTCTTTAATTTACAATTTGAAAAATACAATTTGATTGCTTGTGTTTTTAAAAGGACAATTGGTTGCTAATATACTGAACTTTGACTAAATTTCGAATTTTAACACAACTCTTACGTCAGTTTCTCTTTGTCCTCAAAATTGAAACTCACATTGCTAAATTAATTAAATTGATGTGTCAGTTAAATCTATGGCAATTGGTCATTAATATCATGATGTTCGGTCGAATTTCAAATTTTTAAAACTAATCATAAATATCATTAGCTTTGTTGTTGTTTTTGGTTTCTCATGCTTCACAAAATCAAAACTGATGTTGCTGAATTAAACCAAGTGTCAATAAAACAAAATCAAAGTCACATCCATCTCATGTCTACCAACTCCGATGATCCCCTCGAATTATAAAACCATCATCTAATTTTGAGAACACTTTATCAAAGAATGATAGAAGACAAAGAGAGAGAAAGTACGAGACTAATAACGTAAAAGTGTTTTGCAAAAGTGGGAGACTAATAAGGTATAAGTGTTTTGAGAACACTTGTCGTGTTTTGATTTTGTGGATTGTTTAAATCGAATTTGGACTACGCAAGAGCCAGAAAGTTGTGCTTAGACTAAAGTATACCTATGGGGGAAAGGTTTTTCTTTCGAGTTGGTCGGTCCAGCGATCGTCGTGGAATGTGACCATATTTCCAGTTCACTTGATTCAGATATGGTATGGACAACTATAAATTAAAATGGTTGGCCACACAATTTAATGGAAATGAAATGTTTATTGTACTCGAGCCTTTTAAGAGTTGACCACATTTCCAGTTTACTTGATTCAGATATAGTATAGACAACTATAAATTAAAATGGTTGGCCACACAATTTAATGGAAATGAAATGTTTATTGTACTCGAGCCTTTTAAGAGTGAAACACCAACGTCACTCAATAATTGGCTTAATTGTCCACCATATATATGCAATATATTTCATTGAAATAAAAATGGAATATACTGCCCTATTCAAGGATAATGGTTCACTATTATACACAATTAATAGTTCACTATACATATAATACACTCTCTCCGTGATTAAATGTCTCATATTTGACCGTTACGAATTTTAAGAAATTGTTTGACTTTAATAGTAATGTGGGGCCTATTTTTATATATTGGTTTTATAATAAAATGTGAGTAGAATGAGTTAGTGGAATGTAAGGTTCACCTACTAAATATAGTAAAAGTTAAATGAAACATTTATTGGCGGACGAACGGAAAAAAAGGAAAAATGGGACATTTAATGGCGGACGGAGGGAGTGGTTAACTGAACTATATAATAATGGAATTACACTATTCAAGTGTTATGAATCACAATACATGCAATACATCTCACAGATATTATGGTAAAATACCATACAATATTCAAGTATAAAAGAGTACTACTTACGATAGAGAACTCCCCAAGAGAAAAGAAACATATATATCCATTGTATCTGCTGGTTTTATTCTCTTTCCAGTTATCTTGTGATGTAACAGCATCTAGAACATAACCGCACCCAATTGTACTTCTTTACGTTAGTCTTATCATCAATGTAGTCCAAAATATGGTTACGGCAAGACCCATTCCGTATTGGCGCGATGAGACAGGAGTCTAATAAAATCAGGAATACCTTCTTAAACCATTCAGCTCCATCTGCATCAACCAGAGCTGCTGTTTCATCTACAGTGGTTTGACAACCCACACACATTGAAGAATTATCTAGAATTGGCTGCCTCATTTTTTCTATAGCAATATAAAACATCAGAAGATTCATTCATTTCATATGCATATAAAATGATAATAGATTGAACTTATTGCACGAACCTGCAAGTTTATTCAAGGGTATCAGCTTCGCCGTCATAGACACCAAAGTTTCATTCATAATCTTGGCGTCTGCTTCTGCTGCTCTAGATCTTTGCTTTCGTCTTTCTTTTGGAATATCAGCAGCTTCTAAGAGATTAACAAAGTTTCCTATCATTTAAAGAAAATAAAAAGGGATTAATATGCTAGTTCACACATGACGAACTTTATTACTCCCTCCGTCCCTTAAAATTTGACACAATTTGACCCGTCACGGGTTTTAAGAAATATAATAGAAAGTGAGTTGAAAAAGTTAGTGGTATGTGGGTCCTACTTTATATATTAGTTTTATAATAAAATGTGAGTGAAAATGAGTTAGTGGAATGAGGGATCCACTGCCAAAAATGAAAAAAAGGGGAAGTGGTTGGGTATATCAATTGTAGAGAGAAAGTTTCCAAAAGTATAAATGTATCATTGTCATCATAAGTGGAACAGAGAGAGTAGTTCACTATAAGCGCAATATACATCACTCAAATGCCAAAATAGTATACTCACGTTCCAATAAACAATATGTTACTCAGATGCTAAAACAATTCATCATAAACAATATATGCTTCATCATGGAGGGGCTGAACAAAGCCCCGGTCAACCTTGTGGTTAGTGGCTCCCTGAAAGCTTATCGGGACCCGACCCAACTCCCGTTGAAGGGCCACGAATGGGTGACCATCAACCACGTGAACTTCCTGACCATCTTTGGGGGCGGTGTGCTTGACCAATATGAAAGGTTGAGCGCAATCAGTAATGAGTAATGATAGAGAAATAATTGGATAATAAACTATAAAAAAGTAGAGATACATATGACTAGTATCATTAAAACAATATCCACAGTTAAAGCAACATGTTTTATCTGCTTTCCTTTTGGGTTTGTCTTAACCAAAATGACTCGTTATTACAAAATAGAAATCTTTTTAACCATACTTTGTTATCATTCTTACTTTATTCTCAATCCACTTACCATACTCTCTACGTCCTTCTTTAAATGAAATATTTCTTATTCAACACCAGATTTTATGTTGTGTTATTTTATAAATTAAGTAGAGAGAGAAAAATTAAATAGAGCTTCTACTTTAAAAAATGTGTCATTTGAAAGGGATGGTAAACACAATGTATCAAAGTAGGATGAATTGAGTGAAAAATAGTAGGAGCATTGAATAAAATCTTGGGCCGTCCGGAAAAGGGGTCACTTTCCACCTTCCTTAGGATGGAGGGTATATATAATAATTTCATGTTACCACATATCAATAACGGCCAGTATTAATTATTTATACTTTTATAATATTATTTTGATAATTTTTGTATGTATATTTGATCGTGGAATTACACGATGAAATCCAGTATAAATGATAAATAAACTAATTTCATGATCAAATATAAAGTAGTTGTATTATATTATGTGGTAACATATTATCAATTATTTGTGCAAATTTTTATTTATTTAAATAATTAAAAGTACCAAATAGACTACACAAACATTGAGCAGTGAGTTACTATTTTAAATACATTAAATAGTGGAGCTTGAAAACCAATTCCAAAGGTGGTGTTCGGTTTCTAAGATAAAATAATATTAAGATATAATCTGGGATTGAATTGTGAGATTCTTTTTGTCATAAGAAGTTAGCTATGACTAATTATTTCATGATTATCCATCTAGGATTGAATTATGATATTGAATCTCATGAACCAAACACACTACAAATTTAATCCTGAATACAATCTCGCAAACCGAACACCCCCAAGTGTATTTGTAATTCATGTGAGGAATTGAAAGTTGAAGCGGGAGAAAATAAGTGTGTAAAAAGGTAGGAAAATGAATGGTGATAAACCATATCGATTACCAACTGGGCTACATCATTCACATTTAACAAATTTAAATGTATAATACTCACTCTATTTCCTTAAAAATATATTTTTTTCTTTTTAGTCTGATCCTAAAAATAGAAACTCTCCATTTCAGAAAATGGACCCTCCACGTCCAATAACTCTACTTTATCATTTACAAAGTTCCAATTTTGTTCAATCTCCACTCTTTATCAATAAAGTATGCAGTAGCACAAATATAATTTGAGTAATTTCCTCCCGTCTAACAAATACTAAAGTGTGCAGTATCACAAATGTAATTTGAGTAATTTCCTCCTGTCTAACAATCAATAGTGATTGACAGTTTGTCATGCCCTCTTTCTTGAAATACTTAGATAAACCTTGTTTGCGCTCAAGGAACAACTTCACACAATTTGTTCTTATTTTTCCTTTCCTACTTTATTCCTTACTTTTAACACAATTTCTTAAATCTATGTCGAAAAGAAACGCCTCTACTACAGAGAGACGGAGGGAGTACTTGTTTAGATCATAATTAGTTTTATAATAAAATGTGAGTGAAATAAGTTGGTGGAATGTATGGTATATTTATTATTTATGGTAAAAGTGAAATAAGATTTTTATTGTGGAATGAACCGAAATGTTAAAACATGACTCTTATTGTAGGACGGAAGGAGTAATATTTTTTTTAAGGAATTCAAAATTTACTGCGTCAGATGTATGTAATGAGTGAATTAGTCAAATAACAATGTAATATGGTATCAAAACGGTAAATAAAAGTAATTTTCATTTTAAATGAAAAGTTTGTTTAATACTCCCTCCGTCCCATTTAAGATGGCCACATTTCCTTTTTTGTTTGTCCCAATCAAGATGGCCACTTTCCAATTTTGGAAATAACCCTCTCTTTCTTCTCTCTTCATTAAAATATTCAATTATTTTTTTTCACTTACCTTTATTCCATCTAACAACACTTCCTAAAATCTTGTGCCACTCAAGAATGTGGTCATCTTGAATGGGGCGGAAGAAGTATCTCTTTTTATCAATTATATTGAATAAAAACAATTTAGATAACATTTATTATTAAAGAGAGATTTTTTATTTTAAAAAAATTAAAGTTTGCTACTATTTGTTTGCATTTTGATACAAACAACATAATTTCACAAACGTAAAAAATATAAAATCAGAAAACTAATCCAAACAAGTTTTCAAACTTCAGACATATGGCAATTAGATTATCAGCCAACTGCGCAACCAAGCGGCAATGTTTTTCTAGCTGGCATATTGAATAAGTACTCCCTCCGTCCCATAAAATATGTCACACTTTCTTTTTTAGTTTGTCCCATAAAAGATGTCATACTTTCTTTTTTGGAAAAAGTCCTTTCTCACATGAATATAAAAATTATATTTTTTCTCTCCATTTAACACACAAAACAAAACTTCCTAAAATTCTGTGTCGTCCCACAAGTGTGACATCTTTTGTGGGACAGAGGGAGTATTAAATATGTACGCTAAAATCGTATTTAAAGCGTAGCCTAAACACTTCATTAAACACACCTTTCGGCTACGCATTTTTACCAAGTCTGCATTTTTTAAAAAATGTGCCCATTTAGAGAACCTATTCTATTCTCTCCCAAAACGACAAAAAACTAAATGTTTATTTAGTTTCAACCTTATAAATGGTTAAAGATATAATACTCACTACATCCAGGTTAAGTGAAGAGGTTTATTTTCAGCATGAGACTTAAGAGAGTACTAAGTTTAGTTTGTTAAGTGAAAAGATAATATAATCACAAACAGTGGCAGACACACGTGTATAAGGTGAGGGGCTTAAGCCCCTCCCAAACCCATTTTTTTTTAATAAATTTCTACTGCAAAATTTTTTTAAAAAATTCGAACCTATAGTCAGCCCTCGCCAAGTTAATAGCTTTGAGGTCTAAATTATTAGAGGTTTAATGGAGAGGAGGGGCTGAAAATTAAATTTACAGACAAAACTTTATAACCATGGCCGCTGGCGTTGAGTTGAGAAGAGGAAAATGAGAGCATTAAATTTAAATGAATAAAATAATAAAAGTTGAAAGTCAATGCCTACTTTCCTATTTAAACGGCACGTGTGTTAGACGTGTAGCTTTACATTTTTTAATAAAAGTATCATATTATTTTAAATTATTAAATATTGATTCCTATATTTTAGCCAACGCTTAATCACTAAAAGTAATTAATTAAAATCTAACAAGGATTTTGTCATTGTCCAGTCCTACTCCACTATTCCAGACGGCGGAAAAAAAAAAACAAAGCTTCTCCCACAAATTCACGAGAATTACTTGTCTTCCTTGCAACTTTAATTGCTAAAGTAAGGTTAGTTTTTCCTTTTTTTTTTGATTCGGTACTTTAGATTCGAAACTTTTATTTACATAGTATTTCTTGATTTATTGAACTATTTTGCTAAATTGCTAATACAGAAGATGGAACGTTACTTAAAAAAAATGCAAAGTGGTGGTTCTTCATCTTCTCCAAGTGCTAGAATTGTTGAATCAGTAGAAAATCAGTCTACAACAAAAGTTGAATTGGATTTGAATGATATCGATGCTGATCCAGGAAAACGAAAATCAATAGAGGCTTTTGATGTTGCTGTTCGGGATAGAGTACGGAGAGAATATTTGGTTAAAGGTCCTTGCCAACCAATTGGGAATACATATCCGAAAAAGAAATATGGTATTCAAGAAAGAAGTTTTCAAGATGCTTGGTTTACAAAATTTCCATGGTTAGAGTATAGTGCATCAAAAAATGCAACCTTTTGCTTTTGGTGCTATCTTTTCAAGCAATCAGATAAAGAAGGTCGACATGCAGAAGATGCTTTTACAAAGACAGGCTTTAACAATTGGAAAAATGCACTAGAAAAATTCAATCAACATGTTGGGGCTGCAAATAGTTGTCACAATAATGCTCGAATTCAGTTTGAAGCTTTTCAAGATCAAAGGCACAGTGTGGCAAATGTATTTCGATCAAATACTCGTAAGGCGGAAGTTGCATATCGTGTTCGGTTGACTGCTTCATTGGATGTGACTCGTTTTCT
>NC_062965.1:46255870-46257128 GCF_023119035.1 Salvia hispanica
GCAACTTTTTTATAGGAAGAGTTATATGTGTTGTTCTGACAGTAAGTAGGTGAGCAGAGGGTAAGCTAAGGCATTTAGTCAGAACTATCAGAAGTAACGTCTTTTACGAGAGAGTTGTCTTCGTCAGCGTTGTCCATTTTGGTTCCGGTTGAGTTATTAGGCTATCTGGTTACCTTTTTGATTTACGAATAATCAAAACTGGTAAAAGTATCATTTTGAAGGGTTTAGTGATTCGCGTTGTTTAACTCCTAGTGTGGCGTGTAATCGTTATTTTAATGATTGAACAACACCTTCTACACTTGTAAGCGAGCGTCTATTCAGGAGCCCTATATTTCATCATTAACTTATTGTGGCTGCAATATTAAGGTTGTTGATTTAATTATACAAGAGATGAATAATCGGTTTTCTGAAGCTAGCACCGACTTGCTAAAATGCATAGCGTGTCTTGATCCAAGAAATTCTTTCTCTGAATTCAATGAGCATCAAGTTATTCATATTGCTACTTTATATCCCGAGGACTTATCTGCGAGCGAATGTTCACATCTTCCACAACAAGTTAGTAATTTTATTGCTAATGTGCGGTGTGATCCTCAATTTGTTGCGCTTAGTGATTTGGGAAGTTTTACTATGAAAATGGTCAAAACTAATAAGCATTTAGTTTTTCCATTGGTCTATCGGATTATTGAGTTTGTCTTGGTAAGACCTGTTGCGACTGCTTCTGTTGAGAGAGCATTTTCTGCAATGAAGACTATCAAGACTGATTTACGGAATCGAATGGGAGACGAGTGGATGAATGACAGTCTTGTTGTGTATATTGAGAAGGATATTTTTTCAACGATTGATAACGAGCCGATCCTGCAGCGTTTTCAATCGATGAGAACACGTAGAATTCAATTGTCGCCGCTGTAGCAAACTGTATTATTCTTTTTGTCAAACTTGTGTTGGATTAATTTTATGTATTAGATATTTATGCATTTTTGGAATTTTTATTATTGTTTTTTTATAATATATATATTATATATATACCATATGTGTGTGTGTCCCCTGCCAAGATATTTTAGTGAAGCCCCTGCCAAGATTTTTTCCTGCGTCCGCCACTGATCACAAATAAGATAAAGTAGATATATTAAAGTGTTAATTTTGCCAAAACGAAATGTAAATGATCAATTGACTCGGGATATAAAAAAATATGATTCACCGGAACAAAATTGATGGAGTATATTTTTGATGGATGAAAAGAATACATAAGAATATAACT
>NC_062965.1:46257228-46305588 GCF_023119035.1 Salvia hispanica
AAATAAGATAAAGTAGATATATTAAAGTGTTAATTTTGCCAAAACGAAATGTAAATGATCAATTGACTCGGGATATAAAAAAATATGATTCACCGGAACAAAATTGATGGAGTATATTTTTGATGGATGAAAAGAATACATAAGAATATAACTATCACTACTGGAAAAAGGTCTATTATTCCAAGAACTACTTTATTGCTTGGAAAACGTAATACACCGAGCACCTTCTGAGCACCAAGCTTGCTTGTAAGAACCTCGTCGGTAGCACTTGCGAGCATGAGGCTGAAGTATTTCCGAGCACAATTGTGTGCTCGCTACATGGTGAACAGTCGTGGTTGTCTACTTTGCAAGTTTTCGAGCAGCTATTTTTGCTCAGAAATTTCAAGCCCTATGTGTCGGGCCTTATCTTGTCCTTGTTTGCGGTTTGTCGAGCGTCTCTCGTAAGCCTTGATATGCCTAGGCGTTTTCCACATGTCAGTAATCTTTCGACAAGTGAAGTAGACGGGTTTATTATTCTCATTTTTCATTATGTTGATATAACTACTGGATCTATTTCTGCAAAACAATAAAAAAGAAAAGGCAAGTGTTAACAACATCAAATAAATATATGAAAAAGAGTGTTCCAAAGTAGCTGTGCTGGTGACATTCAAGGTAGATTCTATAGACTATTCTGTTGATAAAAAAAGAATATAAGTAAAACCTTGACAATTCTTTATAGTAATGATTTATACAATCACCTCAAATTCTTTCTAATAAATGTTAATGTCTTCTTCAAAAAGATCTTTTTGAAATATCTTCTTGAAGATATCATGACGTAGATTGGACACAACTTTGAAGTCATACGTAATTCTTCTTTTACAGAGTTTACAATATTCAAGTATAAAAAGTACTTATAATAGAGAACTCACCAAGGGAAAAGAAATAGATCAAAAACAAATGCACGATTAATTTAACTTTGATTATCACACCTTTCCAATTCTTCCAATCATGTATCTGCATCGGCATCATCAAATGGCAATGTCAACTTTCCATCCTTATGGAGATTCGAGAACGCCGTCACAAATACTGAATTAAAGAAATTGGGTAAAAAATGAAGAATAAATAAGTATATTAATACATAGTAATGAATTACTCGCCATCATAAAATTGTTTTTTCAAAAATGGTATTGGTATCACTTCTTCCATGAAATCGGTAGAACTAGACCTCACAGGGCATATCAAAGCTTCTAACCTTTCTCGTGCCAAAGAGTTTCTAAATATCGAAAGCACATGCCCCCATGCTGAATGTCGGCTCAGAAGCAACGCTTGATGTAGGAATATCATGGGTATTTAGCCATTTCTGATAGAATAGAAAAGATAACACCACCACATAAGAATGTCAAAATCCTCACATTCACTGTTATTCATCATGTATTGCTTCTCTGTGTGAAGTAACGGGTGAGCTCAGAGCTACTATCTTCACTGTCATCATCCTCACTAGCAACACAAAGAATGTTACAAGAACTTTTACCAAGAAATCGTAGTAGATCAATCGATCTATTCGACATTTGGGTAGCTAGTGTTGTTAGTGGATGTATTTGGTCCGCCATTGGAGTAAATTCTCTCTTGTACAACTCAAATAAGTCAAAGATTGTACAACTCAAATGAGTCAAAGATTGACTTTCTCAACTCCTCTGCCAACTCATTTGCCAGTGCGTCACCATACATCATCTTCAAACAATAGTGCACATGCTTCATCTTTTGTCTAGGATCCAACATTGCAGCAATGTGCCCTATGTGTCAAGGCCTTATCATGTCCTTGTTTACGGTTTGTCGAGCATCTCTCGTATGCCTTGATATGCTTAGGCGTTTTCCACACGTCAGAGTAATCTTTCGACAAGGCGTCAGTGAAGTAGGCTGGTTTATTATTCTCATTTTTCTATGAGATCAATCCATTCGAGACTATCCAGTTCATCATCTTCCATAGCTTGCGTCATGTGATATATAGGATATCGAACAGCTAATTCACTTTCATTGACTTCCATGCCAATAAATTTTAGAGCAGTTAGGGCGGCCACCTTGAAACAATCGACGTTGGCAGGAGCATTCTTCAATCACCTTCATCATAATTTTTAATAGTTAACTGAACTACTAATGGAATTCAGTACAGTATTCAAGTCTTATGGTTCACAATACATGCAATATATCTCACAGAGTTAGTAAAATACCATACACTATTCAAGTATAAAAGAGTACTTATAATAGAGAACTCACCAAGAGAAAATAAATAGGACTAGTGTATGGACTGGTTTTAATTTTTCCCAGTTATCTTGTGATGTGACTAGCACATCTAGAACATAGCTGCACCAGTTGTAATTCCTTACGTTATTCGTGTCATCAATGTAGTCCAAAATATGGCTACGGCAAGACCCATTCCCTGTTGGCGCAATGAGACGGGAGTCTAATAAATCAGGAACACCTTCTTAAACCATTCAGCTCCATCTGCATCAGCCAGAAGCTGCAATTTCAACTCAGATGGCGTCAAGTTTGTGGCCTTCTTCCCTTGAGCAGCTGCAAGGTCCGCCATAAAATCATTTTTCTTGTGCCTCCCAAACTTTTCAATCGTTAAATCCCCTCTAGGAGGTCCTAAAGTCACGTGCACATCCTCCTCTGATATGTGCAACGGTTCCTCATCGAGATAAATTCCGCATTTGTTTGAATCGAATCTGTCAAGAATCAAATAGCAACTAGCTGCTTTGAATTCAAATTTTCTATTGCTTCAACTAGATGCATGGTCCTTCTTTTCAGAATAATTTTGTTTTTCTCACCCAGTAATCCTCGGACATGATGAACTTTTGTTTTCCCTTGTCCACAGAAGCTGCTTTAGCCATATCTTTATCATGTGTTGATCGCACAAGTTATTAATCTGGATTTCGTAATACAAAAACAAACAAAAAAATAGTTCTAATTCGTGGATGTTTTATAGTTCGCTGTGCATGCATGACATAAAATTATATACTTAATATAGTTCACTAACACACAAAACAATTAAATAACTCACTTTTCTGTGGCTTTTCTTATTGAGGTATGTTCTCCTACCATTTTGATCTCTTCTCATCAGCAGCAGTTTCGTCTAGAGTGATTTTACAACCCCAACACATAGAAGAATTATCTAGAATTGGCTACCTCATTTTTTCTAAAGCAATATAAAACATTAGAAGATTCATTCCTTTCATATGCATATAGAATGATAATAGATTGAACTTATTGCATGAATCTGCAAGTTTATTGAAGGGTGTCAGCTTCGCCTTCATAGAAACCAAACTTCCATTCATAATCTTGGTGTCAGCTCTTCTACTCCTCTAGATCTTTGCCTTCGTCTTAATTTCTTTGGAATATCAGCAGCTTCTAAGAGATTAACAACGTTTCCTATCATTTAAAGAACGTGAAAAAGGATTAATATACTAGTTCACACATAATGAACTTTGTTATAAACAAGAATGATTAACTGTAATATTAATATGTTTCACTCATATGCCAAAACAGTACACTCACATGTCAATATACTAGTTCACTATAAGTTCAATTACATAACTCACCTACCAAAATAGTATATTCACATTCCAATAAACAATATACATTCCTGAAATGCTATTCCAAATGTGACCAGCTAAACCACTCTACATGCCACTTGGCAGCAAGGGTTGAATACCCACAAATATGATTCATTACCCTCATTGGATAGGAGCACAATTCCAAATGTGACAAGCTTACCATAATTGTCCTTTCCCCGTGATCCCGTGAACGGGGAGAACATCATGCAATACATGTATCACTCAGACGGGGCATTAATCAGTACATGGCAAACATAATAATGTGTTGAAGCAATATCCAACACATTATACAACACTGTAGCAGTTGTAATACTTTACCGAAGTTGAATATGAACAAAAAAGTTAACATGCAAACTTCACTTAACTGAAATGCATTATATTACACTATAATGCAAACTGAGAGTGAAATTCATTATCAAGGTTTTACCTATTAGTGTTGTACGTGGAGTCGAATGAGACCACGTCACTATACATTTGATATTTCCACTTGGATACTGCATCGCACCAAAAAAGTGATTTCAACTTATTTGCAGAACTAAGCTCATAGTGGTAAGTGAACTCGTCACACACCTTCTGTTTCCTTCGCATTTCTTCTAACAACATATGTGCATCTATGTTTTCAAACCATGGAAAATTCTGGGGTTCTTCCATTGTGATCTCCACAGTGTCGTAACCAACCAAAAACTCATTCAAGAATTCGAATGTCCTAATTGGGCCAATATTCGCTTTTGTGCAATCCCAAATGATTCTCCTATGCACGTCGCCCAACTTACGACTTAAATGCATGTAGCGTCTAAAAGTAAGTTCAATCATACTATTATTGTGTTTCTCCACAAATTCGTGAACATCATAACCCACAGAACTAACTTCATTGATGTACTTGAGTGGCATTCTAGCCTTACAGTCGCACCTTTTAGATGTACGTCCACACTTGGTAATGAAACCCTCACGTGCGTGAAACTGACCCAATTCAATCCCCACCTTCACTCTCTCCCCCGTTGCAAACTAGATATTGCCAAGTAACAATCTATCGTTTCACTTTGGTTCCACATTTTCGTACATCAAAACCTGTAGTGTGACCATAAGATTCGTAATCTCCTCATCTAATGTATGGAATTTCTTAGCAACGATAGGTCAAAGTTCGTCGGGGCATGCTGGCACATGTAACTAGATCACGTGATAAGAACATCAATTGAATTAGTTGCATGTGTCAGCCTGCCCCGGCAAACTTCAGCATGTCGTTGGTAAGAAATTCAATACATTAGATGAGGGGGATTGTTTCTATGAAGGTTATGGGCGCGCTACTGTTTAGATGTACGTATACGTGGAACCAAAGCGAAAAGAAAGGTTGTTACTTGGCAATACCTTGTTTGCAATAGGGAGGGAGTGAAGGTGGGGATTGAAATTGATCAGATGCATGCACGTGAGGATTTCATTACCAAGCATAGACGTACATCTAAAAGGTGTGATTGTAAGGCGCGAATGTCACTCAAGTACGTCTTTGAGGGTGGTTTGTGTTAGGAAATATGTAGGATACTTTAGGATTAGGAAATCCTTATAGAATGACTTGGATAACTTAGAATCGTGTGTACACTTTCAGATCAAGTATTTTGAGTGTATCAAAATCAATGATCGGATAAGACTAAATTCTTTGGATTGTGTTACTCATTTCTGTCATGTATTTAACCAAAACAACAACCAAACCGTTGCCACTAAACTGCCAAAGCAGTTAATTAACCAAAACTGATCCAAAACAGTTAATAACTGTTTTAAACTGCTAAAACAGTTACCACCAAAACAAAATAGGATAGGAAAAGCTTCAATTGAAACAACCGAATTAATTCCCCAAAATTAAAGTGCTAATACACTAAAATTCCAACATTCCTCCCCTATTTTAGTGTATATATAAGCATGATCAAATTAACAAAACAGAAAACAAAATTATGCATAAATGAAAATATCACAAGGATTGAATTTCCATTTTAGTATATTAATGTACAAATATTCGAATTATAAGAGTGGTCTAAGACTTGAACTCTTACAATTTCTTTGAATATCAGTCTTAAGATACACATAATTTTCAACTAATCAATCCAAACCTGACACCTTAATAACAAGTCTAGTGTCCATATCCTTCAATAAACATTTATAAAACTAAGTCCAGAGCTTTATTGGAACAACTTAGATTCCATGTTTATATAGGTAGCTTTTCATCTTGTTCTGTCAAAAACAATTTGCCAAAAAAACTTTTAAGAAGCAAAACTTCAACCTCTTTTAAACTGACAGAATAATACACATACCTCAGATGGTTTGAACATGTGTCAATCTCACATGTTTAGGCTTTCCACATTGAATTCCACATCTAACATCAAATTAGAAGGAAATTGGGTATCCCAAACAGATAAGATTAGATGGACTTGAGCCCCACCCCTTTAGCAGATTTGATAACTAAATCTTTTGCCAAGCCTTTGGTTAGATGGTCTGCCAGATTTTGTTGTGTCCCGACAAATTCAACTGAAATGACCCCATGAGTGATCAGCTCCCTAACCATGCTATGTCTGACACCTAAATGTCTAGACTTCCCATTGTAAACTTGGCTATACACTTTAGCCAAAGTTGCAGCACCGTCACATCTCATTGAGATAGGTGATATAGGCTTAGGCCACAAAGGAATTTCATATATCAAATTCCTCAGCCATTCTGCCTCCTTTCCAGCTGCAGCAAGTGCCACAAATTCTGATTCCATTGTAGAATTTGTGATACAAGTTTGCTTCTTTGAAGCCCAAGAAATGGCTCCACCTCCCAGCAAGTAAATCCAACCACTAGTAGAGGAATGATCCTCTAGATTGGTTATCCAACTTGCATCCGAATATCCTTCCAAAATTGAGGGATAATCAGAATAACACAAACCATAGTTTATGGTTCCTTTGAGGTACTTGAGTAGCCTCCTCACTGCCTGCCAGTGATGTATGCTAGGATTATGAGTAAACCTACTTAACCTTCCAACAACAAAAGCAATATCAGGCCTAGTGCTGATCATTGCATACATCAGGCATCCAATTGCTTTAGAATATTCCAATTGGGAAACTGTCTTCCCTTTATTAGGCAAGAGTTTTACATTAGGATCTATAGGTGTTCTAACAGAAGTACAATTTCCATAATTGAACTTCTTCAACACTTTCTCAATGTAATGAGATTGTGTAATAGAAATTTTGTTAGGTGCTTCTCTTATTATCCTAATTCCCAATATGACTTCAGCCTCACCTAAGTCTTTCATAGAAAACTTAGATGATAAGAACTCCTTTGTTTTATCTATTTGGTCTTGGCTAGTACCAAATATAAGCATATCATCCACATAAAGACAAATAATGACTCCTTTACCAGATTTGTCAAACTTTGAATAAACACACTTATCAGCCTGATTTAGAAGAAAACCATTTGATAAAATAATGTCATCAAACTTTTGATGTCATTGCTTGGGTGCTTGTTTCAAGCCATATAATGACTTGATCAACTTGCACACCTTGTGTTCATTTCCTGGTAAGGTGTATCCCTCAGGCTGTTTCATATAAATTTCCTCATTCAAATCACCATTCAAGAAGGCTGTCTTGACATCCATTTGGTGAATGAGGAGTTTATGAATAGAAGCCATAGCCACTAGCAATCTGATAGTGGATATTCTAGCCACAGGTGCATAGGTATCAAAATAGTCTATGCCCTCTTTTTGTCTAAATCCTTGAATGACAAACCTAGCTTTGAACTTGTCTATGGATCCATCAACTTTCATCTTTCTTTTAAAGATCCATCTACACCCCAATGGTTTGCAGCCAGGGGGTAAATCAGTTAATTCCCAAGTGTTATTTTGGAGTATAGAATCCATTTCATCATCTATAGCCTCTTTCCAAAATGAGACATCCCTAGATGACATGGCTTCTTTGAAAGTCTTAGGATCCTCTTCAATAATAAAACAATATGGGTACTGGGATTGCAACTCATCCCTTGATCCTTCAATGAGATGGATTTGAAATCCTTCATCCAGGTTACTTTGATTCCTTGGCCTAACACTCCTTCTAACCCAATGTTGGGTTAAAGGTTCCTCTGATTGTTGTTCAGAGATTACCAGTCTGTTTTCAGAATTTGAAAACAAATCCTTAGGCCTTGAGATAGATGAGAATCTATTCTCATCAAAGATTGCATCCCTTGACTCTATTACAGAGTTCACAGAAACAGACTTATAATTATTGAAATTACTAACAAGGAATTTCTTGCTAGAGGCATCTTCTGCCATGTATTTAGACTCTAGAGAATCTCAAAGTTCTTTGGATGATTCAACATTTTGATAAATATCGAAAAGAGAATCAGTCATACCATTAAGGATGTGCCCTCTGCACACATAGTCATCATTTTCCCATTTCTGCCTTCTTCTTGTCTGTTCCAGAGATTCCTCCTCTGCAGGCTCAGGCATGGTGGTGGTGAGTACATGAACAACCTTCAGGGTGGTAAGCAAAAAGTGCATCTTCTTTCTCCATCTTCGAAAATCCACTCCTTCAAACTTCTCCAATTTTGTGAATTTTGCAGTCATATCTCTTACAGAATTGTGCCCAGTCATTTTCTTAAATACTTGATCTTTGTTAGGAAATATGTAGGATACTTTAGGATTAGGAAATCCTTATAGAATGACTTGGATAACTTAGAATCGTGTGTACACTTTCAGATCAAGTATTTTGAGTGTATCAAAATCAATGATCGGATAAGACTAAATTCCTTGGATTGTGTTACTCATTTCTGTCATGTATTTAACCAAAACAACAACCAAACCGTTGCCACTAAACTACCAAAGCAGTTAATTAACCAAAACTGATCCAAAACAGTTAATAACTGTTTTAAACTGCTAAAACAGTTACCACCAAAACAAAATAGGATAGGAAAAGCTTCAATTGAAACAACCGAATTAATTCACCAAAATTAAAGTGCTAATACACTAAAATTCCAACAGTTTGTTGGTTATGATGTTAACGAATATGTGAGGTACACAATCATAGTATGATTGAACTTCCCTTTTACACGCTACATGCATATAAATCGTAGATTGAGCGAAGTACATAGGAGACTAGGACTGCACAAAAGCGAATATTGGACCAACCATGACATTAAAATTCTTGTCTTGGGAGGCAGACACTGTAGGGATCCCAACTATTGAAGAACTTCGAAATTATGTCCATGGTTTGAAAACTCAGGTGGAAGGTTCGAATGCACAAATGTTGTTAAATGAAATGCGGACGTAAAAGAAGGCGTGTGTCGGTTTCACTTACCACCATTAGCTTGGTTCTGCAAATGAGTTGAAATCATTTTTCTTGTGCGATGCAGTATCTAAGCGAAACTATCAAATGTATAGTGACGTGGTCTCATTCGATGGTTCGGTCTACATAACAACCCTGACAAACGGAAGCAAAACAAAGCTTAGTGTATGCATGAAATTTTTAGAGTAAGATAGTTACACTTACCACAAGGAAGACTATTGTCAAGTGTAGTATCTACTGCTATATCCAAGTCATTGGTTTTGGACGTCCAATAAAACTGTAATAATGTATCCACGCCAATTGTAGTTATGGACGTTTGACACATCTTCAGTCAAATGCAATATCTCCAGTCTCGGGAATCCATCTACGGGAGTGTCTATCAAAGAATACTCCATCTACACTAGGAATAACTTATTGAACTGGTCACCACCATCTACCTCCTCCAGCATAAGCACCGCAATGTCATCTGCATTCACATATTTCTGCGGCTTATCAAGAGATTTTGCAATCTGTTCCATCCACGACACAATATTATGTCATTTTATCTATTGCATTGGTACTCTTTCTCTAGGAAAACTGCACATCGAGGTCGTCTATGTACTTACAATCAGTCCCAGGCTCTCCTATAGGTAGGCCACAAGCAACTGGATTGAAATACGCTACAAGCCAGTAATCGAGTTTCGGAGGTATGTAGTCCATTTGAAGTTTCGTAGGGCACCGAAGCCCATTTCTATAACAGCCTTCTTTTGCTTTATGTTTAAGAATTCCACAACATTTGTAAACAACTCTGGTGTCATTCTGAAGTGAAGGGCCTTCACCCCATATTTATTTTCACCAACACTGTAAAATGACAGCATTTCAATCATGATTACAAAATATTGCAACTCTAGAAAGCAAAAATTGATACACATTATTACTATATTGTATATGTTGCACTGATATATACTCCCTCTGTCTCACTAGAAATGAAACGTTTCCCTTTTTGGATTGTCCCATTAAAAATGAAACGTTTCTTAAAATAGAAATAACTTTATCTCTACTTTTCCCTCTCTCTTACTTTACTCTCTCTTCTTTAACTCACAAAACAATCCTACATAAAATCCTATGCCGAAAAGCAAACGTTTCATATTTATTGGGACGGAGGGAGTATTTATATTGTTTTCAATAATTAGAACTATCATCAATATCACACATATATGCTACACATCACATTACAGTTTGGGCATACAAATAAACAAATTTGTAACAAGATTATGCATAAAATTGGAATTCTTATATGCTCAACATAGTACATACGAATATAAAACTGGAATTCCCACAGTGCAAGATAGCAAATGGTTTGCACTTCGAATACCTTCAAATATTCTATTGCTCATATGCCTTCGAATACCTTCGAATACCTTCAAATACCTTCAAATGGTGTAGCAATAAATTCATATTATATCTCAAGATTCAATAACAATATTACCTTTTGATCATTGCATAGCCATAGTGGACTTTCCATAAGGCTTATTCAAATTAATAAGCGTAAAATTTCCATCAAGTGAATATTGATTGCAAATTGATAAGATAATCTATCCTTTGTTCCACCAAAATGTATTCTTGAGAAAAAAGGTTGGCCTACTTCAAATTCATCGGGCGCCCCCTCCTCCATGAGATGGTGGGATTGTTGAGAAAGAATGTAATGTGAAAATGAGATTCTATAAATCTACGAAATCTTTGATGAAGTGAGAGAGTTGGCGGCAGAAGAGAACAGGATGACAATTAGGGCTCGAAGAGATAGTTTCTTATAAATATTCACAATACCCAATATTATGAATATTTATGATTGTGAGATTCACATAATTTGATTTATGATTTAAATTAACTATACTGTGAATCAATATATGAAAAGAGAGTTTTAGAAAAATTTATAAGATTGCCATTTAATTTTAAAAATTATATTAAATTAAATATATACTATTTCCTCCGTCCCGGCTAAGATGACATATTACTTAGCCGTCACGGGATTTTAGGAGTTATTGATTAAAGTGTTTAATTGGAGAGAGAGAAGGTGAGTGTAAGTATTAAAGTATATAGATAGAGAAAGATGGATATTTAAATAGGAGTGAGAAAAAGTGGTTGAGTATATTAATTGGAAAGAGAAAGTTACCAAAAAAAGGAAATGTATCATCTTAGTTGGGACAAACTAAAAAGAAAAACGTGTCATCTTAAGCGGGACGAATGGAGTATAATTTAAAGGTTATTAAACAAGTGATTAATGGAGTGAGTGGGTTGGTTTTACGTGGGATTAAGGAGTGGGAGGTTACAATATTTTTACTATATCATTTAATAACACTGAGAAATTGCAACAATATTGGCGTCGCTCAAATCGTCGCGGCGGCATCTTGGTCAAATAACCATGGCGCGCCGGCTCCTACCCCAGCGGCTACGGCTGTTGACGCAGCCGTGGCCGCCGCTGCTGCAGCACCGGTTGAGACCGGTGCTGCGAATGGGGTCCTTCCTGCTAAGGATTCATGCTGTGACGGCGAAAACGTCCAGATTGACGATTCTCATAAGCATAAATACGCTTCATTTTTAATTTTGGATGGCAGCGTTGCGATTCATACTGGTATATTTGTACTAAATTTTTCCGGATCTGAAACTCGGACTTGTGCGTTTGTGAAGAATTGAAGGATTTAGTTTATAATGAAGAGATTTGATTTTAATTTTAAAGTTAATGTATCTTATAAAGAAGTTTTAAAAATGATGAGTAATTTTCTATTGTGTTTAATTCTTTATTGTGATAGATTTTTATCTTCCTACTCCTTGATTTAATGTTTAAACATTATATTATGTGATTTGTTTCAAATTTATTATGCTTTAATGTTGATTTGTATAGATTTTTTATTCTCATATAACTAAAATTGTTACTGTTCATTGTTAATATTAATTTTAATTTTAATTTTATTTAATTAATTAATTTTAAATTAAAAATTAATATTTTAAAAACATATTAATCTGTGCATTGCACAAGCGAGATACTAGTATTTATAATTTCAAACTACTACTATAAATCAAATTATGTGATTCTGAGAAAAAAAAAAGTTAGTTCCTTATATCACTTATTCAGGTATTTGTGTAATCTTTGAGATGAATGACTCAGATCGATGATGCTAATTTTATTTTTCAAGTCGATGATTTTGTTACTATAAACAATTTGGGTGGTTCCACTTCCACTACATATAAATGATCTCCATTGAATTTATTTTTCTAATTTGGTGTTATTTTTACTAAAAGTAAACTAAATTCGAGTTTTAATTCATTAGCATAATAACGACGTCAAATCTTGTTTTAGAAAAATATTTACTATAAAAATAGATTTCAGCATGTAACATGTTCTATTTCTTTGTATAAATTTTATCAACATCGGTCATATGGCTGAAAACTACCAAACCAAATTTAATAGTGTCGCGGGGAATGATCAATTGTTAACTAATCATTTAATTCCTAACTACAATTAATTTAAGGTCATAGGATTTTAGAAAACGTGTGGTCTACAATATGCCATGTGTAATTTTCATTTTTATTAATTAAATCGAAAAAGATAAAAAAAAACTCCAAAATAGAGTCTTGGATGAAAAATGTCAATATAGTGTTTCGAAAATATCAACACAATGCTTTAAGAATGTTAACTCATTGCTTATATTGACATTTTACATGTATTATATTGACATATTTTATATAGTATATTGACATTTCTGCTGTACGAAAAAATTTAAAAAATTTGAATTTTTTTTTCAAATTTTGACGTTGGAACATATGCATGTAGTATATGGTTGGAATCCTTACAAAATTATCTTTAATTTGATATCTGTTATATGAATTTAAAGTTTTGGAATTTCTTTTAAAAGTTAGTTATAACTAATTTTATAGTTAATTAACATTAATATCCCTATTAATATTTTTTAGAATTAATTCTATGGCCCTATTGACGTTTTTTGTTGATCATATTGACATTTCGGAGTTGATGATCTGGGTCTTTAATTTGAATATCTAATAACTATTATTTAGTTTTAGTTACCAATTAAGTATTGAGTTAGCAATATAACACTCACCGCGTCTATGTAATCCTTAATATTTCTTCAATTGAATGGATTCAATACTAATTTGGTACTAATACAAAACAGCAATCACAGAACAGAGTATATATAGCCAGAATAACACAATACAAATGGTGAAATGGATTCAATACTAATTGCATATATAACAGATCGAATAAAACTCCACTCAACCAATAAAGGTGTAGCAATAAATTCATATTATATCTCAAGATTCATTAACAATATAACCTTTTGATTATTGCATAGCCAGAGTGGTCTTGCCGATAATGCTTATTTTAATTAACAAGTGTATAATTTTCAATTTTGATTACTGCATAACCCGAGTGGTCTTTCCGATAATGCTTATTTCAATTAACGAGTGTATAATTTTCAATTAATCATCAATAGTTCGTGTTTTGTTTTACGTTGACTCAAAATAATGAACGGGCAAAATGAACTAAATCAATTATAAGAAGAAGTATTTGTAAACTAATTATGAACAAAATTAAAAGTTAGTATCAATTCTAATGAACTCCTAAATACATTACTTCTTGTAGTCTGCTTCATTTTTTCAACATCGATATTAGTGTGTATGATTGCCTATTCGTAGTATATATGTCTACCCCTTAACTTAAACTCCTAAACACATTACTTTTTCTTTAAGTAGTCCGCTATCATTTTTTCCGTCGATATCATTGTGTATGATTGCGTCTTCGTAGTATGATGTTGTAATGCGTTTGTTGTCGAGGCATTCATCAATAATTGGCCATCAAGCAAAAGTATGCCCTTACTTGATTTTTTTCATGCCACAATTCCAATATACTTCGTGTTGGCCCTTGTATGATTCCATGTGTCACATTAGATAGACGCCACAGTCTTCAACATTGTTTGTTGTCCTCCATGGCATTGTCATCCTTTGTATTTTAATTGTAGATATCGTTTTGCATTGTGCATGGAGATCAATCTGGGTCAAAAAGTGGTAATAAAACGACATCTTCATATACAAAATAAATACTCCCTCCGTCCCACAAGAATATGCACTCTTTTCTTTTTAGTCCATCCCACAAGTATATGCACTTTCTAATTTTGGAAATTCTTTTCTAATGAGGTGGGACACATACTTTAATTATTTTTTCTCACTGCCTCTCTTATTTTACCAATTTTACATTAAACCCGTGTTGAACTCAAAGTGCATATTCTTTGGGGACGGAGAGAGCATGTGTTTATATGTATCTAGTTCATATATGTGCAATAATTTCATTGACTTTTAGGAAAATTCAATCATATGAGAAGTATACAAACCAATGTCTCTGGAATGTCACCATGGTTCGTTGTGAGGTCATTGTCGTCCCCATTTTTTGAATCGTCTTTTACGACTATAATGCTTCTTTTAAAGCAAAAACAAACAGTATAGTAGTGTTCTTAGTACATATTGAAAAGAAGACCTATTGAATGAAGTAATAAAGAAGTAATATAAACTATCTGAATAATGAAGCGTACACTACAAAAGAGGAGGTGTTTACCGAGCACCAAAGTGGTCGGCAAAAAAGGGAAAATGCTCGGTATATCACACTTTACCGAGCACTTTCTGAGTACTTTAGGTGGTTGGTAGTTGCTTCGTCGGCATTTTTTCATCCGAGTGCTTGTTGGTGCTCAACTACCTAGTCAACTAACCCATGCGTCAGTGGTGAGCACCTCCATGTGGTCAGTGCTCGGTGTTTTGGAAACAAAACTTAAATAACAATAAAGATAAGATTGTTTAACAAAAACATACTCTCTCTGTCCCTGTCCCTAAAGAATATGCACTATTTTTTTTTTAGTCCGGCCCCAAAGAGTATGAACATTCCAAATTTAAAAATTCTCTTCTACCTAAGAGGTGGAACCTATTCTCCACTAACAATACTTATAAAACTTTCTCTATCTATCTCTTACTTTGATAATAATGCATTAAAACCCATGACAAACCCAAAGTTCATACTCTTTGGGGACGGAGGGAGTATAAAGATAAGATTGTCTTACAAAATTACACTAAACTATATATTTTTCATTTGAACCATTCTTTCATTAAAAAGGCGCATCATTCGATCTTTCCATTTGTTGCTCCTCTTAAGTGCTTCCTCTCGCATTTGTTGCGACCTCCTAGCCGCTTCCTCTCGCGTTTGTTGCTCCCTTCTAGCCGCTTCCTCAATCGCCAAGTGCAATTTTATCTTGATAGAATCAATATCAATTTCTATTCAGTCACTCTAACTGAAGATTAAAAAATTTATAGTCTTAATTTAAACGTTCACATATACTGAATGTTTCATAACTAAATGACTCGAAAGTAGTCCAGAATAAATTATTGTCTATTTCAAATCAATTATCTAAATTAAGGTCTATGAAAAGAGACCCAGTGAACAAAGAACTCCACAGATTAGCAATCAAAGATCTAAAACAATAAACTAGAACAACAGAAAATCAGTATTAGAATTCTTCTGGCATAAAATGCATTCTAAAACAACATGTCAACATGTCAGAAAATTTCTCATAATATATGAAGCTGAGTTATTAAGAGCACAAGAACCCATTAGATGAGCATACAATAAAGAAAAAAGAATAGAGACAAAGATAAGAAACGACTATTTTTTCATACATATAACAAAATAACGATCTGTAAGGAGGTGAAGAGTGACTTTTGTGGCTTCAAAGAACAGATGTTGCCTAAAGTTAACTCAAGCTTTTAATTTATTAGTTTCGTGATGCTACTGAACTTGTATTCTGATATCCGTAACCAACATTTGATTCAGATTTGGAAAGACACAGCTTGCCCATACTCTGTCTACTACTGGACAAAAGTTGTTATTTACTTATCTCTTTAATGGAATGTCATTTGCATATAGTTTTTGTTAGTAGGAAACTGATATCTAAACTGCTCATCATAAATGTATTCTAAACCTAGCTGTGTGTTGATAAATAAGAGAGAGTGAGAGACGTGCAATGCAATCTAAGGATGAGGAGGGCTCTAAGTATGAGAGCTCTAAGTTTCTCACACAACACAATTAGTCTAACTTTCCATAAAAAACTCTTAAAAGCAATACTGCAAGCAATACTCATAGCATAAGACAACAAATTTAGATAATCACAGACTACAATACCAAATAAAATTTCAGAAATCAAGCCATTTCCAGAAATCAAGCCAAACATGTGAAAAGACTTACTACAATTTGTTGAGTTCGCTGCGAACACAACTCGCCTTGTTCTTTTGGCCTGGAAACAATTTTCAACATTAAGAAAGTGTAAAAACATTTAAAAACAACAAAAAAATCAAACAAATGAAATGGAGTACTATAATTTTAGAACATAGAATCAAATGCAAAATGTCAAATTTATTTAGAGCATGGGAGGGATCAGTTACACATAACTACATGAATCAATAACCAACATTAAAATTAATTCATCAAACAGAAAAACCAAGCGGTCATTTAATAAAACTCGTAGATTGAATAATGCAATCCTTATTTCTAATTCATGCAATTAGCCTAACTAATCAATCTAATATCCGAGGGCATGACTCATGAGTAATCTAGAAATTTCAGTATAATTCAATCCAAGACTTCATATAAATAGGAGTGATCAAAGATAGTGTAATAATGAATTCATACTTAAACTCAAGATTCAGTACGCACCCTATTACCTTATGCTATCGATTTGCATAGCAAGAGTAGTTTTACCGACTGGTAAATTTTCCAATACCGCCCATTCCGACAACTGTGATAGCTGGATAAGATGCTGTTCAAATGGATCAGATAATCCAATCATCATTCCAACAGTAGGAGTAGGTTGGCCTATTCCTACTTCCTCAGGTGTGTTCTCCTCCATCTCATGGAGGGATGGTTATCTCTCAAGCTGGGAATGAATCTGGGAATGAGATCCTATAAATATGTGAATAGTTTGATGCTTGGCGGCGCAAGAGAAGAATTAGGGCTCACTGTTTATATATTTTTTCACTTTCATAATATTTCTAATGTATTTTAATATTGGCATATCTTAAAATGATGAATTAATGACATAACCATATATATCTTCTGATATCCCTGCCGTACATCAATTTGTATTCCTCACATGAAAGTCATATTTTCGGATGACCATTTTTAGATTAACCATTTCTTCAATTTTCAATAACGAGACTCCCTTCGTGGTGCCGCGATAAACTGGAAAAGTTAATAAAATATAACATTCATTTTTTTATATTTATTTTATAATAAAATGTGATTGAAGTGAATTAGTGAAATGTGAGACTTATTTATCAATAAAAATAAAATGTAATTCTTATTGTGGTACTGACCAAAATGATAAAATGTGACTCTTATTATAGGACGGAAAGAATATTTTATTATTCAGTCACTGTGATGATTTGAACTTTGATCTATAAAATGATGAATTTGATGAAATGAATAGACATAAGATACAAAAAAATATTTCATCCCTCTTTAAAATTTTATCACTTATTTTTATTTTCGTCCATTTTTAAAAATTTGTCTCATTTCACTTTTATCATTTTTAATAGTGGATCTTCCATTCCACTAATTCATTTCCACTAACATTTTATTATAAATAAAACTAAATATATAAGAGTATGAATCACATGTCACTAATTTTTTCAACTCACTTTCTATTACATTTCTTAAAACCTCAGATAATGATAAATTATTATGGACTGATGGAGTAGGATATATGTTTCTAATAAGTATTCATGAAATCGATTCAAAGTGAAATTGTACGGTTTGAAAAAAACAATTTGATTGCTTGTGTTTTTAAAAGGACAATTAGTCGGTTTCTCTGCGTCCCCAAAATTGAAACTCACGTTGCTAAATTAAAATTGGTTTGTCAATTAAATCTATGGCAATTGATTAATATCATAATGTTTGGTCAAATTTCAAAATTAAAGCTGAAGTGTCAATAAAACAAAATTAACGTCACATCCACTTCTTGTCTACCAAATCCCCTCAAGAAATAAAACCATCATCTAATTTTGAAAACACTTTAACAAAGAATGATGGAAGACAGAGATATAAAATGATAGTCTAATAAGGTAAAATTGTTTTGAGAACACTAGTAGAATGAGACCACATCATCTTACATTTGATAGTTCCGCTAGGATACTGCATCACACCAAAAAAGTTATTTTAACCCATCTGCACCTAAGCTTGTAGTGGTAAGTGAACTCGTCACACATCTTCTTTTTCCTCAGCATTTCGTCTAACAACATATGTGCATCAGAGCCTTTTCCACATGTTTTCAAACCATGGACACAATTCTGAAGTTCTTCCACCGTGATCCCCCACAGTGTCGTAACCAATTAAAAACTCGTTCAAGAATTTGAACGTCATAGTTAGGCCATTATCCACTTTCGTGCAATCCCATATGGTTCTCATATGTACGTCGCCCAACTTACGATTTAAATGCATGTAACGTCTAAAAGTAAGTTCAATCATGCTATGATTGTGTTCCTCCACAAATTTGTGAACAACATAACCCACAAATATAGCATCAGGGATGTACTGGAGTGACATTCTAGCCTTACAATTGCACCTTTTAGATGTACCTCTAAGCTTGGTAATGAAATGCTCACATGCGTGCTTCTAACCCATTTCAATCCCCACATTCACTCCCTCCCCATTGCAAGCTAGGTATTGTCAAGTAATAACCTCTCGTTTCGCTTTGGTTCCACGTTTTTATCATCAGAACCAGTAGTGTGACCATAAGGTTCACAGAAAGCAATCCCCCCATCTAATGTACAGAATTTCTTAGCAACGTTAGGTCAAAGTTCGTCGGGGCATGCTGCACACATGCAACTGGATCACATGATAAAACATCAATTGAATTAGTCGCATGTGAGTCAGCATGAGGGGACTGCTTTCTACGAAGGTATGGGCGCGCTACTGGTTTTGATGTACGTAAACGTGGAACCAAAGCGAAAAGAGAGGTTGTTACTTGGCAATATGTTCTTTGTACTAAGGAGGGAGTGAAGGTAGAGATTGAAATGGATCAGATGCATACACATGAGGTTTCATTACCAAGCGTAGACGTACATCTAAAAGGTGCTGTAAGGCGTGAATGTCACTTAAGTACGCCTGTTGTTCACAAATTTGTGAGGTACGCAACCATAGTATGATTGAACTTCCTTTTACGCGCTACATGCATATAAATTGTAGGTTGAGCGAAGTACATAGGATATTCATATGGAACTACACAAAAGCGAATATTGGACCAATCATGACATTTAAATTCTTGAACGAGTTTTTTGGAGGCTATGACACTTCAGTGTGGAAGAACTTCGTATTTATGTCTATGGTTTGAAAACTTATGTGGAAGGTTATAATGCACAAAATGTTGTTAGATGAAATGCGGAGGAAAAAGAATGTGTGTGCTGGTTTCACTTACCAATATGAGCTTGGTTCTGCAAATGAGTTGAAATTGCTTTTCTAGTGCGATGCAGTATCCAAGAGAAACTATCAATTTTATAGTGATGTGGTCCCATTCGATGGTTCAGTCTACATAACACCCCTAACAAACGGAAGCAAAACAAAGCTTAGTGTATGCATGACATTTTTAGATAGTGTAAGACAGTTACGCTTACCACAAGGAAGACTATTGGTCGAGTGTAGTATCTTCTACTAGATTCGAGCCATCAGTTATGCACGTCCGATAAAAGTATATTAACATATCCGCATCAATTGTAGTTGTGGGAGTTTGACACATCTTCAGTCAAATGCAATATCTTCGGTATCGGGAAGCCATCCATGGGAGTTTCTATCAAAGAATACTCCATCTACACTAGGAATAACTTATTGAACTGGCCACCACCATCTACTTCCTCTAGCATAAGCACCGCAATGTCATCTGTATTCACATATTTTCGCGGCTTATCAAGAGATTTTGCAATCTGTGCCATCCACAACACATTATTCTGCCATTTTATCTGTTGCATCGGTACTCTTTCTCTAGGAAAACTGCACCATCAACGTCGTTAATGTGCTTACAACAGTCCTTGACTCTTCTATAGATAGGCCACAAGCAACTGGATTGAAATATGCTGCAAGCCAGTAACCAAGTTTCAGAGGTTGTAGTCCATTTTGAAGTTTAGTAGACCGCTAGATATTAATCACCACTACCCAATATATTAGGATTATTGGGTTGCGAAAAACCCGCACCATTTGACAAGTCAAAGTAGTGCATAATTAATACCGTATGCTCAATGCTAACGTATGTAGATTAAGAAATAGTTATTTATCAAGACCTAGTCTTTCGGTAGATAGCATAAAGACACGTCTTGCTATTAGATCCATTCAAGAGTGCTATACCACACCAACGTCATCTTATTTCAGTAAGGCTTAGAAATAATCGGACTGACATTGCAACCTTTCATGATAGGAGTCTAAGCCTATCTGGGTTGTGAATTCTTCTTTTTCTTTTGCAAAGCATTGCATAAAACCGACTGTGTTACCTTAAAGTGGACGTCGCCCACAACCGGTCTACTAAACAAAAGACTTAGACTTTGTTTGTTTCTTATACATTTAAATGTTTATTAAACATCTTATTAATGCACAAGCAAACACAATGTAATAATATAGTGATTCTATTCGTGCGAAACTGCTCGAATAATACTGAATCGGGTAAAAAGTGGATTATAGAGTTTTACGTATACAAGCAAGATTCTATTCGAGCGAAACTTGCTCGAAACATGCTTTTCAGTATACCAAACCTTACAGTAACAACATTATATATAAAACTGGAATTCCCATATGCACAACATGGGTCTATTGCTTATAACATCCTAATCCAAAATCAAGACCAAATATCTACCCTTAGATTTTAAAATGAGTGGATGAGATTAAATCTTACGAATCTCAATAAATAGTACACAAAATATCAACAAAAGGGTAAGATCGTCATTTTGTTATCATATCATAATTTTCATATTTTTTTTATATTAACATAGTGTATTACAAATATCAACACAATGACATGAGTATTTGTCACGCCCGCATTTTCTAAGGATAGAAAATACGGTTGATCGCGACTAGGGGATGGTCAAAGAAGCGGGGAAGAAAAGGGGAAGAACAAGATATGTGTGACCAAGCAAAAATATTAACTAAGGATTTAAAACGATAAATACTGTCTCAACAACTAACTTCGAATAATAAGATCCAGAGATAAACAATCCGAAGGAAAAGATATAGAAACTAGCGGAAACGTCAAGACAATGAATAATGTCGAGTATGAAGACCCGACAAATCCAACACTACACAAGACATAATTTTCCAACGACTCTGCTCAACATCCTCCACGTCCATCGGCGCTCAATCTGCACATTAAGAAAACAATATGCAGGGCTGAGTACTTGATGCACTCAGTGGACACATGCCAAAATACAGTTTGTCAAGCCATAAACGAGTGATCTTGGGGATTTTAATTAAAAGAACCCAAGTACACTAAAAATATATTTTCCATAAAATTCGGTTGCGCAACCATTTTCCATCCACATCCACCATCACCATACCATATCTGAACTACATGACAAGGAACGTGGCCACGAACCAAGTCACTAGACCGGTGAAAAGCCTGTAAATGCATGCTGTACGTGTTCAAATAAGAAAATAGCAGGTTCCCTAGATCCAGCGAGTTCACCAGATCACTCGGTCTAGGAACTCGTGGGTCGCGAGGAATCCCGGTCGTCGGACACACAGAGCACTTTTCCTTTCAAAAACCCTCAACCACTTTACTAAACCTAGTATAGGGAAGTAGGGATCGATCCCACAGAGAAGGATGCGTAATACTCATGTTCAAGGATTTGGGAGTGTTTTTGGTGTTGGCTGCTGCCACGCATTTTCTTGGGTTGAGGAAAATAAAAAT
The DNA here is from genome assembly GCF_023119035.1 of Salvia hispanica. Taxonomy (NCBI): domain Eukaryota; kingdom Viridiplantae; phylum Streptophyta; class Magnoliopsida; order Lamiales; family Lamiaceae; genus Salvia; species Salvia hispanica. The sequence goes on from NC_062965.1 coordinate 46,279,099, forward strand.
TAACTTGACTTGGGAACCTTTAAAAAAACTTAAAACTAACAGCTAGACCTAGGAAATAAATCTACGGTGGGGATCATGTCTAAAAAAGCAAGGTACGACTGAAAAGTTGGCAGAATAACTAACTCTCGTACTAACTGACAATGACATCGTCTTCTACAACCAAAGTTGCGTAAAACTTCTTAAGAAAAAAACAGCATGAGTAAAACAAAAACAGAGCTACTGACTTGAAATCAAATTTATGCATAATAACCAAATAACTTAACAGATCTGCATACCCTAGACGAAGTAAAATATGAACCAAGAAGAAATAAAACAAATCTATCGAACTACTGTCTTTCAACACGCCAAATCCAACCTCAGACGCTAAATCCACTCCGGATCCAAGCGTCCGACATGAACTCCAAACAGAAGAAACTCTCCATCACGTCAGATTTAAAAAGTAAGGACTCCGAATACTCAAACAACCACAGATCTGTCACCAAATTCCACATCAAACACCTTAACAACAAAATAAACAGAGATCGACATAGCAATTGAAGGATTAAGCTAAAAGCAGAGAGATCTATGCAAAATGACTTGAAATTAAACAACTAAACGCAGATCCATGAACGGTAAAACAGTTAAACATCATCAACATCAAGGTCGACTCCCAAAAGTGAAGTTCGACGGCGGAAATTAGCAAAAACAACTGAAATTAAAAGTAATTGTATCTTCGCCCTCACTAGGACGGTGTTGCCAAGCACGAAATCTCCTAGAAAGTACCCTCCGATCACGATTCCCCATGATTCATTTCCAAGTGTGTGTAAAGTGTATGAGCTAAGAAGAGTGAAAAAAAACTATCTCTTCTGCGTTGCATGCTCTTCTCTATATAGAGGCGTTTGAGTGGGCCCAGCGAGGTATAGATAATGACTTTGTTGCCCTCAGCTGTAAACTCCTCTGTCACGCCACTTTTCCTTGTAAATTCTGCTCATTTCATTCCTTTCTCTCGCTAGACCATCTCCTTCATTACTTCCTTGATCTAGCGATTTTCTTCACACACCTTCCCACAGCAAAAAAGGCAACAAATAATATACTCCCAACCAAACTCACGTAATACTCCATCATCACTACTTTATTTTAATTATATACTGCCTTAACAATTTTCGTCTTCTAGGCCCTAGCTCCGAATTCGTCTTCTTCACCAATTTGCAATACCAAATTCCTACCAGCAACTCTCTCTCTCTCTAGCTCTCAACCAAAACAGTCTCTCTCTGCCTCTCCACAATTTTCATCTCAATTCCCAGATCAGTAACAGCAAGCTCATCTCCCTCTTTCTCTCTTTCTCTCACAAAACAGAAACAACAGAAAGACTCCCATCTCCCTCGTTCCAAAATCGGCGCCGCCTCAAACCCCCTCCGGTCCGACCAACTCCGCTGCGGTCAAACCGTCACCGCCGTAGCCTGCCGTCGCCACCGCTGCCCTCCGTTCACAGCCAGATGTCACACTGTCTCCCTCGCTCCCTAGTCCAGATACGTTTTCCCTTTCCCCCTTTAATCCTCTATTAAGTTTTCTCACTTGTTTGTTTCAAACATTATAGGGCAGGCAGAAGGTTTTCAAGAATTGGGGTTGAAGAGGAAACAAGAGGACAACTTCTAATAATATTAAAGTTTGCAATTTTTATCAAGAACAAATCATTCCACAATTTCTGGAAATTTAACAAGAGTCTAAGTTCGATTCGTGAACTACTGTGAATGTTTGAATATATGTCATGGAATGCAGGAGATTTCAAAAATTAAGGAGTATACCTTTTGGAAAGTAGCAAATTGCACAAACAGAAGGTAATCACTGCTCTCTCTCTCTCTCTCGGCTTCTCCTTCACACTGTAATGTGGAATTATGGAATCAATAAGTATGGAGATTTTATTATTCAATGGAATGAGGAGATATTACCTTTAAGTCGAAGAGATGAAAAGTAACTACAGATTGGAATAATAATGAAGTTGCGTTGTGGGAGAATATATGAGAAGAAGAACGGGTTTTGATTGGAGATTTTCAAGGGAGGTAAAATAAAAATCATCAAATTTCATCATCCGAACATCGTCGGGACATATGCAATTGAGATCTCGTTAGAATCCTTATAAAATTACCTTTAATTTGATATATTTTATGCGAAAAAATAATTTAAATTGAGAGAGTTACCTAAATTTAAAGTTTTAGGATACTTTTAATAAGAGGGGAATGACATTAATATCCTTTAATTTTATTTAATAATTATTTAAATTTAAAATATAATATACTTGACATTATATCAACCACTAGATCTCCTAATATATTGGTTAAAAATTGGCCTTAATTTTAGATTGCTAATTAGTTAGCAATTGATCACCCCAACATAATAATATAACTACAAATTCCCATAGTGCAAAATAGCAAGTCGTGTGCACTTAGAATACCTTCAAATATTCTATTTCTCATATTCAATGAAGGCGTAGAAATAAATTCATATTATATCTCAAGATTCAATAACAATATTACCTTTTGATCATTGCGTAGCCAGAGCCAGAGTGGTCTTTCCAATAATGCTTATTTAAATTAATAAGCGCGTATAATTTCCAATGTCGGCCATCCCAACAAGTGATTATTGATTACAAATTGATAAGAAAATCCATTCTTTGTTCCATCAAAATGTATACTTGAGAAAATAGGTTGGCCTACTTGAAATTCATCGGGCGTCCCCTCCTCCATGAGATGGTACGAATTCTTTGATGATGATAGAGAGATAGCGGCAGAAGAGAAGAGGATGTGTGAATTGGGGCTTGAAGAGATAAGGGATAGTTTCTTATAAATATTCACGATATTGATTGAAATTGCAGTGGATTAATTAATACACTTGATTTATAACATTTTATAGTAGTAGTTTGAAAATTGCAATTTGTTTTGATTTTTTTAACATGGATGACCATATTTTTCGGTTGACTTGTTTGAAATAATAATAAGCCCTAATCGTTGATGACTTCGTTGATGACTTATTCAAATTGTTATCATCACTAGTATATCCCCAGCACATTGCGCAGCTCACGAAATTCGTACCAAATCCTATAATCCGTGCGAGATATGAACTAAAGAAATTATTTAACGCACTTCGTGCCAAAAAGTTTTGTATGACAATACATCAATGATTCAATTTTATTAATCCATTCCCGGGGGTGTGATCAATTGCTAACTTTCTTAAGTTGATAATTTGCTAACTCATCAACGCAATCAGAGGCGGAGCCAGGATTTCAATTCGACGGGGGCAAAAATATATTTAAGAAGAAATTTTAATAGTTTGAGGTGGGGCATTTATAAAGGAAATCAATCTCGATTAGGAAAGAAGTGAAGATGTCGACTCCTTTTTTCGCTCTAAGAGTAGTGAAGTTGAATTCGAGTGAAAAATAGTTAGTTCAGGTAGCTTTAACTATAACCCTTCCTCCCACTAAGAGAAGAGGACTCACTTCAAGAGCGAGGTTTTCAATCCAGGTATAATAGTTAATATTTTATATAGAATATTGCATAGCAAAAAGTACATTACACAGTGTTGTTAAATTGTAAACTATGTTGCTAAGTCGGTACTACAACCTAGCCCTATGGATTACTAAACCCTTTGGGGATGAATTTAACTTCGATCACTTAGTGAACAATATGTCATTGAGTCGGTGCTACACCCTAGCCCCATGGACTACTAAACCCTTGGAGTGTTGTGCCCAAATCACATTATATTGTCAATCAAATGACATTCATATGATTAGTAAATTTATACTTCAGCCCAGCACGATGCGCATATGATGATATTTATAGTAATTAAATGAGTATGTAATCATGTATTATTGATACATGTGAACTTTAGTACTGTTATATAGTTATATAGTCCTATCAAATTGTTATACCTGTGAACTTTTTGATTGCACACTGGAACTTTCATAAATTCACAGTCAAGTCTTTAATTACTAATATACTTTAACTTTATTGCGTATAATTACAAAAGACATAAAACTTTTTTCACCAACAACATTTGGTACACTTATTACATTCTTTTTAATCAAAAGGTTAAATTAAGTCATAGTTTCAACTTTCAACTCACTATAAAATTGTTACAGATTGTATAACCAAAAATTAATTATTAAAATGTCGCACACATTTATCTATTTTTCATAGTATTATATCATACTTCATTGATACATATAAACTTCGTATATATAAAAATTTTAAGTTTTGTACATAAATTCAATTTATTACAAAATAAAAAAATTTACAAATTTATTAGTAAAACATTAAATGGGATACATAATTAAGTAAATTGACTTAATCATGGAATATGTGTATAATTATGTGTACAGATGTGGCTATTATGTGGATTATATGTGTAGTTCAATATTAAAAACAAATTTTTCAAATTTATTAATAAAAAATTAAATGCAGTACATAATTAAATTAAGTAAATAGACTTTATAGTGGAATGTGTATAATATGAAATATGGAGATATGGAATAATTATGGCGATTACAAAAAAGAAAAGAATATGGAATGCATGATGTAGTTGATATGAAATTTCGTATAATGTAAATTATGATTGATTTAATATAAAATATTGAAGGCGTATAATGTAAATCGTGACTTATTTAATTTGCAATGAATCAATTATAAACAAAATGCTATATTTTTCTTTTATTATTTCCATCCAGCCCTAAAGGTGAAAAACTTAACTAAATATAGGAAACCATTTTGTTTTTATATAATTGGAAAATTAAATTAAATAGAGAGACTATCTTGTCATATCTTTTAATGCTAGTAATGTTAATTAGTAACAAATTAAGTAATTTAATATATAATCCATAAAACTATAGAATAATATAGTCCATATATATACTATTTTCTCAATTTTGAAATGAAAGATTACATAGAAAATTGTAAGGTTGACAACGTTTTGTAGGGATAAATTTTAGGAATATTTTCCTTTTATATTTATTTAATTATATATATTTTTTAATCACGTAATTAGCTAATTAATTTTATAGTACTACTTAATTATTAATACTATTAAATAATACAAAAGATCAGTTAAAGATAAACATTAACTATTGAAGATAAATATTAAGTTAAAGATAAACATTAAGGGCTCGTTTGATAAGAAAGATGAGATATAACAAGATTTGTTAAATGAGATAAGAAATGCGGGCTTCGTGTCAAGATAAGCTCGGATGAAGGTTTTTTCGTTGTTGTTTGATAGACAAGAAATCATCTAGATTTTGTATTAATATATCATAATAAATGAGGTAGAAATGCTATCCGACCAAATTTGTGAGATACATATCTTTGTATTTTAAGGAAAAATTTGCGGGCTCGGATGGGCCATAGAGAAAACCACGGGCTGACATAATAGGTTAACTATGATATCAAACACTTAGAAATAGTCATATAAGTATCTATATCTAGGCATTACTAACTTATCAAACGGGCCCTAACTATTAAAGATAAACATTAAGATTATAGAGACATAAAAATAAACTGTAAAAGATAGAGTAAATATTAAAGTTCTTAGTTCTATTCACTACTAATATCAGTATTATACACTTCTTTTTCTTTTCTCTGACACTTGTCACTAATTTTGTTATTGTCTCTGTGACTATATGAAGAAGTGCTACATTGTTGCAACATATACAAAAAATAGTATTCTGGGATGAATATAAAAAAACAATTATTGTAGATTACATGCTCGATCGTGTTTCAGATTACCACCCGTTTTTACTTATATAATAAATATAAAAAAAATAATCGACAAACATATCATATTGAAATCATATTTAAAATATAGTTGATTAAATCATTCGATTATATTGTTTTTCTAATTTTAAAAATTCAAGGTTACCAATTTAATTTTAATTTCTAATTAAAAATTCATGGCTCAACGAACAAAGTCAATACTCATTGATAAATATAAAATAATGATTATAAGAGTACATATTTAAACATATTTTATACTATTGCCAATTATATTATAAGAACAAAATCAATACTCTATTCTTGGGATAATTTTGATATACTAAAAATCATATCGGAAATATGATCGATTAATCTATCATTTAGATTTTTTAATTTTAAAAATCGAATGAGAGAAATTTAATTTCAAATTTTAAAGTTCATGATTACCCTGATGGAACCAAAACCTATATATAATTATAAAAAATAATGACTATGTTTATAATAAAATAAAGAATGCTATTAATGATCATGGTCACACTAATAATAACTATAGGTTACAATAAAATAAAGAGTGCTATTAATTAAACTTTAGGGAAATTAGAAGTTAATATCAAATAATTTAATTTGGGCTTATTAAAGGTTAGAATAAATAAATAGATGAAAGCCATAATTTAAGGATCTTATTGAAGCCTATTACAACTATACAATGAAATATAGGTAATTAATTGTAGGTATAGTTACTGATATTTTAAATAATCTATTAACTAATAGTCTGATATATTGAATAATTACTAAAAATTAGTATTTTCTTATGATGGATGGTAAAAAGAAAATATAATTTTTGAAAATGCGAGAAACACATGTTCTTAACTCATCTATTTAATATTTTAAATCTATATAGTTAATATTTTTATATTTCATATAGAATATTACATAGAAAAAAGTATATTGCACAATGTTGTTAAATTGTAAACTATGTTACTAAGTCGGTACTACAACCTAGCCCTATGGATTACTAAACCCTTTGGAGATGGATTTAACTTCGCTCACTTAGCGAACGCTATTTTATTGAGTCGATACTATACCCTAACCTCATGTACTACTAAACCCTTGGAGTGTTGGATTTACACTTCAGCCCCGGCGCGATGCGCAACTGACGATATTTTTAGTAATCAAATAAGTACATAATCATGTATTATTGATACATGTGAACTTTAAGAATCGAATCGTTATATGCTCCATCCGTCTAATGAAATATTGTCCATATATTCAATCCCAGCGCGATGCACTATTTTATTAATTGAATAAGTATATAATTAAGTATTGTTAATAACGTTAAATTTTGATATCACTATATAGTATTAAGATTGATTTCTATTCCACAAAAATAAACAATTAATGATTTAAATGAAGAGAGAAAAAGAGTTCGATATTTTAATTGGAATGAGAAACGTGGTTAAGTGTATTAATTGAAGAAGAAAAGTTTTTAAAAAAGAGAAAATTGTCATTTTATTTGGGACAAACTAAAAGGAAAATGTGTCATCTTAAGTGGGTGATAAAATTTAGTAAAACTAATACTCCTACATGGCCATAATTAAAATTTTAAAACTAATACACCTACATGGCCATAATTAAAATTTTACTAAAACTAATACCTTCAATTTACTAAAAACAATATTCCTACACGGCTATAATTAAAATTTACTAAAACTAATGCCTTCAATTTACTAAAACTAATATTCCTACACGGCCATAAACTAAATTTTAAATTATCATTTATTAATTCGAAGTAGGGTTTACTTAATCCTAATTATTTTTGGTCCAAAACATATTAGCTTAGCCCAAATTCACTTTTAGGGTCCAACTACATTTTTCAATTCTTCCCAATAGCTTTTTTCAATTCCTCCCAGTGGCTCTTCTCTTTCTTAGTTATTTCTACCTCTTTCATGCCACAAATTTTACTCCAGATTTCTTGAATCTGTTTTGTTTGCTAAGAATATGGAATGTGTATAATGTGGAATAAAAAAAATATGGAATGCGTATGATGTGGAATTTTACTCCAGATTACAAAAAATAAAAGAATATGGAATGCATATGATGTGTCTGATATAATTTGAAATTTCATATAATGTTATTATAAAAAATTAATAAAAATAAATATATAATGGTGTGGTTGGATATTCACTTATAAATTTTTTAAAAAATGTATAATTGAGTGGTTAAATATTGAGCATATCTTAAAATATTACTCCCTCCGTCCCAAAAAAGTTGAGTCGTATTCCTTTTTAGTCCATCCCAAGAAAGTTGAGTCATTTCTTTTTTTGACAAAAGACATAACATCTAATCACTCATACTTTATTCCATCATTTACTTTACTCTCTCTTATCTTTCCTACTTTTTTCATCTCTCATACTTATTTAATATAAATTTCTTAATCTCCGTGCCCAAAAGTTGTATATCAACTTTTATGGGACGCAGGGAGTATAATTTATTATTTTGGGTTCTCTTATATATATCATATCGTCCATTGTACAAAATAAAAGTACGTCATCCAATTATTTTGACAGTATTGAACAATTCCTAAAATTATGGAATATCTTATTTTTTGGAAACAAAGTAATACGTATACATCTTGATATATTGATGATGGAAACAAAATAGTGCATATTTCATGGTATTATTAATGTTAGAGTAACATAGTCTCAATCTAAAAAATAGTTGTCATAGGCTATCCACATAACTTGCAATAATATAAGAATAATTGATTTGATTTGATTTTCCTAATTTGTTTTCGTCATTGTCTCTTCCGTAAATGAGTACTCCTAATTGGTGCATAAATAAGTACTCCTAATTGAATGGAATATTTAATTTGATTTTTCCAATTTGAAATTTTCTAACCAAGCCCAAATCCTTGACTCAAAACCCTAACATCACTTATAAATTGTACTCATTCCATTCTTCCGTCTCCTCAAATCTACCTCACCAGTCCAACGGCTATTTACATTATTTAATTGTATCAACTATTGGTTCAAACATACAACTGCAATTTAAACTTTTCCACTAATAAAAGGAAAAAATGAATTACCAAATTATAATATTGGAATAGGAATAGCTATTTTAGCCTCTTAAGTGTGAATTGGGAATAGAAAAATGCATTGAAAATAAAGAAAACTTTTTAGAATATGCATCATATGGATATTCAAATTGATTGAAAACTGTACTAATCAAATTATAAAATAATTTTTCTTAGATGTATTTTCCAATGGAGTTATGCTAAATGGTCATAGTGTGGACAGCCACACAAATAAATATATCAAATTGTTTGTTTGATTTAATTATCGGAAATTAGTCATATTCTTGGCAATTTGTTTATAGCAAACTTGCTATAATCTTGATAATAATTATAACAAATTTGTTTAATTATCTTATAACTCAGGAAATTTTTTATACATTAAACAAATATTGGCAATAAATTAAACAAATTTGTTTAACTAAAGCAAATTAGTTTAATTTGCTATAAATTACGATAATTAAATCTTGTTTTGAGTACCAATTATACCACTACTAATTCACTATTACTATTTACTATTCCTAATTTTCATCTTATGTTTTCATCTTAAATTACTAATTACTATTACTAATTTTCATCTTAGTTTGAGTACCAATTGTTTATTTTCAATGCCATATTTCAAATTGTTGTAATTTATGTTGTTTATGTGTATATTTTATTCAACTTTAGTCTATCACTATTAAGCTTTTTATCATATGCAATAGTAAATATTTCATTTAATAATATTATTTTAAAAAATTAATAAAAATAAATATATAACAATGTGATTGGATAGTCACTGATAAATCATAAAAGAAGGTATAGTTAGAGTTGGATGAATATTGGGCATATCTTAAAATATGAGTATTAGTATTATTTTGGGTTCTATACGTATATGATGCAAAAAGTAAATTGTCCATCGTACAAAACAAAATCTTGATTGGTTGATTGATCAATTAATCAAATATAATAAAAAAAATGTCAAAAAATGATATCAATTATATAGCTTCTTTAAAAAGATTTGCATAAAATCAAAAAAAGTCCAAAAATGACATCAATTACATATCTTCTTTAAGAAGCTTCGCAAAAAACCTAAATAAAAAGACAAATTTGGAAAAAGTATACATACTTTCAGTTGTTTGTTGCATATCAGCACGTGCATGTTAACAAATTATTAAATGAAAAAATGTCTCAATTTTAAAGTTTAGGCTAAATTTTTTTTGCCAAATTTTGTCTCTTCTCTAACGTGCATGTGTCGTACGAAATTGATTGGTAGTAGTTAAGACAACTTGATAAGTCATCTAAAAGATAATGAAATAAATAAGGAAGATTTATTTTAAGGAATGAAATCTGCATTAATCATAGATAATATTTTCGGATTAAAAAATTATGCTCCACTTACGTACTATAAAATTATAATGAAATAACAATCCAACTAATTTTATTATCCACTTTCCCCCCTGATTATAATCTTTTGAGAAAGATTGCAATCCAACTAATTAAAATTAAAATATTCTACAAAACGAAGTTGGTTAAAACGACTGCCGTATAGATATAAAACGCATCAATCTTAGTGAGAGAGATTGCAATATGGAATAATATTAAAATATAAACTACATATACACTTCTCTTTCTATTGTTCTTTCATTTCTACCCTAGGTGGCCCATGACCGCTTTTATATTATACAACATGCAATATTTATTTATTTATATTACAATCATGAATAATAAATTATTTATTAAATCCAACTCATATATTTCCTTTTCACAAACTATTAAAAAACACAACTATTTTAGAATATTGCAATATTTCTTTTATTAAAAAAAAAAAGATATTTCCTACCACAACAAATTCTGGCTACATTAAAATGACATGAATGTTGAGTTGGGTTCACAATTTAGGATTCACAATTTTGTTATTATAGATATATACGAACTCAGCATCCATGTTAGTTTAATGCTGTCGGAATCCGTCGCGGTGGGAAATAACAACCAGGTATAAAGTTTGTGATATTATTTGCTAAGGTGAAAGTTTGTGAGAAGATATAAATTTTTGAAAATTCCATGATATTAGGGGCCAATATCCCAAAAATATTACTTCCTCCGTCCCTGAACTTTTGTCATTTATTTCTATTTTCGTTCGTCCCAAAAAATTGGTCACATTCCACTCTTACCATTTTTGGTAGTGGACCATATTACGCTTTCTAAAGTATTATTATCGTTAATGTCCCAACCAAAATTATGAGACACAAATAACAGCATCCTAAAAAAACAAAGATTATGATAATTAATCGCACACTGACGGACGCTGTTATTTTTTCGGTCATAAATTATGGTTATCTTTAAAAATTTCTAAACGCTAGTAATTGCGTTTTAATTTTTATGTACCTAAAAGATAAGTTTTTTATAGTGTACAATACTTGTGAATTTCAATCATGGTACAATAAATTTTTGCTATAAATTTATAAGTTGTATTATTCATTTTGTTTATATTTATATTTTATGTTTTGAATATTTCTGTTCTTAAATATTCAAAGTTTTATTCTGGAAAATATACATACTACGTATCATTTATAATATCTTGTAAATATGAATTAAGTTATCGTCATATTAATTAAATAAAATTAATTTATTGTTTGTATCTTGATACTTCAATAACAAAAATTACAACATCGGTTAGTGTGTTTATTATATCATGATTATGATTGCAAAATGGAGTAAAATAAATCGGGTATAAAAAAAGAACAAAAGAAAGAGAATTGTACGTGTAGAATATTATTCCATCTTTTAAAATCTCTCACTAAGATTGATGCGTTTTTTATTTAAATGGCCGTCATTTTAACCACTGCAGGTGCTGCTGTGTTTTTAAACACAGGAGAGGATCTCCCCCTACTTTACTCTCTTCATCTCACACACAAAATAAAATTACTTAAAAATATCAATTTTTATTATGCAAAAATAAATATTTTATGTAATATTATTATTATAAAAAATTAATAAAAATAAAATATAAATTTATATTTTCTTGATTCAATTCAGCCTTTTAAATTTTAAATTATTATCATTTATTCCCTTTACTGCATTAGATTTAATTTCAAATTTCATTTTTTTATTCTCTAAAGTGAACAGATTTCCCCCCTTTTTTTAGCTCCAAGAAACACCTCCATTTTTTAGGGGGGAAAACCCACGTTTTTTTTTAGAGAAATCTACTTTTTATTTGGGTGGGAAAAGCCTTGTATGCCATGGGTTTCATATGCATACAAAATATATTGTATATATATAAATGATGTGATGTTTAGTCAGCTTTACAACTGAAAATGATAGTACTATTATTTGTGGTTTTAATGCATGAAGATGGTGGGATTATTTTAATTATAGGTCAAAGCATGGAAGTGTAAGGTTAGAGTAACTATTAATATTATACTATCATATTGTAATTCATGTTAACAATGATAATATTAATTGCTATTATTATTAATATGTATGGCATCCAAATTTACTAAGCATTTCCTTCTTAAAATTTGGTCATGCTAAATATACATAAGTAGATGGAAATATAATAATAAAACGGTACAGTATGACATCCAAATTTACTAAGCATTTCCCCCTTAAATTTAGTCAATTTAAGATATAAATTCAATTAAGTAGTCAATTGATCAATTAGGATCCAATTTCAGCTTTTCTATATAATTGGTAATTAAATATCCAATTGATACATCTAACTAATAATGTATCTTCACACGCGGCTAATCTCCTTTTTTTTTGTTTGTATTTTTCCTTTTTTTTACTTATGTAAAAGCCAAATTCTCATTCTAAACTCAATTTGAAAGCTATATAGTTAATACTTAACAAGAAAATAAATATTATCTATAATTTTCACTTGAGTTTATCTCTAATCATATCAAATATCATATCAGTAATTATAAAATTCATGAAGTTAAATAAATATAGATGTATGTAAATAGAATAGTAGGAAAGGAAAAATATAAAAAAATTTGCTGCTATAGGCTATCAACAAAACTTCCTATAATATAAGAATATTTGATTTGATTTGATTTAATTTGATTTTGATTTTCCTTATTTGATTTGTCATTGTCTTGTACGCTAAAAGAGTACTTCCAAAAACTATAAAATAATATATTCCATATAACACAATCTTCACAATTCTGAAATGAAATCTACATCTTCAATTAATTTATTATAAGTATATATTTAATTTAGTATAGTCAAAACTAATTACTATGGTTAGACGGTTAATACTAATATATGTAATTAAACCATAACCAATTAGTAGATTTTTAATAAATTAACATTAAAACAAATGTCCAATATGGAAATATTTATTGTAATATTTATGGATACTTATACAATAAAATAATATCATCCTAAGATGACGACGTGATGTGATGTACTCCCATCAATATGGTTTCAAAATTAACATATATCATTGCAATCAGAAGTAAACCAAAAAGACATAAATTGCGATAGGGAAAATGACATAAATTTAGCTATAGGGAAAATGAGTAGCCCAAGTTGTAGCCCAAGTTACGATGAACTTCGGATTTCTATCATTCCACCACCCACGTGATTCCTTTTATCAGAATTGGAGTTTTCAACAATTTGGCCGATTTTATTTTTGAGTCAAATGTTTTAATGCTAGTTCCACACAAAATTCAAATTCAATTTTTTTTGTGATTAGCATACTAAAATCACACTTAAGAACAAATTCAAGTGGTACTATATATAATATTTTAATTAATAATGCTATAGTCAAGATATGTGATTTGTGATTTAATATATATAATACTAAATTGTTTTCTTCTTTCAGTCAATTAATATTACTCTCTCCGTCCCAGATTTGTAGTAACATTTTGCCATAAAAGTTCGTCCCACATTTGAAGTAACATTTAAAATTTACCATATTTGCATATAAAATTTTACCCCATTATTCAATAAAATTACATTCAAATGTCATTATCTACATTAAAATAAATCAAAACAAAAATAAAAAACCAAAAAGTCAAAGAGGGACCCACCTTCAACCAACTCACTTCATTTATTACACACTCCATAATCTTACTTCATTTATTACACACTTCATCATCTCACTCCACCATCTCATTTCATTTATTACACACTCCATCTCTCACTTCATTAATTACACACTCTACCAAATCCTTAAAACTTGTGCCATTACTAAATGTTACTACAAATGTGGGACGGAGAGAGTATATTTTAAATTTAATAGTAGTATCAAATTATGGATTTTTAGTGAATTAATTACTATTCTAATAAAATAGATTATGTATTTTTTTTATTAGGAATGAAATAAATGGTAAAGTCAAAGACGAAAGGCACCACGTTCGATAAAGCAATTGTACATCACTTTTACGTCTTAATATAATAATCCTATATCGCTATATGTCATCTTCTTCCTTCAACCTGCACACATTGGGCGGCCATTTTATCTCATTATTTTCTTCTGTAAATTTTCGATTTCCAGGTTTAATTCGGCCCTTTCTACCACTAATTTTTTGTTGATTTAGTCTTCAATGGTATTATCTTGGCAACGGCTGAAGCTTGCTTTAGAAATTTTCAAAAAAATTTGAAGTAGAAAAAAGGAAGAAATTTTTTAGTTGGCATGTGCTTAAGTCCTCCCTTCTCTCTTACGATGACTGCCACTGGCTGAGAGATTTCCATTTCACCTTTCAAATAGATGTGTCGATTGATTTTATCTCTATTTTGGAAGTTGACCTGAGTACCTGACTATTGTGATTGATTAGACATTACAGTCATCTTTTGTTAACAGTCTCATGTTATTTACCGATGGGCAAAGATTAAAAGCATTCCTTTAGTTTCTACCTGTGTCATGATAAAGTTTCCTTCAAATAATTAATTATCTTTATTGATAAAAAATTAATTTAAATGAAAAGGCATTTTTGTACAGTTCGTACTCTCTTCTTCATCTATTCTTGTTTTTATGATTTTTCTCTAATGATCTTTACTTCTCTTATCATTATGAATTTACTCTTTTTTATATATTCAGTACTCTTGTTAATATCTGCAAAAGTCCAAAAGATGTCAAATTACAAAATAACTACTCACTCCATCCCAGTTTTATAGTCACATTTTGCCATAAAAGTCCATCCCACATTTATAGTCACATTTAGAATTTTCCATATTTGGACATAAAATTTTAACCCATTATTCACTAAAATTACACCCAAATGTCATTATCAACACAAAAATAAACCAAAACAAAAATAAAAAACCAAAAAGTCAATAAGGGACCCACCTTCAACCAACTCACTTCATTTATTACACACTCTATCATCTCACTGCATTTATTACACACTTCACCATCTCACTCCTCCATCTCACTTCACTTATTACACACTCTATCATCCCACTTCATTTATTACACACTCCACCATTTCACTCCTCCATCTCACTTCATTTATTACACACTCCACCATCTCACTTTATTAATTACACACTCCACAAATTACTTAAAACTCGTGTCATAAGTAAATGTGACTATAAATCTGGGACGGAGGGAGTACTTTTTAAAAAAAACAAAATGCAAAAGGGTTATTATAAATTCAAGTCGCATAGGAATACCCAAAATTTGATTTAAACCCAAAATGTCGAATATGCATTATAGGAAAAATATATTGGCCCTAATAAATATCGTTGATCATTAAATCGAAGATCAAAACAAAATTCAAATATGTAAAATTATGGGGAGATATATTATTATTACATGGTATCAAGTGTATACATATTAAAATAAAATCTAAACAAACTTCAAACTAATTTAAAAAGTAATATAGCATGCATTATATATATATATATATATATATATATAGATGTATTCATATCCTTTTCTAATATTATGTTCTATTGTCCTTTTTAATCTTGGCCTTCCATTTTAGAGATCTAATGGCCCAAAATAGAGGCTGATTTATTTATTTTTAATCATTGAATTTGACGAAAAGGGCTGATTAGGAATACACAATATAGTTAGTTATGGTAAGTCCTTGATTTTCTCTTCTCATGATTGTATCGGTTTTTTCTACAGAAATAAACGATTCTACCCAAATTTTCTGTGCAATCTTTTCTCCCTTCTTCTCCGTTGAAGATATTTCATCGTCCAGAAAAAACGCTGTTGAAACATTAGTACGTAAATTGCATTTGCGCGTTTACGTCATTGCATTAAATATTAAATTCTATGCATCATTCGCTTTATTTATTCCATTACTGGAGTCATTTGTTAATGTGCATTACCATGTTTATATTATTGCATCAAATATTATATTCTATGCATCATTCCCTTTATTTATTCCATTACTGGAGTCATTTGTTAATGTGCATTACCGCGTTTATATCATTGCATTAAATATTATATTATATGCATCAATTCCTTTATTCATTCCATTATTGCAGAAATTTGTCAATGTTCATTACCGCGTTTATATCATTGCATTAAATATTATATCCTATGCATCTTTCGATTTATATATTCCATTACTGGATAAATTTGTTAATGTGCATTACCACGTTTATATCAATGCATTAAATATTATATTTTATGCATCATTCACTTTGCCGGGAAGTCAGCTTCTGTCTACATGAAATGAACTCGGTGGGGTTCTGCAGGTGGTCGGCTTTCTTCACCCTCGGTTTCTTTTTATCCACGTCTTCATTGCGTAAACTTGTTCCAGCTTCTTCCGCGGCTAACCTTTGTCGAAGTTTCTGAGCTAATGCTAAGGGAATAACATCGTCAACTGCTTGCTCGAACTCAATCCGATGGTGCTTAGACCCTGTCCAGAACAGGAAAAACAATGGTTAACAACAAATAATCTATGCGTTACAGTAAGTAATGCATAGATCTGAAGATGTAATGTACAAATCTAGTTATACTACTCAATTATTTGCTACAGAAAATGACACCTTTTCCAACCAAAAAAATGAACAATAACCTACAGAACAGAACAATCACCTACCAAAAATGTTGGAATGATGCATAACCTAAGCTAAAGACAAGTGATGCACGACCTCTATTCAACAATGCACAGATCTGAAGATTTAATGTACAAACCTAGTTATACTACTCAATTACTAGCTACAGAAAATGAACACCTTTTCCAACCAATAAAATGAACAATAACCTACAAAACAGAACAATCACCTACAAAAAATGTTGGAATGATGCATAACCTTGATTGGGTTCTGGCTGGCTTTTGTAGGCGCGAGCTCTTTTATTCATTCTATATCTGCGCGACGAGAATGCCAAAATCGGTTAGTTTTCAACCATATATCAGTGTGGTATCGCCCAAAAAAATGACCAACAGTGTACATATTGGCCAGAAATCAAGCATTCAGTACATAGAAATGCTCACAATATCGACTTCTCCAAAAAAAAACAACAACTTTTGTGCATTACACCAACTGTAAATTAAATCGATGAAACCCAGATCCAACTGGGTTTTCACGAATTTTTATAGCAAGTATGAGCAAAACCTTAACTCTAATAACCACAAATTCATCTTTTCCAACAAAATCGCGCCAAACACTTTTGTGAATTATTACGATTATAAACTATAAATCGTTGTTTAAGAGTGTTTCTGACTTCGATCGATGTTTAGGAGTGTTTTTGCCTACCAAACAAAAAAAACAGAACCAAACCTTTTTTTTGGAAGGCGACGCTTCGCTTTTCAACAGAGAGCGCATAGTGATTCGACGGCGGGAATCGTCCACCGACGTAGATTCCACGGAGATTTCGCGGCAGGCAGCGTTGGTAGAACTTGATTTCAACTTGATTTCGGGGCGGCGGCTAGGGTTTTGTGGAATTGGGGGAGAATTTTTGAGAAGAGAGAGTTGATGGGATGGAGTGAGAGAGAGGGGAGTTGAGAGGTCGATGAAAATGCCGCGTAAATTTCGGACCTGCCGTTTCGAAACTGATTGTGTAGTGTGTTATTTTACTGCTTTACCCTTTTAATGCACGAAAATGCACAAATAATGCAATACGGGATCAGATTGGCCCTTTTAATCTAGTCCATCCATTCCATCAATCTAATGGTTGATATTAAGAAGAGGAAAGACTCTAAGAGTGTAATAGGACCCTAATGCAACCCTATATATATATATATATATATATATATATATATATATATATATACACACACACACGTAGGTGGCGTTTGGTTGACATGAGATTATTTTAGTTGTAGGGGGAGGCTATGACTAATTATCTATAGACTATCCATCTAGGATTAAGTTGAATAGTTCAATCTTATGAACCAAATATGATACATATTTAATCATGAGATTTAATCTTGGCAACCAAACACCGCCGTAGTTTATTAGTCATGACAACCAAACGCCACCTTAGATTGAACACAAGTTGTAGCAAAATGTTACTTACAAATATACTACGCGTCTATTAGTCACTTTTAGGAATATTTTAGTGAAATATCTATATAATTAAATGGAATACTATATTATTTCCTCTTATTAAATTTACAGAAATGATGCCATTAATTTATAGTATTTCCTTATGTACTTGAAAACGTTGAAATAAATAGAGAGACTATCTCATCATATCTTTTAATGTTAGTAATGTTCTGGTGTGGTTGGATAGTCACTGATAAATCATAAAAACGGTATAGTTGAGTTGGTTGAATATTGAGCATATCTTAAAATACTATAATTTATTATTTTAGATTCTCTTATACATATATGATGCAAAAAGTAAATTGTCCATTGTACAAAACAAAAACTTGATTGATTGACTGAACCATCAATCAAAGATAATAAAAAAGTCCAAAAGTTACATAAATTATATAGCTTCTTTAAGAAGCTTTGCACAAAATTTAAATATAATGCAAATGTAGTCATTCAGTCAATCTCTGTAGGGGTTTTTTAACATGTGAGATAGAAATAAACTACAAATAAATGACATAAAAAATTATATTTTCTTCTAAATTGATCGAATTTATGTACTCAATGTGTATTGGTATACGGAACAATTCTTTCTTTGCACAAATGAAAGGAAAAGATGGATTAGCAATTTATAATATTGGAATAGGAATAGCCATTATTTCCTCTACAGTGTGAATTGGGAATATGAAAATACATTGAGCATAGAGAAATCTTTTTGGAATATGCATCATATGGAAAAGAACCATTAGTACATTTCATAATACACATACAAAACAATGAATGCGTATTACTGATGTGATTATCAATTGATTTATCAATGTACTAAATGACACAATCTCATTAGTTGATAAATATTTTTTTTAAAATTTATATATCTTTTATCTATTATATTAAGTAATTTATAATTATATTAATTATACTAAAATTTACAATTTTTCATCCTCTATAAATAAAGACCGCATTTGCTATATTTATTTTATCATAGAAAAATATCATCTTTTCTTCTCATATTTCTGAATGATATGAGAAGAAATTTCTTCTCATCTTTAATTAGTCAAATAATTAAAAAAATTTCTTCCTCTATCATCTTTTAATTTAATGTTCATTTTCTTCATTCCTTGCACTTATTTATCAGCAAGAATGTAAGCACGATAAGTAAAACTAAATTCATTCATACAATTATAGGCCAAGGTTTGAGTCGTTATATGAGTAGATAGAAAACCAAAATTATTGATTTGTCGTCACTTTGAATAGTATGACTGTTAAAGGTGTTCGATACTAAAAGCCGATGATCAAATTTTTGATGTTTGAGTTAAGGATTGATGAGTCTATACTATTTGATTATTAAAAGTGAATTTAAATATACTACGCAATCAAAGGTTAGATTAGTTTTACTTTTGTGATTGGAACTATCTTTTACTTTAATTTGAATCTGCCTCTATTTTTTTAACGTGAGCTCAAAATTAGATTTTTTATTTGTGACCCTATAATTAAATAATTTGATCACTTTAAGTTAAATAAAGTACACTATTGATATTGGGAGAGGTTGTGAGTGGACTTCTGTAGACTCACCAAATTTTGAATAATTATTTCAGAATAATCTCATTGGTAATCATATTTCAGAATGATAATAGTAAGTAAAATGAACAGTAAAATGAACAGATTCCTCCCAGACCCCTTTATAGCTCCAAGAAATCCCTCCATTTTGGAGGGGAAAAACCCACATTATTTTTGGGAGGAAAAACCCACACTTTTTTTGGGAAGAAAAACCTACTTTTTATTTGGGTGGGAGAACCTTGTTATGGCATGTGTTTCATATGCATACAAAAATGTGTTGTATGTATATAAATGATGTGATGTTTAGTCAGCTTTATAACTAAATATGATGCTATTATCTAATGGTTTTGATGCATAAGTTGTAATAGTAACTATGTAAATATTGGGAAGAATAATAATGATGATATATAAACCCATTTTCATTTCTCTCTCTTCGAAAAAAAAAAGTTGAAAGGGTTCTTCCTTCTTCATCTCAACAGATTATAGTTATCATTCTTGATATATGGAGTGATATTTAAAAATGATAACTATTCAAATCATTGAATATAAAATTAGCAATGAAAGAAATAAAATAAGGATTTTAAATGTTACTAACTCTTCAAAATTCAAATAATCAGACATATATTGATGACTTTACCATAACCCTAGCTATTATCTCTACCTACATTACTTTTTACAATTTCCTTTGCATCTGTAAATCTTCTCTTCCTCTCTCTTCATCCACACGTAGACATTCTCTCTCACAGACATAAATTTATGAGCTGCCATAGCGGGAAATGAGGCAGGCTACGCTTGTTCCGTCAGTGGACTTGTTCATCTTTTTTTTCCATTGCTTGTTAGTATCTGCAAATCCCAGAAAATATTTGGAGAAAAAATGGTGAGCTTTGACAGAAGATATACAATTGCAGTTAGAGCATGAACTTATATTGCTGTTATCTTCTTCTTATTTTGAATTGTCCCCATATTTTCTTTGTTGTGCAGTGTGAAGAAGATGTTGGAAGAATTCTAATTCTGTTGATTTATGTTGTGTAAATATAATAGTTAGAATCATAAAAAAAAAACAATAATAAACACAAACAACTAACCAAAAAATACAAAGTGAAGCAATGTAAAAAAGAAAAATAAACCTACTTTTTATTTGGGTGGAAAAATCTTGTTATGCTATGTATTTCATATGCATACAAAATGTATTTGTATATATATGAATGATGTGATGTTTAGTCCGCTTTACAATTAAAAATGATGCTATTATCTGATGGTTTTAATGCATGAAGGTGGTGGGGTCATTTTAACTATTGGTCAAAGCTTGGAAGTGTCAGTTGGCGCCTACCACTTGCAAAATTCCCCCCAAATCGGAAATTTGAAAACAGGTGGGTATTCCCTTTGATTTTCCCCCAAAAAAACCGAGCTTTTAATGGTAGTATAGATATGAAAGCCCATAACATTTTATTAATCGTGCATTTGCGCTGACTCACCAAATTATTTGATTCTTAGATTCTTAATATATATAAAAAAAAAAGTTTAGTTCCTTGTATCATTAATATAGGTATTTGTGTAATCTTTGATATGAATGACTCAAATCGATTATACTAATTTTATTTTAAGTCGATGATTTTGTTACTACAAACAATTTGGTATTATCTGTATCTATATCTATACTAATATAAAGGGTCAGTTCCTTAAAATGACATTTTTACTCTTTTTGAAGGAAAAATGTGAGCTGACTGTGAGAAATGTGAGTTGATCGTGTAATTATATTTTTTCTTTCTCTTACAGAGTTGTGTCACTCTTTCATTGCTTTCTTCCAGTGCTTGTGTTTCATTGCTTCCTCGAAGGACTGCGGAATCTCTTATTCTTCATAAATTGCAGTTCCGAATGCCCTAGTGATAAATCGTATTCTAGGCCTAACCCAGTATGAGCTTAACGTGCATATTTTGCAAGAAAAGTGTGTAAGCGTGCAGGAAAAAGGTGTAAGTCAGCAGGAAAGGAATTGGGAAGTTCAAGTGCAAAAGGACGCCAAGAGTGCAATACTGACCAGGATGCATGCCCAAAGGCTCGAGATGGAGAGAAGAGGATTGCTAGTAGACGGCCAACTATTTAACGGGGGAAAAAGCGACAATTTTCAAGGAAGAACAACCCTACTTTTTAGGGCAAGCCTCCCTATAAATAGAAGGTCACATGAAGAGAGAATCATCTACCAACGCACACACCAGCTCACTCATACTTGAAGCTCATACTTAGAAACCGCTCTCGGAAGTCTTAGCTCCGAGGCGGAGGCTAGCTCCACAACTCTTGTTCCTCGCCACCAGTCATGATCACTTGTCGTCCGAGTTCCACCGAAAATCACTCACCGTCTACTCTTCCAGCCATTTTAGTTGCCAGAAACTGTTTCTTCGCCCAAGTGGCAAAAACAATCTTTACTTGCTTTCTTAGTTTAATTTCGCATTTCTTTTTATCTCGTTTGATCGTGTTAGAGCTTAAATCTTCTGTTGCTTTTGAAGTCTTTTGTTGCGATCCAAACATTTGCTATAGAAGTTGTTTTTATTTCATCTTTTTATCGGTGTTATGTTTTTAGTTAGATTTAGTTATTTGCATTTATTTTCTAAGTGTTGAAGCCTGATTTCGTTCGAGTAAGCTAGATCTGAAGTTGTTACTTAGAATTTTAAGTTTTCGTCGCTTGATTTAGAGTTAAAATGCATGAATTCAGTCCAACAGAGGAAGTGCACGGGTGATCTCCAGGATGTATCAGTTTTTTTCGCTCGGCTACCTCATTCTGTTCGGGCGTATATGCACATGATGTGTGATGAAAAAGGCCTTTTTCTATGTAGTAGGTTTTCATTTTACAGTTCACAAATTCCCTCCCATTGTCGGACCTAAGGATTTGAATTTTGGAGGTGTATTGGGTTTGAACAAGATTATAGAGCTCTATGAATTTTTCCAACACTTATGATTTTATTTTTAAAAAATAAATCCAAGTCATTCAAGAAAAATCATCAATAAACAATAAAAAATATCAATAACCTTGTCCCCTAGAAACCGAGGCAGGACCCCACACATCAGAGTGAACCAATGCAAGAGGTGATTTTTCTCTTGTATTGTTCAATTTGAAGGAATGTCTATGAATTTTTGCCAAACCAAAGTTTCACAATTCAAAAGATGCGATGAAGAAACTAACTTGGGAAAGAGAAGAGATATCCAATAGAAGGGTGTCCTAACCGACGATATAAGAGCCAAATCAGTCTGTCATTCAGTCTGTGAGTTAGTATCGCAATACTTTGTTGGGCTATCTCATCCACGTAGTACAAATTTTCCAATTCCCATTCAATTTCACCCAAAGGAATACACAAACAATGAAATCACACAAAAGAGAAACACCAAAAAATAAAAATAACAAATAGCAAGAAAAATAACTATCCTACTAGAACCCGCACAAAATGTCATCATATCAAGTTAGAGTACATGTCGGGATCACTCAAATCACCACGAATTACACACGGGAGTCACAATATAGGGAGAATGGAGGAAAAAGAGACTCAATTCCACTAGACACTCCCCAATTTATTCCAAGCCAAGGCAAGGATAAGTTTGGAAGATGTGGAATTGGGGCGGACCTCTACTGATTTGGCGGGTGATGAGGCGGTCGCCAGCTGCCCATGAAATCCTGCTGCTACACAAAAGTGGCTCATCTTTCATCGTACTGGGCATAAAAATTCTCAAATTGGGCATTGATGCTCGCCCAGTGATCACTGCTATGTTGGTGCCACTGAGCCCACTAAGCGTCGTTGCCCTCTCACAGTTGTCACATATTCAGCTCCACGCTGTCCAGCCTGTTGTTGATCGCGTCGATATCCTCCTCAAGTCTGTCCCAGCGGTTTCTCCGTCGTGAGGTGCTTGTCCCAGCCCCATCTTCTCCTTGCTGTGTCGGTGCTTCTTCATTCTCCTCTCCTTCCTCCTCATCCTCGCCTTCTCCTTCTTCGTCCCTTGAGCTCGGGCTCACATTCACATTCCCTGGGTTCGTTGATGTGATTCGGTGGTGGACCGAACTGTTCATTAACCAATTCTCCTTTTGATCTGGCCAGTTGACATAGGTGTTGTTGGGGTCGGGGAGGGGGAAGTGATCTCCGGCCTTTTGCTTCAAGTATGTATGGCCACACTGCCATATATACTTGTGCAGGACGTCCACTCTGCCTGCTCTGCTGTCAAGTATGTACACTCTAGACTTCAAAAAGTCGAAACATACAATGTAGTATAAGTATCCCGCTGAAATTGGAAAGTAAACCTGACAACAAAAGTGTGGTGTCATTTTTTGCTTTATAGTGAAACTACCTTTGCATGTCGGATTGTACAACATTGCCTACTTATGATTACCAATCATTTACCAGATTATATCTATCCCATCTGAAATTGTCGATGTACTTTATCTCAGCGTCCACACTATCACGGAAAAATTTATATGCTTGCGCCTCATTCCAATTCGAATGCTGGCCTACAACAATATTTCTCTGCAAAATTCAAGAGAAACATAAATAATAAAGGAATTTAAATAACAAAGGAATTCACAAACCAAAATGTATAATCTAATAGATACGTACGCATGGGAAGGTACTCATGAGCAATCGAGATGGTGACTCTGGGGACTTGTACTTTTCATTATGATTTAAGAAAGCACTCCATCCATTAACAACTGCTACATTAACCCAAACATGGGGTAGCATAGAGAGCAGTTGTGGATGCGTCACTTGCATGTCATTAACATTGTAAACAAGCCTTGACCTGTTGAAGAATGTGAACCAATTATGAGTAGCCCATTTGATTCATTTTGATACATTGTAAACATATTATTAATGATATAGACTTACTTATCATCTTCCTTGGTAGTCATCATCAGCCAATAGTATATCTCTCTCTCATCACTTGTAAGCTTGTACGACATCATCACAGCACGCATGTTGTATGGTGAGCACATTGCTGCACATCTAACCACAATTACACAATGTTTTGAATCTTTAACACAACAAGCAACCATTACAGTAAAAGAAAGCACTTACAAAGGCTTAATCATGCTCATTAATATGTATGCTTCTCAACCCAACAACTCAACCAACACAATAAAAACAACCAATTCATAATGCTCAAGAAAATGTAAGTAAATAGTAGAAAATAGGGTCTAACATGAGGACAAGCATTTACTAACTCTAGAACAAGCAAAAAGTCAATCATTATTAAGCAAACGTATAAAATTAAATTACACCTAAGCAAACAACAAAATAGAACCAAGCACATCTAACCACAATTGCATAATGTTCTAAATCTTTAGGACAACAAGTAACCGTTAAAGTAAAACAAAACACTTACAAAGGCTTAATCATGCTCATTAATATGTATGATTCTCAACGGCATCCCTTAAATCAAAGGTGTTCTATATTATTTCTCAACAAAGAAACCAACACAATAAAAACAAGCAATTCATAATGCTCAAGAAAACGTAAGCAAATAGTAGGAAACAGGATCTAACATGAGAACACTCTAGAACAAGCAAATAGTCAGTCATTAATAAGCAAAAATATAACAAAAGATGCCAACCAAGCAAATAGTGAAATAGAACCAAGCACATCTATCAGATATACACAAGGTTCTGTATCTGTAGCACAACAAGCAAGCACCACTATAATTCAAAGCACTAAAATAGGCTTAATCATGCGTCATTACTAACCAAAGCACTTTAAAGGCTTAATCAAACGTCATTACTATGTATGATTTTCTAAGGCAACCTGTAAACCAAAATTGTGTCCTAAATTTTTTCCCAACAAAGCAACCAACACAATAAAAACACGCAAATCCAATTGCTCAACCAAACATCAGAAGATCTCGGAACCAGGGTCTACACATTCCCGTATTTCAAAAGAGTAAACAAGCAAACACCGATTTATACAAATGCAATCCAAAAACTGAGTAAGTTTCAATCACTTAAAGAACCCAAAAAATTACGATAATGCAATCCAGAATTTTGGAGGAATAGTGGTGGAATGGTGGTGATAAACGGAGCAAAAATAACCAAGAATCGCTACGCAATAAACCCTAAAATATCACTAAGCAGTCAGACTAACCAATAATGACACAGAAATCGAACCAATGGAGAAGACGCAGGCAGTAACGATGGGCAGCAAACTTCAAGCGCCAAACTTGGAGAAACCGTTGATGGGGCAATCGCACGCACTAACGAAGTGCAACAGAAATCGCTGACAGAAAGGTGTGGAGAGAGCAGCAGCAGACTAGGGTTTTGCTTAAATTTATGAATAAAATCGGTAGATTATCGGATGGGGAGATTTGGAGAAAGAAACGATTCAGTTTTCACGTAGTGGGAGAGCGTTATAGCTGAGTGGAAGGAATCAGCGCCCAAAATTACTAGGATTTTCCATTCCCGTTTCGGTTTTAATTTCAATAAAAAGATGTTGTCATCAGTACGAACTTGGTTGTCCAGCCAGTTCGAAATGAAAGATATGGGTGATGTGGGACACATTCTCGGTATCAAGGTTCTAAGGAACCGAGCTAAGAGAATGTTGTGCTTATCCCAAGAATCTTACATTGATACGGTACTTAGAACGCTTTAGCATGCAAGATGCCAAGAAAGGTTTCCTACCTTTTAGACATGGCATCCATTTATCTCAAGAGATGTGTCCTAAGACAGCATCTGAGATAGCAGAGATGAGAAGAATACCATAT
>NC_062965.1:46305688-46363265 GCF_023119035.1 Salvia hispanica
TTTAGGACAACAAGTAACCGTTAAAGTAAAACAAAACACTTACAAAGGCTTAATCATGCTCATTAATATGTATGATTCTCAACGGCATCCCTTAAATCAAAGGTGTTCTATATTATTTCTCAACAAAGAAACCAACACAATAAAAACAAGCAATTCATAATGCTCAAGAAAACGTAAGCAAATAGTAGGAAACAGGATCTAACATGAGAACACTCTAGAACAAGCAAATAGTCAGTCATTAATAAGCAAAAATATAACAAAAGATGCCAACCAAGCAAATAGTGAAATAGAACCAAGCACATCTATCAGATATACACAAGGTTCTGTATCTGTAGCACAACAAGCAAGCACCACTATAATTCAAAGCACTAAAATAGGCTTAATCATGCGTCATTACTAACCAAAGCACTTTAAAGGCTTAATCAAACGTCATTACTATGTATGATTTTCTAAGGCAACCTGTAAACCAAAATTGTGTCCTAAATTTTTTCCCAACAAAGCAACCAACACAATAAAAACACGCAAATCCAATTGCTCAACCAAACATCAGAAGATCTCGGAACCAGGGTCTACACATTCCCGTATTTCAAAAGAGTAAACAAGCAAACACCGATTTATACAAATGCAATCCAAAAACTGAGTAAGTTTCAATCACTTAAAGAACCCAAAAAATTACGATAATGCAATCCAGAATTTTGGAGGAATAGTGGTGGAATGGTGGTGATAAACGGAGCAAAAATAACCAAGAATCGCTACGCAATAAACCCTAAAATATCACTAAGCAGTCAGACTAACCAATAATGACACAGAAATCGAACCAATGGAGAAGACGCAGGCAGTAACGATGGGCAGCAAACTTCAAGCGCCAAACTTGGAGAAACCGTTGATGGGGCAATCGCACGCACTAACGAAGTGCAACAGAAATCGCTGACAGAAAGGTGTGGAGAGAGCAGCAGCAGACTAGGGTTTTGCTTAAATTTATGAATAAAATCGGTAGATTATCGGATGGGGAGATTTGGAGAAAGAAACGATTCAGTTTTCACGTAGTGGGAGAGCGTTATAGCTGAGTGGAAGGAATCAGCGCCCAAAATTACTAGGATTTTCCATTCCCGTTTCGGTTTTAATTTCAATAAAAAGATGTTGTCATCAGTACGAACTTGGTTGTCCAGCCAGTTCGAAATGAAAGATATGGGTGATGTGGGACACATTCTCGGTATCAAGGTTCTAAGGAACCGAGCTAAGAGAATGTTGTGCTTATCCCAAGAATCTTACATTGATACGGTACTTAGACGCTTTAGCATGCAAGATGCCAAGAAAGGTTTCTTACCTTTTAGACATGGCATCCATTTATCTCAAGAGATGTGTCCTAAGACAACATCTGAGATAGCAGAGATGAGAAGAATACCATATGCCTCGGCAGTTGGTAGTCTCATGTATGCTATGCTTTGTACTAGACCCGATATCTGCTTTGCTGTTGGCATGGTAGCAAGATATCAATCAAATCCCGGCCAAGGACATTGGACTGCCGTAAAGAACATACTCAAGTACCTTAATCGGACTAAGGACTATGTTCTAGTTTACAATGCAGCCGAGCTCTGTCCTTTAGGATATACTGATTCAGATTTTCAAGCTGATGTAGATTCGAGAAAATCAACTTCCGGATATGTGTTTACCTCAGGAGGTGGAGCTGTAATTTGGAAGAGTGTAAAGCAGAAATGCATTGCAGACTCTACCATGGAAGCCGAGTATGTGGCCGCTTCGGAGGCTGCAAAAGAGGCTGTATGGCTTAAGAACTTCCTCATGGACTTAGGTGTGGTTTCGAATATGCCCAAGAGCATCACCATCTATTGTGACAATTCTGGTGCTGTGGCAAATTCGAGAGAACCACGGGCTCATAAAGCGAGCAAGCACATAGAGAGGAAGTATCATATTATACGAGATATAGTGCAGAGAGGAGACATAAAAGTGGTCAAGATTGAGTCAGAAAACAACCTGGCAGATCCTTTCACGAAGGCATTAGCGGTAAAGCCGTATGAAAGCCATGTTGAAGGAATGGGAGTTCGACTAATTCAAGACCTCAATCCGCTTTCAGTATAAGTGGGAGAATTTGACGTTAGTTAGCACATTTTGTATACTCGAAAGTGTTTTGAGTATAAGTGGGAGATTGTTAGAGTTTGTATACTAGAAATCACGTTTCGAGTGATTGAATACTGTAAAACTCTTATTTTATTTTCCAAGGAATAAAACAGATTGTTTTTGTCATAATGTTGTTATGTTTTACATTTAATGGATGTTAATACATGTTTAAATGTATAAGTTAACCTAACAAAGTCTAAGTCTTTGTTTTAGTAGACCGGTTGTGGGCGTCGTCCACTTTAAGGTAATACGGTCAGTTCTAAACAAAGAAAAAGATGAATTTCACAACCTAGATGGAATTTGACTATCCATCAAGAAAGGTTGCAATGTCAGTCCGCATATTTCTAAGCCTTACTGAAATAAGATGACATTGGTGTGGTATAGCACTGAACGGATCTAACAGCAAGACTTGCCTTAGGCTATCTACTGAAAGACGAGGTCTTGATAAATATTTATTTCTTAATCAATGTAGGTTAGCATTGAGCATACGGTATTGACTATGCACTACTTTGACTTATCAAATGGTGTGGGTTTTTCGTAACCCAATGATCCCGATATATTGGGTAGTGGTGATCAATATCTAGCGGTGCTAGGATTGCTATTATATTGAATCGTGCGCGAGGTGAGTCTCGTTTGATAATGTCCTCAAGAGGAGCGCGAAACAAGGTTTTATTATTCGGAACCTAGCTAGTTGGAGTGTGATTACTCTATGAATAATAAATAAGCGTTTCATGCTAAGTCCACTCTTGGAATTAATAAGAAGTTAATTAATTAAGTCAATAGCAGACATTAATTAATTAATGGAAATTTTAATCTTAAGAACGGGAAATGAAAGATAAACGGAAACCCGGATTACTTGTAATTTCGGATTTGGATGGGGAGAGTTCAATATTACTTCTGTAGTGGCTGCTCGTAATATTCCAATTATAACTTATATTAAATTGTGGGTTCAATTTAATTAGTAAAAAGTAAATTGGATGAGCTCATATCCAAAACCTTCCATAGATCCCTGTCTGGGCCCAATAGGAACTTAATATAAATA
This sequence comes from Salvia hispanica, assembly GCF_023119035.1. Lineage (NCBI taxonomy): Eukaryota > Viridiplantae > Streptophyta > Magnoliopsida > Lamiales > Lamiaceae > Salvia > Salvia hispanica. Next base: position 46,308,867 of record NC_062965.1, read on the forward strand.
GGAGAATAAAGGAGACAGAAAACACAATTTTTTATCATTGTAATTTTTGAAAATTCCCCTCCCCAGCTGAGGAGATTTTCGAATTCCTCTCCTATTCCAAAAAGGATTTCTTCTGTCTTCTTTATTTAAGTCCTAGTATTCTAGTAAAATCAGCCCACACTGATATTGGGATACAGTTCGGGAACCAGAGAGAAGATTTGTGGTTTAGTACTCAAAGCATCACGTGGAGAAGAAGCTAGCCATCTTCAATTCTTTGGAGAATTAATTAGGTATTTTTCTGCTCCGTAGAAAAGCATGTTTTAGGTTTCAAATATTCTTAAAGCATGATTAATTCAAGTTATGAGCATGATAAATGTGATAATTACGCGAATAGCTTTTGTCTAAATAATCTGCTAAATAGATCTAACTTTTATGTGATTAATTTATGCGCCCGCTTCCGCTGCCGGTTCCAACATTTACACCGCGCTGCAACAATATCGTTGAACTCGAAGTTGGTCTGATATTCTTCTGTCACGACCACATTCTCCCTAGTGGTAGTGACTGCATCTATACGTGACTAAATAATACTTTAGAAATAATGAAACGGGATAAACATGATTGATAAGTTGAATATAGGACATTAGTCTCATAGGCGAATGTGATTCAAGGCCAAAATAAAATCAGAGTGCGGTCTAGGTTCATAAATTCCTAGTACAAGTCCTAATGCAGCGGAAAAGTCCAAGACAAAGTAGTATGTATGGAGACATACTACCTTGGGCTACCTATCTACTTATTTAAGGATCGTTCCCAACACCTTCGCCTGCTCGTCCACGTTCAACCTGCACATTTGAAAATAACATGCAGGGCTGAGTATTTGATATACTCAGTGAGCACATTGCCAAAAACAGTTCTATTTTAAATTGTCAATGCCACAGTTGAGTGATCACGGGGTTTTACTTAAAAGACCCGAGTCACTAAATACTTTTCTTTTCATTAAGATTTGATTGCGCAATCACGTAACATAGATATACCATATCTGAAACTGATGTGAACCGGGAATGTGGCCACATTCCACGACGGTCACTGGACCGGCCAACTCCTTTGTTAGCTCACGGTCCCCTTATGTGTACACTAGTCCGAGTAGGGTTTGCGGCCCTACTGGGACCCGAATTCGATTTAACTTAAATTGGCATAGCCAAGCAGATAGGTAATCATAAAACAAAACATGGCATGACAACATACTTGAGCAAAGAATCACATTTTCATACTGAAATCACGTTTTAAAAGAATGCCCACCTCAAAGCAAAATCTCTATCCGTAAGTTCTTTAACTTGGCCTTAGACGGCGTGTGAAGACGCCCCTTTAGGAAATAAAATAATACTTAATTAGATTTTGAGATATCCATTAAGCTTAAACATGAATGCATCCTAAGTGCGTGATCATTTTATTCCTTTTCCTTAATTCATAAAAAAAAAGTCCCTGAGCACTAAAATAGACTCGAGGTCTTTTCATCATTTCGCACTATAAATTACTCGAGCGCTAATACTAAAGTCCGGGAATTAAATTTATCATCGTGGGAAATTTTAGCGGACCATTACTTAACCTCAATTATTTGATTGAGCAACATAGGTGGGCTCACGATTTAATTAGGCTAAAGCCAACTCCCATTTTATTTTAATTATTAGCCCAACTTCTTAGTTTATTAAAGAATTAGTCCATTCTTTAGAATAAAACCTTAGCCCATGCATTTAATTAATAGAGGCCCAAGGAGAGGCCCAATTTACTCCCTTCTCTCAAAAGCCATCGGCCTCTCTCTCTCCTTTTCTCAAATTCCCAAATCAAAAACCCTAACTTGGAAGAGAAAACGACGGCTCCCCTCCCTCGCCGTTCGCCGTTCGCCGTTCGCCGCGCCGGTCGTCGGGTCGCCGCTGTCTCGCCGTCAACGCCAGCTATGGGCCGGCGACGAACCCGTGCCGCTGCCGTCGTGCGAGGATTTGGAAACGGCGCCTCTGTCTCTTCGTCGCTGGTGTCGCGCCGTCGGAGAAGGAGAGGAAGCATCGCCTCTCTCTTACACCGACTGCCACCGTCGCGACAGTCAACCGCCGACGCTCTGTTGCCGGCGTCACCGTGCCACTGGCGACTCGTGCCGCCGCCTTCCGTTGCCGTTGCCGACGCTGCTCAATCTTTTTCTCAGACCAGCGCCGACGCCGCCGCCTCGCAGCCCTCCGTCGTTGTCCAGATCGGTCAGCTCAAGCATATTTTTTTTAAAGCTAAGTTCTTTTACCCCTTTCATTTCTTAGCCTTTTGATTAAAAACTGAGGCAGTAGCTATGTGCGATTAAAGACTTTGATTTTGGAGCTCAACTCACTGGAATGAGCTTGAGTTGTTTATCTTGCTTATGCTAAGTGTTGCTTCTATAATTCTAAGAGTCGAGGTTTTACTGGGGCTTTACTAATCTGCCATCAACCTATGAGTTTGGCTAAAAAGAAGCCGATCCTTTGATTATTAAAGCTTGTTACTGATGTGAGGCTCCTACAGCCATAAATCTATGTTCTTGAGCCTAGCATAATGTTCGAAACATAGGCAGAGGGTGTGCTTGTGTTATTTTGATTGAGATTCTTAAGTTGTGGTGCCTCTATATGATGATATGTAAAATTGATTGGGAGAAGGGGTGGAGGTGGAATACCTCTTGAAGCAATTACTGACTTGATATTTGTTGTTAGAAAACAAGGCTTGCCCTCCTCCTTTAGAATTCCTAGTTGCAGTGACAAAGAAAGGGGGTGAAACTGAGTTCTTTTCTTTGAATGAAGAGAGATTTATGGAGATGAAGAAGGAGGGTGACATGTTACCTATGGGATGCAGGGCTGCTGAAGAAGCCTGCAGAATCCCAGTCCAAGCTCTCTCTCAAATTCTTATTTTGCTGAAATTTCAAGTGTGAAGAAGGGAGTCTAACGGTGGGGTTGAGGGTGGGTTTTTATAGGCTGATTTCGGTGTACTATGGGGAATTAAATGAGGCTGACCTCGTTTGGTTTCTTTCCCAGCATATCTCTTGTTTTTGATCCTCAATGCAGCCTTCTACTTGACACATTTTGGTGTTACTTGGAGTACTAGGTGTTTGACTAATTAATTTAACTTGTTCTCACATGCTCTCTTAGTACTTTAGTTCATAATTCTATTTGTTTGCAAGCTGCAGGAAATCTCTTACTTCCTTGATCTCCACTACTTTTGATCAAAGAAATTTGGTGTTTTGCTTAGGACAAAGGACTTCTCATTTACTTATTTTGGTGGTTTGTGTGACTAGGAAAGGCTGGTGTGTACTTAGCTATTAACTTCCATTGTTTGCTTGTGGCTGGTGAGAAAACAGGTGCTGCATTAGTGTGGAGGATTTGCAGGATGGACTTGCCTCTTTTGGGTAAGTCTTTGGTCTTCCAACTAAAGAGAGGTTGTCTCCTTCCTCATGGTAAAAGTTCCTTTTAGTTTCTTTTGTTCTTTAGTAACTAAGCTGGTCTCTACTTTGCAGGTTGGGAAAGGGCTTGGGCTGCCAAGCTGCTGTCCGAGACGGGCTTGATGCCTCGGGCCCAACGGGCTGATCGGATACGGGCCGCGACTTTCGGCCCGGAGAAGAGGCCCGATGCCATTTGTTCCATGCACATTTTATCTTTTTAGTTGTTCATTTTATTGCCTATGTAACACTATTCGAAAATTCGTGATATTCTACAACGTATTTCCAATTGTTTAGTTCATTTGATTACTTTAGCTTTTACTTGCAACTAAAAAGAATTAAGTTTCACATCAAAGGCTCGAGTTCCATTAACTCTTCATGAAAAGAGAACTTTACATCTTCAGTTCGACATTAACAAGACGAAAGAACTGAAATAAGGGTGCGGGTATTACATCTTCTTTGCGTGTTATGGTTGTCGGGCCTCTCGGAAAGCCCAACGTCAAGTGGACATCCTTCTCATCTAGTGTTAAGCGCTCACCCCAGATAATGTAATCTCGCACCAAGCCAGATTAAACGACTTGAGCACCCGGTAAGCTAAGTACCCTGGGAGAGATATTGATGTCTAAGACAGCGCCAAAACCCAGTTCATTCACGGATTCCTTCTGCCGTGGCATCAAGCTTTGTATACATGAAATGAACTCGGTGGGGTTCTGTCGACAGTAGAGGTGGTCGGCTTTCTTTCCTCTCGGTTTCTTTTTCTCCACGTCCTCATTGGCTGAACTGGTTTCAGCTTTTTCCTCTGCTAACCTATGCCGAAGCTTCTGAGCTAATGCTATTGGAATAACATCGTCAATTGCTTCTTCAAACTCAACCCGACGGTGCTTAGACGCTGTCCAGAATAGGAAAAAGATATGTATTAGAACAAATACTATATACGTCACCCTAATTAATGCACGGCATCTATTAACCAATGCACGGAACAAAAGATTTAATGTATAAACCAAAATATACTAAACAAGTACTTCCTATAATGAAACCTATATCACACAGTGCAAAAAATAGCAATTTCTCAATGAACACCGAATTCGAATCCAATGAAATGGACAATAATGTACAACAATGATCAAATAATGCACCACCTTCATTCGTTTCTGGTTGGCTTTTGTACGGCCGACCTCTTTTAGTCATTCTATATCTGCGCGACAATTTTTTACGAAATCAGTGAGGTTTCAACCATAAAGTGATGAAAACTGATAATATTGGTCAGAAATCCAACATACACTTCCGTAATGGTTACAACCCTAAATCAAATGCTCACAATTTCATCATATCCAGAAAAAGTCGACAACTTTTGTGCATTATTCCAAATCGAAAGTTAATGGATGAAAACCCAAATATAACTCAGAAAATAACTTAACATAACAAGAATGAACACAACCCTTACTATAATGGTCGAAATTTCATCTTTTCCGAAAAATCGAGCAAAACGATTTTGTGCATTATTTCAGATCGAAACTCAAAGGACACCAGAAATTGTTAATCGGCTACTGGTAGCGTTTGTAAACTTCGCAAATCGAGGTTTAGGAGTGTTTCTACCTAAAAAAAATAGTTCAGAACCACATCTTTTTGGTTTTTAGGATATGAATCGACTACCAACCGAGCTCGCGAACCCAAAAAGAAGCTTTTTGTGAGAAAGAATCGTCGATCGACAGCGATTTCACGGCGAGAATCGTTCATGAAACTGATTTCCAGCGGTGGCTAGGGTTTCTGGTGTTTTAGAATTAGGGGAGAAATTGGGTTGAGCGAATGTGATGTGATGGAGTGAGAGAGAGAGGAGATGAAAGGTCGATGAAAATGCCGCGTAATTATCGGACCTTCCGTTTTGAAACTGCTGGGTTAGTATGTTATTTTACTGCTATACCCTTTTAATGCACGAAAATGAACTAATAATGCAACACGGGATTAGATTGGTCCTTTTAATCTAGTCCATCCATTCCATCAATCTAATGGTTAATATTAAGAAGAGAAAAGACACTAAGGGTGTAATAGGACCTTAATGCTCCCCTATATATATATATATTTACAAAGTAATATCATAATTAGAGGCAAGAGAGGAGGGTTATCAATACACCCGATTCTAGTTCTTTAATCGAAACCGTATATATATATTTACAAAGTAATATCATAATTAGAGGCAAGAGAGGAGGGTTATCAATACACCCGATTCTAGTTCTTTAATCGAAACCGATCCACTACGGTGTCGTCTTTAATAGTAGAAAGAATCCCTTTTAAATTTTGATATTATGAACTTGAACTTTAATTTTAAGCCAATAGATAGGTCACATAAGAATATAACTTACACTATATGCCCCTCGATTTAAAGTCAGTATGCGATGATTGACGGAAAACTACACAACACCATCTCATTTTATCCATCAAAAACAAGATTCAGTGGTTACACTAAGGATGGATTGCATATAATGGAACTCTTAACTGACATAAATATACAATGAAATGTAATACCATACTAACTTAATACAGAATTTAAAAACTGCAAATTTTATATAATAACCATGTAATATGAGTACAGATAAAGTTGCAATGATAAAAATTCATACTACATCTCAAGATTCAGTGACCATATTACCGTTTATCTTCTTCGAATGGCTTGCGTAGCAAGAGGGGTCTTTTCGATGTTTATTTATTTCCAATGCCGCCCATTCCAACAAGTGAATAGCGATTACAAAGTGATAAGATGATCCAACCATCATTCCACCAAAATGTACTTTTGGGAAAATAGGTTGATCTACTTCTACTTCCTCGGGCGTCTCCTCCTCCATTAGATGGAGGAATAGTTGAGAAAGAATATAATGAGAGAGTGGGATTCTATAAATCTACAAATTCTTTGATGATAAGAAAGAGTTGGCGGCAGAAGAGAGTATGTGAGAATCAGGGCTCGCTTGGTTTTTATAACTTTCATATTTTTCTGATGTATTTATTATATTCGAATATTTTAAACTGTTATACGCTTAATCCACGTCATATAATCATTAGAGATGATACGATGCGATAATTGATATTTTTCTTATAAATATTCAAAATAAAATTTTATCTGTTTGTTTCATCGCCCATATTTTTCGGTTGACTAATGGTGTGCTTCTGAGATGTCATTTCACAAATAATAGTAAATCCTAAGCCCAATGAATGCCTTATAATTTGAAGCCCAGAATATTTTATTAATTGTGTTGACTCGCCAAAGTATGTAATTCTAAGTTTCTAATCATATTTAAAAAAAAATGAAGTTTCTTGCATGGAGTGATCAATTGCTAACTAATTAGAAATCTCAAACTAAGACTAAATTTTAGCTATTAGATTAGAAGATCTAGTGGTTGAAATAATGCCACATAGATTATATTTTTATTTAAGAAAATTAATAAATAAAATTAGAGGGTATTAATGTCAATTCTCTCTCATTAAAATCATCTTAAAACTTTAAATTTACGTAACTCTCTCGATTTAAATTATTTTTTCGCAAAAAATATATCAAATTAAATATAATTTTATAAGGATTCCAATGAGATCTCAATTGCATATGTTCCAACGACGTTCGAATGATGAAATTTGATATTTTTTATTTTAGTTTTAGTAAATGTTGATAACCAGATTTTTATCAACAAATACATCAAAAAATTTCAATAAAACCATGTAAATATCTCAATAAATATGTGTTGATATTTTCTTGTACTAGTGTTGATATTCTTATGTCATATTGTTGATATTTGTAATATACTATGTTGATATATAAAAAACATTCACGAAAATTATCATATGATAACATAATGACGATATTATCCTTTTGTTGATATTTTGTCTACTATTTATTGAAATTTGTAAGATTTAATCTCATCCACTCATTTTAAAAACTAAGGGTGGAGATTTGGTCTTGACTTTGGATTAGGTGCTATAAGCATTAGAATTTGACCCTGGGTAGCTAATTTCATATTCATGTATTTTATGAAGGGGAAGTGATCAATTGCTAACTAATTAGCAATCCCAAATTAAGACTAAATCTTAGCCATTAAATTATAAGATCTAGTGGTTGAAATAATGTCACATGGATTATATTTTTAATTAAGAAAATTAATAAATAAAATTAGAGGGTATTAATATCAATTCTCTCTCATTAAAATCATCTTAAAACTTTAAATTTATGTAACTCTCACGATTTTTTCGCAAAAAATATATCAAATTAAAGATAATTTTATAAGGATTCCAACGATATCTCAATTGCATATGTTCCGACGACTTCGGATGATGAAATTTGATATTTATTATTTTAGTTTTCGTAAATGTTGATAACCAGATTTTTATCAACAAATACATCAAAAAATTTCAATAAAATCATGTAAAAATCTCAATAAAACCATGTAAAATCTCAATAAATATGTGTTGATATTTTCTTGTATTCTTATGTCATATTGTTGATATTTGTAATACACTATGTTGATATAAAAAAACATTCATGAAAATTATCATATGATAACATAATGACGATATAACCCTTTTGTTAATATTTTGTCTACTATTTATTGAGATTCGTAAGATTTAATCTCATCCACTCATTTTAAAATCCGAGGGTGAAGATTTAGTCTTGATTTTAGATTAGGGTGCTATAAGCATTAGAATATGACCCCCTCGTATCGTTCATTATTATATGTATTTTGTGTAATGTTTCCTAATCAACAATTTTGTTACTACTAGATACAATTTGGGTGGTCCCGCTACCTATAAATGACCTCCATTGAATTTATTTTTCTATTAATCAGATTTGGTGTAAATTTTTAATAAAAGTTTTCTATTTCTTTATTTCTATACTTATCAATACCAGACAGTAGTGAAAAAAATCATAATTCTGCGTATAGCTTGAATTAGGGGTGCTTAAATGGTTCAGAACCGGAACCAGATTATAATTCAATTTTATTTTTTATAATTTATTATACTAATAAATCTAATTTAATTTTAATTTTGAGTTAAAGTACAATAATTTGAAACATCGATTTTTCATTGTATTACTAAATATCAGATGAAGCTATGATAGTTGTAACGTTTTTGTCGTTGAAGCTTTCAAGGCTGTTATCTGCTAACTTTAACGCTGAGCAATATTTGGCCCTCAAGCTCTGGAGCACACCCGAACTTGATTTTTTTAAGACACAATTCCAGCAACCTTCGCGCTCACCCTTGTATGTTTCCATGTGGAGCATTAGAAATACTCCACATTCTTCAACATTATCAAAAGTTCTCCATGGCATTTTGAATCTTTGTATTTTAGTATTGGATATTGTCTTGCACTGTGTGTGAAGACCAGTCTGGGTGAGGAAGTGACAAAAATATGATCTATGCATGTATAAAACAAATACTCCCTCCGTCCACCAATAAGAGTCTCATTCATGGTCGGCGCGGGTTTTAAGAAAATGTTTGAGTGTGTAATAAATGGAGTGTGATAGTGGAATTTGGGACCCACTTAAAGTATTTGTTGATTACAAAGCTTATTCATTTTATTTCTGGGACATATTTAAATTTTTTTTTTAATTTTTGAATTTAATTATTTTTAGTTTTAGTTTTATTATTCATAATATAAATTTCTGAAAAACTTAAAATAAGATGGAAAACCAATTATTAACACAAAAAATATGCCTTCCATTTCACATAAGTACCGAAACTGTACAGATTACAAGGAGGGGTAACAAAAAAAATTCAGATTCCCTCTTAAACATTTTAGAGGGAAATTTGAACTAAAATTTGCCCTAAATTTCAGAATTTGAAGCATCCCTATAAATACATTAACAAGGCTGCATTTACACAACCTCCACCAACCTCCCAAATAAACAAAAAACCCAAACATTTTACATTACCATTTCCCTCATAAAGGCTTCATCATTGGGATGGAGGAGGGGTCAAGATAGAGTCTACACTTAAGCAGCAGTAGGAAGAACTTGGTGGTGCAATTCCTCCTTAAGCACAGATGGAGTGCTCATAAAAGGGGCAGTAATGGAAGCGGCAGAGAGTTTGGCATCAGCAGAGACAGTTTACAGGCTGTGGAAGGTAGCAAAAGAGCAGATGCAAAGGGGGAACCTACACACATGGAAGGCAAGGTTAAAGGATATCAACATTCAAACAAATTGGACCTAGATGAAGAAAAGGTTAGAAATTTATCCACACTTAAAAGATCTTCCATTAGAAAAATTGCAAGTAAATTGTCTGTAAGTAAGAGTACAGTTGGTTAGTGGATTAAGCAGGACAAACTCAAGCCACATACAAATGCTATAAAATCTGCATTGATTGAAGTGAATAAGTTAGCTAGGTTGAAATGGTGTCTTAGTCAACTTCAGCCAACCATAACTTCAAGCAGAGTTCAGTTTCAAAGCATGCACAATATAGTCCACTTAGACGAAAAATGGTTCTATATGACCAAGGCAACAGACGGGTATTCCCTCTTGCCGGATGAAGATGAGCCATATAGGTCATGCAAGTCAAAGAGGTTTATCACCAAAGTGATGTTCATGTGTGCAGTATGTAGACCAGTATTTGGCGCCCGGATGGGTAGACCAAATTTGATGGAACGTTGGGTATTTTTCCTTTCACTAAAGTGGTACCAGCAAAAAGGAAATCAAAGAACAGGCCTAGAGGCACACTTGAGAAGGCACACTTGAGACTAAACCAATTCAAGCAGTCAATAAGAATGTGATTAGGGATTGCCTAGTCCACAAGATATGCTACTTTTCCCAACATGCCAGATCTTACCTGTTTATATAAAGATCATCATCTAGGAATATCTATTTTTGGTTTACATTAAGGCCAAGTGGCCAGATTGGGCAAGCAAAGAAATTTACATCCAGCAAGACAATGTCACACCCCACATAAATAGTGTGGATCTTGAATTTGAAGATGTAGCAAATTCAGATGGATTTAAAATCCAACTGATTTGTCAACTAGCCAATTCACCTGACACCAACATACTAGACCTAGACCTAGGGTTTTCCCGGGCTATTCAAACACTGCAGCATGAGAAACCATGTTCTACTGTTGATGAATTGTTGGGAAATGTGTGTAGCTCTTATGAAGAGCTATCACCACAGACCCTAAACAAGGTTTTCCTCTCATTGCGGGCTTGCCTTACTCAGATTTTGATATTCAGCGGTGGGAACAACTACAAAGTCCCTCACATTAACAAAGATAGGTTGAAAAGAACAGAGGGGTTGCCCAATGCATTAGATGTGGATGAGAAGCTTGTGAGAGATGTGCTGGAGTACTTACAGCTACCAGAGAACAATGCAGGTGGTGCATATGACATTGGACCTTTGTCTACTGCTTTTGGCTTCTAGATAGATAGGGGGATGCAGGGATGTGTTTTGCAAATCAGGCCTTATATTTTTGGTTAGTAGGTTCTGATTTTTTTTGGGTTTTGTATGCAGAAATAGTGCAAAGTACATGTAATGCACATATTCACTGATGTTTAATATCAAGCCCTCAGAAAAGCTTCATCATAGGGCAGGGATAGCCTCAAAACCTCTAAAGGGGGGTCTGAACATTGCATGATTCACCATATTTCTGAAACAGACACAAATCAAGCACCACCAAATCAATCCACAAGGCAACACCAAAAGAACCAAGCAACAGAACCAAGCACCACCAAATCAAATAACAAGCAACACCAAGCCCTCAAAAAAGCTTCATAATAGGGCAGGAACAGCCTCCAAACCTCAAAAGGGGTGGTTGAACATTGCATAATTCACCATATTGTAGAGACAGGCACAAATCAAGCACCACCAAATCAATCCACAAGGCAACACCAAAAGAACCAAGCAACAGAACCAAGCACCACCAAATCAAATCACAAACAACACCAAGCCCTCAGAAAAGCTTCATCATAGGGCAGGAACAGTCTCCAAACCTCTAAAGGGGTAGCTAAACATTTGCATAATTCACCATAGCACCACCAAATCAATCCACAAGGCAACACCAACAGCACCATCAAAGCAACCTCAATGCAGCAACATTACCCTCAGAAAATTTTTGATCATATGGAATTAATTTTTCATCACATCAAACAACAGATTTAATGCCTCCTAACCCACATTGGGGGTGGCTCAAACACAGGACAACCATAGCCCACGAAAACCCCAAAACAATCAAACCCTAAGAACCTCCAAACCCTAGATAGAGGGTGGTTCTCAGTAAACTCACAAATTCAGAGAAGATCCGCGATGTCGGGCAAGAGCATCCCCAAGAAACTCTTGAACCACTCCTCATCCTCTATTGGACGCCTTCTCCGTCGCTTGTTGGCTGGAGTTTCAGGGACCACAGTTGGGAACAGATCGAGCTCTGTCAATGTAGATTCAGGGACAATGGTGGAGACAGAATCGCTCTCCCACCAAGAGCCCAGGTGTGTCAGGCACAATCAACGAATCAGCGTCCAGATCCTCCAAATCCGGCTTTTCTGAGGGAAGGTCCATGGATTCGGACATGGATTCGGACTTCTCCCACGAATATGTGGGTATTGCAGAGAAATGGGTCTCCACTGGGACATCATCCCATGATGTCTTCCAACATATTTGCTGATTTGGGGAAATCGGAGGATGATTAGGGCTCGGCGAGGAAGGAATGGGAGAAAGGGGAGATGGCGGCGTGGGTTCCATTTCTGCGGCGGAGGAGGCGATTTCAGTGGGAGGAGGAGGCGGCGATTTGGGTGAGCGGACCAGGGTTCCTGAGAGAGAATCTGTCATGAGAGAACGAGAGAGAGAGATGGTGAGGGAGTGAAAGAAATGAATCTTGAAGAGAGAGATGGGTGTGTGAAAATTATTTTTAGAATTGTTGATTTAGTTTTGGGTGTGAAATTACATGCTATTTTTGTAATTTAAGTGAATGAGTAAGGGTATTTATTTTGTCCAAATATGGGAAGGGCAACCGGGACCTATTCGCAGACGTCCGAAAATGGTAAAACGGGACTCTTATTCGTGGACAGAGGGAGTATATGTTATTTTTAGTTGTGTATCAAGTTCATATGTAAGTGTAATAAAATTAATCATATGAGAAGAATACATACTAGCGTCTCTGGAATGTCACCATAATTGGTTGTGAGATCACTGTCGTCGTCATTTTCAGAGTTATCTAATAAAGCAATTCCACTTCTTTTGAAGCAAAAGCAAATACCATAATTATGATCATTCGCACATATGGGGAAGAAGATCTATGTAGTGAAGTAACATACCACATGAATGAAGTAATAAACTGTGAGAATGAAGTACTATAAAAAATCTGAATAATATAAAACAACACAGCAGCTGAGTTTATTCCTAAAACCCTAAACCCATACAACACAGTAAATAGATAGTTCATATTTAGAGTCTCTTACTTCATTATCATGTTTTATTATTTTATTTTACCGTTTTATTACTTTATAGGTTTATACAATAGGGCTTTAACTTCATTTTATCAAATTACTACTTCATAAAAAATTAAGATGCAGCAGAATGATGTTTGTACCGTGTCCACATCTTCCCATTTGAAATTCGGAATTTCCTTCACCTCTCTGTCCAAGTTGTTGCAAAAGTTTGCAATGATTTTGTTGGCATCCATGGATTGAGACTTTGTCACAATGGTGTACAACTGTATATTAAGATAGTTGGAATCTTCACAACAATTAATCTTATTTCATTTAAATAATTTGTACTTACACATAGGTAGGTAGTGAAAAATAGTCGTCTTGTTGAGTACAGTGATCGGAATTCTTCCATGTTGTTGAGGTTGGACGCCCATGCATCTACAACGCCAAACCACAATTAATTTCCGAGGTATCAAGGAACACATTTCCATCTTTGTAACTTTTACAACGTCATCGTCATAAACAAGTACAAATCTGCACATTTTTTAATACATGTTGGAATTTTCACATACTAGTAAAAATAATGTGATATACTATTAGAAAACAATTTAGAAATCATACTTGTCTGTTTCATGTGTTGAAAGAATCCAGTAGTATGATTCTTACTCATCCTTACTGAGCTTGTTTGTAATCTTAACTGGTCGTTCATTGATTGGAGATCTCAATGCATGCGAAAGCGAAACAGTTTTCTCATTTCTAGTACGTACCTCCACCCGACCCTTCAAATTTTTGATCTATTGTTTTCAATAAATAAATCAATTGTAACACATTAGATTCATTATATTAAGAATAAACTTCAAATTATTTATGAATTTTCACAGGCTTAACTTGTTGGCGTTGTAAACAATTACCTTAGTTTCCACTGACTTAGCAACTAGACCACTTTCCATGAAATCAATCTATGTCAATATCCTTATAAGCATCCAAAACTGGCTGTATTTCCGCAGCCACATTAATATTCTAGTAACCAAATTGTAGATATAAGTTTTTGTTTTTGTGAGACAAAATCAAGGAAGCACTATTTTTTATATAGATTCTAATTCAGGGATAGAAGGATAAAATAATGCAGTTGAAAATTGATGATAAATTTGTAATTTTCAATTTTTTCATGCTATAATGAAAAGAGGCGCCTGGAAGGATTGAACAGGAGAGAAGGGGGCGCACCAAGCATGCACAGAGCTAAGCGAATAAGAGATCACTTTATCGCTTCGAGCACGCACATGGCGAATGCAATTTCAACGTGGTTGGATGATTTCAAAAGATTACCTGTTGAGTTGATGGACGACGAGTGCTTAAGCCATGGAAGATGTGGAAATTGTGACAACGCTAACGCAGGCAAAAGAGAATGAAGAAGAGTACAGTCCAGAATGGATTGCAGAAATGGAAAAAATGATGGCGGCCTACGACAAGAAGAAGACCATAATTAGACAATTCGATAGGTCGTCGTTCGTGTTAGATGGTTTCGACTGTCTTGACCCCTTTGCTACATAGGGGCAGAGGGTAGTAGTGTTGGACGTGAAAATAATAGCAGTGAGACAGTGCATGATGCACCAATTGTTGGTCAACTTGTGGATGACCAGCCGGGATATAATGATCTTCCCGGAGACCCACCAATGCACGAGGCAGGAGCTGATGATATCCCCAATATCATATCCAACAAGGATGGTTTAGAAGATGCAATTGGGCCACCATTAGATATTGCTGCTGTTGTGGAAGAGCTGACCAAGGTTTGCTATGTTTAAGCATTTATTTTTCACTTGTAACTTTGAACGTTCATTATGCTTAAGGGTTTTTTGTTTTGAATTCAATGTGACTGAGCAGGGGAAGGGAAAAGCAAGAGTCAATGGCCATGCAAAGAGTATGGCGACAAAAAAGAGTGCAGATGTAGATAGTCGCAATGTATTTTGCATGGCAACGGCATGTTGGATATACTGTTATTGTCTTATGGATATAAGAACAGTTAAATTTGAATTATGTACGTGTATTGTTACATTACCTCCACTACATTTGCATTTATTACAGTAGGAGCATCATATGCATGTATTTCTACATTATATGCTTCTTTGGTAAATTATATGCATGACTTATTACATTAGTTGAATGTGTGGGTACATTATTTTGGTTGTTCCATGCATTAATTTGGTTTTTTTTTTTTTTGGTTCAATAAGGAACCTGCTGCTGGAAAGGGGAAAGGTGTTGCTATCTGTGTTGAAAAGGCTACAAAACCAAATGAGGATGTAGTTGAAGAGGGTAGGAAGGTAAAAGATACAAAAAAAAAAGTGGAGCTGTAGAGAGAGACAAGGTATATACAACTTATGAGTTGGTGCATTATATGAGTGTATGGATACATTAATTAGGTGGTTATAGTGAATTAGGGCCGGAGATGGGTTAAAACCCTTTTGTTTTGGGCCCTGAAATTTTAAGACTTTAAAAAAAAATAATCGAACGATCTTTTTACCGATTATGATTAATCAATTAAATTTTAAAAAAGATAATTGCATGCTAGAATGCAAAAAATTTCACTTTTAGAAAAATATAAATCCTAAACAGATTTCCCTTTGGGTTACCGATTTTGATTCTCCAAATAATCGAATGCGCCCTTTCCCATGATGATTTCAAACTAGACCACGATTTTCTCCCCGTTCCCCGAAATTCTGACATTGGGGTGGGCTGATTTTTATCAAAATACTAATTAAAAAAAAAGGAAAAAACATTTACTTGGGGGAAGGGAGAAAAAAATCGTCCCTTCTTCGTGAGGGAAAGGGAAAAAAATTTTTTAAGAAAAAAATTGTTCTTTTCGTCTCCTTTATTCTCCTATTTATATTAATTTCCCTTTTGGGGCCTTTTCAGGATCTATGGAAGGGTTTTTGGATGTTAAAAGTGGATTGTAGAGTTTTACGTATACAAGCAAGATTCTATTCGCGCGAAATCTGCTTGAAACATGATTTTCAGTATACCAAACCTAACAAACCTAACTTATTTAATGAGTACAGTTTATTAGCTTAGGTTGTTACAACATTGTGTGTATTCATCCAGGATGGCAATAGGCATGCAACCGGTCGGGTGAAAAAGTCGAGTCTCGATGCCCGTTCTCCATCCAATAAGTGGGCAGTTTGGATTACAGCCAAGCCAAACAATGATACTACTGGGTTCTTGACACAGTTGAATGAAATCAGTAAGTATATAAGTTATCTTTTTGTTTTTTGCCTGAAGATCGGATGATTTTTTTAACTGTTTATTGTTGGCCAGGGATTATGTTGTCTACGAAGACGACTATATCACAACTACGATGGGGGAGTTCAATTCTTTGGCCCCGTTCAAGCCAGTGTCGCCAGGTATCATTGACGCTTGGAACTCTTACCTTAATAACATTGAACAGATCAAGGCACCGGATACGGTTTCCAGGATATTCTTCTCCACACGTCCTTGCGTGAGTACAATAGTTTGTTATGTTTTATAACAATTACTTGGATGTTTAATCATGAGTAACTAATTAGCGCAAAAAACATTTCAGAAATACACGGTGGTGGATTCACCAACTGAGTGGGAAGAGAAAAGGCGGTTGGAGACGTTCTGGACTTTTCTCTTCGCTGAAGTGCTTTATACATCCGAAGGTGGCATAAAGTGGGATAAATATGACTTGGTGAGTAATGTAGGAATGCATCTGATGATGTAAAAGATGTGCATTATAATGTAAATCTAACGTACACATGCTTGTGCAGCTTTTCTTCCCAATTTGAGGTAGCATCAGTACGTTGTATGTTTCGACCTACCTGATGGAAAAATGAACATAATCGACCATAGCCTGGCTGAATCGCATTCCTCCTTCCAAGCAAAATACGGGAAAACATCATTATGCCTGGTATATACTCCAATTTCGTTAGTGGTATGTATATTATTTTAGGTTGCATTATATTGCTAATAACTTACATTATTACGCGTTAAACGCACATTATCTCTTTCTGCAGAAAAAATTTTCACCGAGACAATTGCCATGTGCAAAAATTCCAAATTGGCAGCTCAAATAAGAAAATGCACTACCCACGTGGTAACAATGCCATGGAGGAACAACATAGAATCAATGGAGACTGGGGTGTATGTCATGCGCCATATGGAGACATACTTTGGCGAGAGGGAGAAAGAATGGGAGTGTGGGTTCAGCCCAAGGGGGGCAAGAGCTTGGACATGTTGCGCATCAAGTTCGCAAAGACACTACTAACATGTCGACACAACAAACGAAATCGAGACAACCAACTTGCCGCAAGTAGCCATTGGAAGGTCAAGCCCGCAAAGTTCAACTTTGATAGGTGGGTCGATCAATATGGGCTGGAGTGATGATCTTGGATACTTTGGTTTAAACATTTTAAATCTATTTTGGGTTTACTTATGTTGGAAACAAACGTGAAAGCAACTTTGGTAAAAGTTTGTGATTTGGATTCACGTTTTGTTATTAATTTATGAGAGCATCAACTCTAAAAGTATTCTGTTTATTATTGTATCTGGAATTTTGGTAGATACATTCGGTCATTCGAGGTATAATGTGACTTAAATAATGTAACCAAATATTCATAATTTAGGATAAGGGAAGACTAATGTACAGATTTGATATAATAATGTAAACAAATCTTCATAATGAAGGATAAGGGAATAATAATGTACACGTTTCATCTAATAATGTAATTGAAAATAATTAATGGTTAATAATGTAATGTAATTGATTAATAATGTAATGTAATGGATTAATAATGTACAAGGTGTACCATGTACTGAACCAAAATATTCGAATCGTAGTATAAGGGAATAATAATGTGCATAATTGATAGAATAATGTAGTTTCAATAATAATAATGTGCATAATTGATAGAATAATGTAGTTTCAATAACATGAGTGTTTATTAAAGTGAATATACTATATAATAACAGAAGTGTAATGGCAAATAGTTAATAATGTGGTTTTAGTGAGTATAATGTACTATAAGTGAGTAATAATGTAATAGGTGTTAAAACCTTTCATAAACTGCAGTGTTCGAAACTAATCTGAAACCCAAGCTCATGGAATGTAATGAATAATAAAGACAATGGGAAAATTAAAACTAATAACGTAGTTTGCAAAAATAAATCAACATTTCCTCTTTCCCTTCCGCAGCTCTTTTTCTCGTTCTCCATCTCTTTAAACATTGGACAGTTTTGAGAGTCATGATGACCCATCTCGTCGCAAGCCTTACAACGTCGAAGGGGCCTAGTAGCATCCTTTATAGCATTTTCTCTCTTCGAAATCAGACGGCTAGCTGAGCTGCTAGCGTGGCCCTTTATGTTCACAACATCCGGAGGATGGACCTGTACGACTTCAGGCCTTTCCATTCCATAAAACTGTTCAATCATTCGCCTCTTTTCAGAGGCTGACGTTGTAGGAGTTCCAGCTTGAAGAGAATTACCAAGTTCTTCCAGTCCACCTACAAATGCATGAAGCACATCAATGTCCGTCTCAAATCGACGAAGAAAACCATAGACCAGCGAAATCCCTTACTTTGAGACTCTTTGCCTTTCATCAACGATGGACTTGGTTGGTAAAGTGTGATCAAACTGACCATGGACAGCTTTGGCTAACGAGGTCTACATCCATCTACTTGCGCAGTATTTATCCAGAATTTTTTTCACTTCATTGTTCCTGAACAAAAAAAATATATGGTTGCACAGATATCCCTGCCTACTGAACAGTTTGCAATCGCACGAGTATGACTCGTCAGTCTTATCGTGTCTCACAGAGTACGAAATGCGATTGTTGTCTCTAAGTTTGTAGGTGTCAACCATATCTGTAGACGAAAAGCCCAACACGCGGCATCTATCATTACCCTCAACAATTTCCTCTTGTATTTTCTTGAACATATTGTCTGTGTACATCGTCGAAGCATGTTCCTCAAACGGCAAGGTAGTGGCCAATCTAGGCAGGCAGTTGAATCATGGTAGTCCAACTTTGTTCTACTATTGCGCTGAAATTCCAGAGCATTGTTGAAACTAAAGTAGAATTTGGCAATGTTGGCGCGTAGCTTCAAAAAGTTTTTATAGAAGTTATTCTCCGAATCAGATATCGAGGTAGTCCTAATCATCGACCCAAGTGAGAAATCACTAAAATACGCAGGTAACCAGACTTGCCGATAGTCGTACAATGTGTTGAACCAACCAATGTCTTCCAGGCCATAACGTTCCACTACTCCATTCCACTCTTCTTCGAACTCGTCGGGTTCAAGCAGGTCCGACAGGACACAGGCATTGAATTCTTTTTTGAAATCTTCGTCCCTCAGTAACCTGCCTGGAACTTTGGAGGCCAACTTATGCATAGTGTGCCACATACACCATCTGTGGCGAGTCCCGGCAATAATCTCTTCAATAGTTGATCTCATCCCAAATCTTGATCTATTACGATCATCTTTGGAGCAACACCCATGCATTCAACGAAATGTTTGAATAGCCAAGCAAAAGCACCTGTTTTCTCGTTGCACACCAAACCAGCGGCAAAAGTTACTGGTCTTCCATGGTTATCCTTTCCCGTGAATGGCATGAAGATCATACAATACCTACGTATCAAAAGCACATAAAATGCATCATTAGCAATGACTAATGTATAAGAGATGCGTAGTAATGCAGAGAGTAATGTACAAATCCAACTGCTGTAATGTAACCGTATGTAATGCAGGTTTATGAGTAAATAATGTAAACCTGTTTGTGTTATAGGTAGAGTCAAACGCCACAATATCACCAAACATATGGTAATTCCTCTTCATCAAACCATCACACCAAAACAGAGCAACCAACTAGTTACTATCATTAACCTCATAGTGATATGTGAATGCCTCGGACAATTCCTTCTTCCTAGCCATATCATCCAACACCATTTGTACGTCGATACCATGTGTGTATGCTTTGATGTCTCGAGAAGCAATCCTGATATCCCTAACATTGCAATCAACAAGATCAAATCCACCAAGAATTTCCTTCAACACCTTGAACGTAAGTGAGGGCCCTATGTTAGCCTTCGAACAGTCAAGAATGAATTGGTGATATACATCATCCAACTTTCGATTAAGTGACATAAACTGCTGGTGCTCTGACTCAACCATAGAATGGTTATGAACCTCGATGAACTCCTGGATAATATAACCAGGAAGCCCTCCTTCGGAGAATAACTTGAATGATATGCTTGCTTGACAACCACAACGCTTGGATAAGCGTTTACGTTTCATAGAAAAACCAGAACGTGCATTCAATTGGTCATCCTCGTTTGATTTTTTGCTACCTTCCCTATTGCATACAACATAATACCAAGTAGTAACACCGTCCGTCTTCCTTATTCCTTGCTTGTGGGTATCAAATCCAACAGCACGGCATACACATCGTAGAAAGCAAAAGCAAAATCTAGCGATACTGACCGACTACCGGCTTCAACTCCGGAGAACATTTAGGTACAACGAACACTGCATAAAATGATAACAAAAACATATGAGGAAACATATACATTACAGTACATAGATCGTACATTACTAATCAGATAAAATACATTATACAAAGATATTTGTACATTTTATTCATCATAACTAAACC
Source organism: Salvia hispanica (assembly GCF_023119035.1). Lineage (NCBI taxonomy): Eukaryota > Viridiplantae > Streptophyta > Magnoliopsida > Lamiales > Lamiaceae > Salvia > Salvia hispanica. The sequence goes on from NC_062965.1 coordinate 46,329,329, forward strand.
CTAGCCGAGATGAGAACTAAACCCTATAGGAATGACTAAAACTCGTCAACTTTGACGCCAGATGTGTTACTTACTCCATACAACACCCTAGCCCCAACGATTGATAAACCCTAGGGGAAAGGATTTAAGTTGCGCAAAAAACTCAAACACTGACAATGTTACCGTATAAAATAACAACAAAAACTGCTCTGAAACAAATACATTACAGTACATACATCGACCATTATTGATTCGATAAATTACATTACACATAGATATTTGTGCATTATGTTTGGCAGTTAAAACTACACCATAGCAGATATGATATCTAAACCCTAGCAGCAATGACTGAAACTCGAGGACTTCGGCCACTATTGAGTTAATTAATTCAAACTACACCCTAGCCGCAAGGATTGCTAAACCCTACGGGAATAAATTAAACTAGCGCCAAGGATTGCAAAAGAGTAAGATGAAGGGATGCCAGGGATTGCAAAAGAGTCAGATGAAGGAATACTGCTGAAATCGTTTTTTTTTTAAGATTACAACAACGTTTAATACTCAAAACAGGAACAAATTAAATTACCTTCTTCCATTATTGGAGAGCAAGAAAAAAATTCACAAATGGTCCAACTTTTTCGATTCTTGTAATTCACGAATTTCTCCAACTTAACGATGCATTCACGACTCGAATCTTCAAGAGAGGTGTCGGAGAATATATTCAACGGAAAAGAAAAGATTTCAGTTTGGAGAGAGAAGAAAGATTTCGTCTAATTCCATAACAAAAACCGTTGTGATGTATTGATAGAGAAAATCAAGCAAGTTACCATAACTAACTCCATTGTGTATTCCTAAAAGGCCCTGCTCGAATTTTTATAACATTTTAATTAATTCCATGTGGCATTATTTTGGGCCATCAGATCTTGAAATTGAATAGTCGGGATTCAGTTGAACAATTGAACAAAACATAGAAAAATGATATGAATACATCTCTATATATATACGTAGTATCATAATTAGAGGCAAGAGAGGAGGGTTATCAATACACTCGATTCTAATTCTTTATTAGAAACCGATATATTACTGTGTAGTCTTTAATATTAGAATACCTTTTAAATTTTGATATTATGAACTTAAACTTTAATTTTAAGCCAATATATACATAGGTCCCATAAGAATATAAATATTCTTACACTATATGCCCCCCTCGGTTTAAATTCAGTATGTGATGAATGATGGAAAATTACACAATACCATCTCATCTATAATCCATCAAAAACAAGATTCAATGGTTACACTAAAGATGGATTTGCATATAATGGAAATTTTAACTGACATAAATATATAATGAAATGTAATACCCTACTAACTTAATACAGAATTTAAAAAATGCAAATTTTATATAATAACCATGTAATATGAGTACAGATAAAGTTGCAATGATAAAAAGTCATGCTTCATCTCAAGATTCAATAACAATATTACCGTTTATCTTCTTCGAACATGGCTTGCGTGGCAAGAGGGGTCTTTCCAATGTTTATTTATTTCCAATGCCGCCCATTCCAACAAGTGAATAGCGATTACAAAGTGATAAGATGATCCAACCATCATTCCACCAAAATGTACTTTTGGGAAAATAGGTTGATATTCTTCTACATCCTCGGGCGTCTCCTCCTCCATTAGGCGGAGGGATAGTTGAGAAAGAATATACTAATGTGGGAGTGGGATTCTATAAATCTGCAAATTCTTTGATGATAAGAAAGAGTTGGCGGCAGAAGAGAGTATGTGAGAATCAGGGCTCGCTTGGTTTTTATAACTTTCATATTTTTCTGATGTATTTATTATATTCGAATATTTTAAACTGTTATACGCTTAATCCTCGTCATATAATCATTAGAGATGATACGATGAGATAATTGATATTTTTCTTATAAATATTCAAAATACAATTTTATCTGTTTGTTTCATCACCCATATTTTTCGGTTGACTAATGGTGTGCTTCTGAGATTTCATTTCACAAATAATAGTAAATCCTTAGCCCAGTGAAAGCGTTATCATTTGGAAGCCCAGAATATTTTATTAATTGTGTTGGCGAGTAATTCTAAGTTTCTAATCATATTTTTTTTTTTTAAAGTTAAGTTCCTTGTATGAGTATCATTCATTATTATATGTATTTCATGTAATGTTTGAGACGAATGACTCAGATCCATTGGTACTTACTAATTTTAATATCCTAATCAATAATTTTGTTACTAGATACAATTTGGGTGGTCCCGCTACCTATAAATGATCTCCATTGGATTTATTTTTCTATTTTTCTGATTTGGTGTAAATTTTTAATAAAAGTTTTCTATTTCTTTATAATACTTATCATTTATCAATACCAGACAGTAGTGAAAAAAATCATAATTCTGCGTATAGCTTGAACCTTGAATATATAAATATGAAGGATGAAAACTACCAAACCTAATTAATAGTGGCTAATCCTTATTTTCTTTAGTTGAGATTGCATATCGGAATAATTTATAGTATCTGTGTTAAATTTACAATTAAGGAATAATTCTGCGACCATTATAATCTATCGAAAAGGAAAAATATTGCATTTTCATTTGAATATATAAAATCTTATTTTGAACAAACATTTGAGGTCAAATATAAACTTTAGATGACAACAATTTATTCAATTTCCATAACTGATAGTACTACATATGTAGATCAAAATCCTATCTTCACATTATCTTAACTACATCCCGAAAACACTATTGGAATAATAAAATGCCCACGGCCCTCGCCAAGATCTGATTTTTCATTGTATTACTAAATATCAGAGGATCAACCAGTTACAAATCATTTGAAAACCATATGGTTCTATCTTATGATAGCTGTAACGTTTTTGTTGTTTAAGCTTTCAAGGCTGTTATCTGCTAATTTCAACGCTGAGCAATATTTGGCCCTCAAGCTCTGGAGTTCACTACAAAAAAAGCGGCTGTTTGCTACCAATTTTTTGCTAGCACACCATAATGCTCGCAAATCTGCTAGCAGACACCGAGCAAAGACTAAAAAAACGACCCGTTTCTGGAGTTGGTACAAAATTAGGGGTTTTGCGAGCACAAATTTAATGTTCGAAAATTTGCTAGCAAAAAGTGCTAGCAAAATGGTGCAAAAATACATGTGCTCGCAAATCAGCTAGTAGGAATAAGTGCTAGCAAATTAGCAAGCAGAAATAGGTGCTAGCAAATACACATGGATAGATCAGCTATGAATATGTGTGGTGTTTTGTTATACTTATTATCATAATTTATTATAGTTATCAATCATATGCAGTCTTTTGTGGGCTTGGACACCTATTTTGTTGTATACTATATGTATTTTTCTTGATTACCATATACTGAAAGTAAAGCATTACTTATTTCAGTTAGAAAAATGCGAGGAGGATTCACAAGACGAGGACGCAGGTTGGCTGTTCTTGATGATGATGAAGAAAATGCTCTTGAGGAAGAAATTCGCGTCGAAGAGGAAGAAGGGGAGGAAGGAGAGGAAAATGGTACAATGAGGCGAAATGGTACAGTGAGGGACCATCCTACAGCCTATTTATGTTATTGATTAATGATAATAATCACCATTTCTCTCTGTTGTTGGATTACTTGGTTCTTCCTTTATGTTAGACTGAGCATTACACATGGATAGATCAGCTATGAATATGTGTGGTGTTTTGTTATACTTATTATCATAATTTATTATAGTTATCATATGCAGTCTTTTGTGGGCTTGGACACCTATTCTGTTGTATACTATATGTATTCTTCTTGATTACCATATACTGAAAATAAAACATTACTTATTTCAGTTAGAAAAATGCGAGGAGGATTCACAATACGAGGACGCAGGTTGGCTGTTCTTGATGATGATGAAGAAAATGCTCTTGAGGAAGAAATTCGTGTCGAAGAGGAAGAAGGGGAGGAAGGAGAGGAAAATGGTACAGTGAGGCGAAATGGTACAGTGAGGCGAAATGGTACAGTGAGGGACCATCCTACACATGATCAAGATGGCCGTATATTCATTCATCTCAGAAATGATGGATTGTAAGTGGATAGATAATTATTTTTATAAATTTTAAAGTTCATAACTATATATTCATATGCAGATTGCAACCTTCCAAAGCCGTGGCGAACATATTGCACAGTGCTTTTCAGAATATAGTACACCCAACTGCATTCTCACAAGCAACTCTTGATGAAGCATGCATTGAATCCTATTGGGAAGAATTTAAGGTAATTGTATAAACTATAATCCATTAGAGTAAAGAATGGTCAATGTTTTACTTGATATTCTAATTGTAGCTTAGAATTTCTTGATGTAACTAAATTCTTTAATATTTTATTTAATATTTTGTTCTAACTTTGTTTCTTTTCTTTTATATTATTTTGCAGGTCCATGCAAATATTGAGAACTACAATCAAGATCTTGCCAAAAGTGCTTTTCGTAAGAGATGTAAGCGTAAGTATGGCAATCATATCTACAGACTGAAAAATAGGAAAAGAAAGCCTGCTTACTTCACAAATGCGTTGTGGGAAGATTACACTAAAGCGTGGACGACGGCTGAGTCTATCAAGATTTCCGAGAGATGTTCGAAAAACCGTAAACAAGGTTATGAGAAAGCCCCCGGCACACATTGTAACGGATCTGTTCCATTTGACGTGACTGTGGAAAAGATGGTAGACATTGCATTTTCTAGTTTAACTTGTTCATTTTTTAATTATTGTTAATCATTTTGAATATTGTTTGCAGATTAAAGAGAATAAAGGGAAGATGCCTAAATTTGTAGAACTTTATGTAAGGGTTCACACGCTAAGGGGCAAAGATTCATCGGGGGAGTTGTGTTCGCAGCGCGCCATAGAAAAAATGGTAATTTCAAATTAATTTGCTTACAAATTTGAAGGTTTGTTATGAAGGAGTGAACTGATGGTGATGAGCATATATGTGAGTGTGCGTGCTATACAACTCTGATTCTTGATTAGTAGTGATTTAATATGTAATTGATATTAGTAGTGATTTAATCAAAATGGAGCAGTGGAAGTTCTATATATGGAGAGGCAGTAGCCAGTAGGATTTAGGGGGAAGGGGGGGGGAGATTTGATTGATTATCCAAATAAGGTATTGATGTAGGCAGATTAAGTGCATGCTTCTATAGACACTCAGAATTTCATGCTTTTGGTAGAATCTTTTTACTGATAATCCAAATAATGTATTGCCAGTATTTTTACACTCAGATTGAGTTGTTTGAGTTGTTTGTGTTTTTTCTCACTTGTTTGTTGAGAGAGGGCTTGAGTCTTCAATCGAGTACCTGACCTTCTTTCAAATTGTGTCCCCTTGCAATGTCCATATCACTTATAGTGGAGCTGGGACTTGCTAATTTGTAGAAAGCCACAATGGGTTTAGAAATTAGAAGTCTGAAGCTTCTCCCTAGAACTTAGCCTTGGAGATACAATGTTTGGAGATTGAGTCTTATTAAACTACAGTGGACTTACTGTTATCTTTCCATTTGCATTTGATGCTCACTGTTCTTTAGTTACTGCATTGGTTTCTTCTTTAGTTACTGTTATCTTTTAGTTACTGCATTGGTTCTGATGCTTATTGTCTTATTATACATGTTTATAGGAGCAAGTTAAGGCAAGAGCCGATGAATTACGGGCTGCAGGGGAAGTAGATCCAGATTTTGATCGCATTTTCCTTGACCTTTTTGTGAAGAAGATGAAGAGAAACCAAATTCCCGGAGCTGGACAGGCAACGAGCATTTATTTCCCTAATGTTGCTAGCAGATCATCCACTGGAGGCTCAGGTATTAGCACGGAAGAGTTACAAGCAATGCGAGAGCAAATTACAACTGAGATGCGCGTGGAGCTGGAGCAGCAGAATGCGGCATCCCGCGCAGAGCAGGAGCAGCGACATGCCGAGCTGGAGATGCAAAATGCTGCATTGCGCGCGGAGCTGGAGAGTCAAGGTGCAGCGCGCGACGCTGCTTTAGCGCGGCAAAAAATGGAGTTACGCGCGGAATTTGAGAAAAAAATGAGAGGATATTAGAACAATTGTTGAATCTTACTGAAAAGGTTAACCGAATGAGTTAAAAACTAAAAAGTGTAAAACAATCTTATTGCTTTTATGTAAGTTTTGAATTTTGCTCTTTCTTAATTGTCATTTCATTATAAATGTTTTGAATTTTGTTCTTTTTTAATTGTTATTTCGTTATAATTTTTATTTAATAAATTATCCAAATAAGAATTAGTAAAAAAATATTAAAATTTTGTTCTTTCTGCTAGCACAATGTTTGCTACCAGTAAGAGCTGAAATTAAACAGTCAGCACATTGAAGGTGCTAGAAAATTTACGAGCAAAATGGAGGTGCTAAAAAAATTGCGAGCAAATTGGAGTTGCTAGGAATATTGCGAGCACATACATAGTTTGGTCGACATCGTCGATTAGCGAGCAAAAAGGTGGTCGCAAAAGAATTTCTGCTCGCAAAAACTGCTAACAAATTTGCTACAAGCTCTATAGCTAGCAGCGTTGGTGCTCGAAATCTGCTAGCAAAACTTACCTTTGCGAGCACTTAATACACTTTTGCTAGCATCATTGTGCTCACAAATGGCCGCTTTTTTTGTAGTGGTTGAGCACACCCAAACTTGATTTTTTTAAGCCACAGTTCCAACAACTTTCGCGCTCACCCTTGTATGTTTTCATGTGGCGCATTAGAAATACTCCACGGTCTTCAACATTATCAGAAGTTCTCCATGGCATTTTGAATCTTTGTATTTTAGCATTGCATATTGTCTTTCACTTGTGTGAAGACCAGTATGGGTGAGGAAGTGATAAAAATATGATCCATGCATGTATAAAACAAATATATGTTATTTTTAGTTGTGTATCAAGTTCATATGTAAGTATAATAAAATTCAATCATATGAGAAGAATACAAACCCGCGTCTCTGAAATGTCACCATAATTGGTTGTGAGATCATTGTCATCGCCATTTTCAGAATTATCTAATAAAGCAATTCCACTTCTTTTGAAGCAAAAGCAAATACCATAATAATGTTCATTTGCACTGGGGAAGAAGACCTATATAATGAAGTTACATACCACACAAATGAAGTAATAAACTGTGAGAATGAAGTACTATCAAAAATCTGAAAAATATAAAACAACACAGCAGCTGAGTTTATTCCTAAAACCCTAAACCCATACAACACAGTAAATAGATAGTTCATATTTAGAGTCTATTACTTCATTATCATGTTTTATTACTTCATTTTACCGTTTTATTACTTTTATCAAATTACTACTTCATAAAAAATTAAGATGCAGCAGAATGATGCTTGTACCGTTTCCATATCTTCCCATTTGAAATTCGGTATTTCCTTCACCTCTCTGTCCAAGTTGTTTTGCCGAAGTTTGCAATTATTTTGTTAACATCCATGGATTGAGACTTTGTCACAATGGTGTACGACTGTATATTACGATAGTTAGGATCTTCACAACAATTAATCTTATTTCATTTAAATAATTTGTATTTACAAATGAGTAGGTGGTGAAAAATAGTTGTCTTGATGAGTACGGTGATCGGAATTCTTCCATGTTGAGGTAGAAAGCACATGCATCTACAACGCCAACTACAATTAATTTCCGAGGGATCAAGGAACACATTTCCATCTTTGTAACTTTTACAACGTCATCGTCATAAACAAGTACAAATCTACACATTTTTTAATACATGTTGGAATTTTCACATACTAGTAAAAATAATGTGATACACTATTAGAAAACAATTTAGAAATCATACTTGTCTGTTTCATGTGTTGAAAGAATCCAGTAGTATGATTCTTACTCATCCTTACTGAGCTTGTTTGTAATCTTAACTGGTCATTCATTGATTGGAGATCTCAATGCATGCGAAACAGTTTTCTCATTTCTAGTACGTACCTCCATCCGACCCTTCAAATTTTTGATCTATTGTTTTCAATAAATAAATCAATTGTAACACATTAGATTCATTATATTAAGAACAAACTTCAAATTATCTATGAATTTTCACAGGCTTAACTTGTTGGCGTTGTAAACAATTACCTTAGTTTCCACTGACTTAGCAACTAGACCACTTTCCATGAAATCAATCTATGTCAATATCCTTATAAGCATCCAAAACAGACTGTATTTCCGCAGCCACATTAATATTCTAGTAACCAAATTGTAGATATAAGTTTTTGTTTTTGTGAGACAAAATCAAGGAAGCACTATTTTTTATATAGATTCTAATTCAGAGATGGAAGGATAAAATAATGCAGTTGAAAATTGATGATTAATTTGTAATTTTCAATTTTTTCATGCTATAATGAAAAGAGGCGCCTGGAAGGATTGAACGGGAGAGAAGGGGGCGCACCAAGCATGCACAGAGCTAAGCGAATAAGAGATCACTTTATCGCTTCGAGCACGCACATGGCGAATGCAATTTCCATGTTGTTGAGGTTGGAAGCCCATGCATCTACAACGCCAACCACAATTAATTTCCGAGGTATCAAGGAACACATTTTCATCTTTGTAACTTTTACAACGTCATCGTCATAAACAAGTACAAATCTGCATAATTTTAAATACATGTTGGAATTTTCACTAACTAGTAAAAATAATGTGAAACACTATTAGAAAACAATTTAGAAATCATACTTTTCTGTTTCATGTGTTGAAAGAATCCAGTAATATGATTCTTTCTCATCCTTACTGAGTTTGTTTGTAATCTTAACTGGTCGTTTATTGAATGGAGATCTCAATGCATGAGAAACAGTTTTCTCATTTCTAGTACGTACCTTCATCTGACCCTTCAAATTTTTGATCTATTGTTTTCAATAAATAAATCAATTGTAACACATTAGCTTCATCATATTAAGAATAATCTTCAAATTATCTATGACTTTGCACAGGCTTACCTTGTTGGCGTTGTAAACAATGACCTCAGTTGCTACTGACTTAGCAACTAGACCACTTTCCATGAAATCAATCTATGTCAATATCCTTATAAGCATCCAAAACTGTTTGTTGAAAGTACGTATTTTCGTGCGTTACGTGTGCACACAGAAGGAAATAAACAGGTTCCCTCGGTCCAGCGAATCCACTAGATCACGCGGTCTAGGAACTCGTTGGTCGTAGGAAATCCTGGTCGTCGGACACACAGAACTTCTTTCAAAAACCCTCAACCACTTTACTAAACCTAGTATAGGGAATTAGGGATCGATCCCACAGAGAAGGATGCGTAATAATCATGTTCAAGGATTTGGATTTGTTTTTTGGTGTTGGCTGTTGCCACGCATTTTTCTTGGGTTGAGGAAAACAAATTAAACTTGACTTGGGAATCCTAAAACTCCTATGCTAATAGCTAGACTTAGGCGAAATAACAAGAGAACGTTGCAAGAAAATTAACTGCTCAATCACCAGATCTAAGAAAACTACTCTAATTACCTAGACCTAGGAAACAAACTGACTGTGGGGACCATGACTGAAAAAGCAGGGTACGGACGAAAAGCTGGCAGAATAACTAACTCGGGTACTAACTAATAGCGACATCATCTTCTTCAACCAAATTGCGTAAAAACTCATAAGAAAATCAACATGAACGAAATCAGAGCAGAGCAAACTAAATCTAAATCAAATTGATGCATAACAACGAAGAACTAAACAGATCTGCAGATGCTAGACGAAGTAAAACAGGAAACAAGAAGAAAACTCAAATCCATCTAACAATTTCCTTTTCTCACTTCGGATCCAACCTCAGACGCTAAATCCACTCCGGATCCAAGCGTCCGACACAAACTCCAACCAACAGAAACACTTCATCACCTCAGATTTGAACAATAACCTCCAATCAGTCAATAAACCATAGATCTATCACAGAATTCTCAGATCAAACACCACAACATCAAAATAAAACAGAGATCGACATAATACTTGTTAAAATAAACTCACCGCAGCGAGATCTACGTAAATCAACTCAAAATATCACAACTAAACACAATCAACAAAAGAGAAAAGATAATGAGTATAATCAACAGCCAAGTCGACTCCCAAAAGTGAAGTTCGACAGCAAAAGTGCAAAACAAACGAAATTAAAAGAGATTGTATCTTCGTCCACACGCGGACGGTGTTGCAACTGAGAAACTTCTAAAGAAATGAACCCTTCGTAACCCGAACTACCCCAGATCTCCCATTCCCAAGTGTGTGTTATGTGTGTGAGCTAAAAGAGAGTGAAAAAAGTGATATGATGTGCGTTGCATGCTCTTCTATATATAGGCGTTGGAGTGGGGCCCAGCGAGGTATAGATAGACTTTGTTGCCCTCAGCTACTGACTCCCTCCGTCACGCCTTCTTTTCTTTTAAATTCTGCTCACTTCACTTCATTCCTTTGCTAGACCATCTCCTTCAGCATTTCCTCGATCTAGCGATGTTTTTTCACACACCTGGCTCAGGAAACGTGTTAGACCCAGCAAATTATAACGCTTTTCACCATATAACCGATGCATAAAATTAGCCTTATCAAACTGCTCACACTTAAACCATACTTGTCCTCAAGTATAAAGACAAGAAAAGAAAAAGAATAAGGCGAATTTCAAGCAAGGTTATCTCCTGACCGACTCCTAGACCTAGACACAATTAAAAACTTAAAAAGTTTAAGAAAAATATACAAACACATAAACACATATACATGAGCTAGCTTCAACTTTTAGGCATCCGTCCCCACAAGATTAAGGTCAATTCAATAGGTTGCACTCCTCCAAATAGGCCCTTTCCCTTCCTTCACCTAGTCAATCTGTCAGCTTGTCAAGATAGCCTTTTACTTACCCGATTGTTGGATTCACTCGATCACTCATTCCTCACCAGGGATGTTAGGATCGATTCTCTCTTAAGTTAATGCTACACCACTGAAGCGTCGGGTTATGAGAGTTCCTCCCTTCCTGGGTCAGGCTATTATCATTCCTGCCTTCTAGACAACTTCCCTCTGGACTTCGTCCAGCTTATTCCTCCTCTTTTATATATTTTTCCCCCATTTTTTTATTTTATTTTTTTTTTTTCTCCTGGACTTCGTCCAGCTTATTCCTCCATTCCTCCTCTCTTCTGGACTTCGTCCAGCTTATAACACCTTACCCTGGACTTCGTCCAGCTTATACCTTCATAACCCAATTTCCCATTTTTTTCTCCTTCACAGCTCTTCTCCCTAAGCATTCAGTGGCGGCCCTTAAACATGTGTTAGCTCGAAGTTATTTAAGGCTTATAACTCACTATTATAGTAGGGCTTCACAACTAAGTAAGTAGAGGCATCCTCCATCGTTCTCGCTTCACTCAGATTAACTAGGCTTATTTAAGGAAAAAGCTTCTAAGTTGGAATGCCTCCTATCTTCAATTACTTTCACTAAGGGAATCATGCCGTATTATATTCACTGGCTCATGCGACAAAACTTAGACTTACAGACTCTTGACATGCAGACAAAGTAATGCATTGACTCCTCTCCTCCTCCCACTTCACTCAAGCTTGTCCCCAAGCCATCGTCGTGAAGGGGGAAACAGAGAGATCAATGCAAAACAACAAAACAGGTTACAAAAACAGAAACTTCTCACACTTAGACCAAGTATTGGGCTAAGTGGGAGAAAAACACAATAAAACAGAAAACACAAACTTCTCACACTTAGACCAAGCATTGGGCTAAGTGTGAGAAAAGCACAATAAAACAGAAAATACAAACTTCTCACACTTAGACCACGCAGTGGGCTAAGTGGGAGAAGACACAAACAATTATAAAACATACATAGGTAACAGAAATAATAAAAAAAAAAACAAAAGAATGAAAAATAAAAGTTAATTGGTCAAGGGATGGTGATTCGGGTCGGGTCATTCTTACTTTCTTCTTTGCTGGCTGCTCCAGCTCTTCCTCCTCCTGTGCTGCTTGTTCGAGTACTGGCTTCCTTACTATAGACTTTGATTTAGATGGGGCTGGAACTTGTTTGGGAACGGCCGGGGGGATCAATTGCTTGAGCGATTGCTGCGATTGCTTGACGGAGGGACTGCTCTGAATGGGCTGCTTGACTTCACTGCTGGACCCAGGAGTTGCCTTCGACTGGGTCAAGGGGAGGCGTCTGCTGCATCCACTTCAACATTTTCATTGAAAGCTCCACCTCTTCCGTCATTCGCTAATTTTGTTTGGCGCACTTCACCGCCAAATCTGCAATGTTGCCCCTCAGGGTCTTCACTTCCTCCCGATTCCCATTCAACTCCTTCCTGATCCCACCAAGTTCCTTAATCATTTCCCTCCTCATTGACTGCATTTCCTTCTTCACGTCCTGGACTTCCTTGCGTAGCTCTTCAATCTCTTCACTTGGCATGGCTTCCTCGGCTTCCTCAGGCTCTGCTTTCACCTTATCTCCCAACGAGTAGAAGAGAGTCTTGGTGCCGTGAGTCTGCAGCAACCCCTTGTTGAAAAAATAATCAACACTGAACACTTCTGGGGGTTCGCACATGACTACCAACGGAGCGGTCTTGGCAATTTTCATTTCTATGTTCCTCTGGAGGTAAGCGCCGATGAGGTGGCAGGTGTACATATGACGCGCAGGGTTGCTCGTCATTTGGTGGCATGCCTGCGCCAGCCAATATCCTAGGTGCACTTTTACACCTTTCGCCATGCACCATGTGAAGTAGAGGTCGGTAGTTGTGAGAGCTGAATTCGCGGTACCCATCAAGTTGTAACTGACAAACGTCTGAGCAAAGCGGAGAATCCGGTCTTCAATGTGGGAGGCCTTAGAGTAGCTGGACTTAAATGTCCCCGCCTTGGGGTGCGTGATCAGTTCCCATGCCGTTTGCACCTTGAAACCGGGTGTGTTCTTCGGCACTCCAACCATCCTATCATTCCACGCCCCCTCTTCATCCTCGGCTTGGGTAAACAACCCCATCCGCAGAGACCATTCCCGAATGCTCATCTCATACTCTTCTTTAAAAAGCCTGAACGTTATAGAATCCAACGTCGAGATCGGTGGTGTTCTTCAAACGAAAGGTGGAGAAAAACTCCCTTGCTAGGCACCCTCTCCTGGCTGTGCTGTAATAACCACTCAAATCCTATCGATTGGATACAAGCGCGGAATTCCTTATCACATGCAATCATTTTAAGCTCCCTCGAGCTGTACTGCTTCCCTGACTTGGCCATCTTCCCGGCGCTACATCTTTCCTTGTACACTATGATCCTCTTTTGGTCGTCGAACTACCTCATCTCTTCTAACAACTCTTTAGTCAGCCAGACTTCCAGACGTCTTGGAATTGGTTCTTCTTCAGCTTCTTCAGAGTCATAGATGGGTTCAGGGATGGGCTCATCTTGTTCCTCGACAGAAGGTTCCTCGGTTATAGGGGAAAGGGTCTCCTCGACCTCCTGGACGGAGGGAGCTTTCCTAGACCGGGTAGATGAGGTCGCCGCCGCCTTTCCTTTCCTCGCCCTTTCCTTGGCCAAGCGGCGCTCCTCTGCCTCTGCTGCGTCAGGAACTAAGTCATCGACTTCATCGAGGAGGCTCCTCCTGGTGCGCCTCCTTTCTTCCCTCTCATCAATCTTCGGTTCATCTTCATCCTGGTCGCCTACCAGGTCCACAATCAATTTCAGCCCTCCTTCGGGCTCCGGTGCTCCAGTCGTGAGTAGATCTGCTTCTTCCAATAGCTTTTCCGGGGTTTCCCCCTCGCCAACCAACATCGGGGTTGCCCCCTCAATATAAATGGGGTTCTCCCCCTCTTCCATGGGTTCAGGGGTTGCGCCCCTGAAATCGGTTGGGGTCTCGTCCCCGGTTTCCAAAGGGGTTTCCCCTTAGCAACATTCTCTAAAACAGGGGTTTCCCCTCAATCACATTATCCACAATTTCATCTAAAACAGGGGTTTCCCCCTCACAAACTTCCCTCGCTTCAAGATTAGGGTTCTCAGGTTCTTGCCTTTCTGTCTCCACCATGGTTTCGTCGTTCGTCGGTCCGTCACCCTCCGGCCGTTCGTGTACTGCCTCCTCTTCCTCCGCCTCTTTGTGAAGCGGTTTCTGCATGTTGAGATGTAGAATCTTGCGGTCCTTCTTCATGAAGATTCGCCGGTTGTGCAGCCGAGTCTGCCGGAATCGTCGTGGTGGTACGACCGGCGCAGACGGCATCAGGCTAGCGGCGAATAGGGCATACACTTCTTTTGCTTTCTCGAAGCTCCCCAATTTCTGCGTCAATTCCGCCAACAGGGCTGGGTCGTACACCGTGCTTTGTGAACTTCCGGTGCGTTGGGTTGAATCCATCGGTGCAGATCTGAAAATGAGAGAAAAACTGGTCGAATTTGGTTAGGGTTTAGTTTCTAGAGAGAGAGAGAGAGAAAGTAGAGAGAAGGGAGAGTAAATCAGATTTCGTCGATTTGGGATTATTGGAGAGAGAAAGACGACGGTTGCTTTTCTGATGAAAAGATGGTGCGGTTGCAGGCATGATGTAAGCAACCGTACAACTTCCATAAATATCGGCCAGATTTTGAATTTCAAAATATCTTTTTCCCTCCTTGACCCCTTCCTCCAGGCTTCCCTTGACTTCTCCCTTCAGATTCTTCTCTAGCTGATTCCCTTGACCATGTTCTACGTAAAAAAAAAAAAAAAGAAATGAAGGTTCCAGACTCCTAGGTCAAGGTTAGAGTATAAAAATATCGGTTCCCTTCGGAGTCTGGTGCTTCGAAAATATTTTTGGATTTTCTAAGTTTGAAAAGTAATTAAACTATTTACACACTTTTTTTTTAAAGTATTCCCGAGATTCCCTGGTTCAGTTTGTATTTTCAAAATTGTTAACTTATTCCTTGACCCAGGAATTCATCGGGAATATCCCCCGTCCGTTTAGGCGATAGTAGGGAGTGCATGTAGTGGAACTTCGTCCACAACACACAACTCGGAATTATCCCTATAGACTTTCACTCTATGACCATTGACAAGGAAAGGAACAGAGTTCGGAGCACTTCCCTGGATCTCCACTGCTCCGTTTGCTCGGATGCCGATGATGGTATATGGGCCGATCCATTTAGACTTCAGTTTTCCTGGCATTAGCTTGAGCCGGGACTGGAAAAGGAGCACTTTCTGTCCCACATGAAGTTCCTTGACCCGGAGATTCTTATCATGCCATAGCTTCGTTCTTTCTTTGTACCACATGGCAGACTCAAATGACTCCAGCCGAAGTTCCTCCAATTCTTGCAATTGTAACTTCCTCTCTTCTTCGCAAGCTATCGGCTTCATATTCAGTTCTTTCACTGCCCAGTACGCCTTGTGCTCAATACCAACAGATAAGTGACACATCTTGCCAAACACCAGTCTGTAAGGTGACATTCCAATAGGCGTTTTAAAAGCAGTTCTGTAAGCCCACAATGCGTCTCCGAGCCTCTTGCTCCAGTCCTTCCTTGACGGATTAACTATTTTCTCCAATATCGCCTTGATCTCGCGATTAGAAATCTTTGCCTGGCCATTAGACTGAGGATGGTATGGAGTTGACACTCTATGGTGAACACCATATTTCTTCATCAAAGCCTCGATGGTGCGATTACAGAAATGAGTTCCTTGATCCGAAACGATGGCCCGAGGAACTCCATATCTATTGAAAATATTGGCCTTCAAAAATTTTGCCACCTCCTTCGATTCGCATGTTATGGTGGCCTTAGCTTCTATCCACTTAGACACATAGTCCACTGCAACCAATATATATGTATTCCCACAAGACGATGGGAACGGTCCCATAAAGTCCATTCCCCACACATCAAAAATTTCGCACACGATCACCGGGACCTGAGGCATCTCGTCTCTCCTCGAAATTCCGCCCGTCTCACGCTGGCACCTCTCGCAACATTGGCAGAAATCAAAGGCATCCCTATTTAGCGTCGGCCAATAAAAACCGTTGTCCAAGACCTTCCTCGTTGTCTTCCTTGGTCCAAAGTGGCCTCCACATGCTAAGGTGTGGCAATGAATTAACACATCTCTTTGTTCCCATTCGGGAATGCAGCGTCTAATCACTTGATCTGAGCACATTTTCCACAGGTAAGGATCGTCCCAAAAGTAATATTTAGCTTCACTTCTAATCTTCATCCTCTGGGCCCGGGAAACTTCGTCTGAACTTGGCATCTCTCCCGTGACCAAGTAGTTGGCTAAATCAGCAAACCATGGTTCTGCATTTAGTGTGCGCTTCCCCTTATCCGATTCCCCTAGACCGGTCAGAGCCAAAACTGCTTCCCAATTAGGTGGTCTAGGAAATTTCTCCAGAAGGTACAAATGTTCCTCGGGGAAGGCATCGGGTATGGCCTCTTCTGTTTCCCCCTGATGTATTATGCTCAAGTGATCAGCTACTCTATTCTCCGTTCCTCTCTTGTCTCTTACTTCACAATCAAACTCCTGCAAGAGTAGCACCCAACGGATTAATCTCGGCTTAGACTCTTTCTTAGCCAGCAAGTACTTAATCGCCGCGTGATCCGTGAAGACTATAACCCTTGACCCAAGGAGATAGGGTCGGAATTTTTCAAACAAGTATACGACAGCCAACATTTCCTTCTCCGTGGTGTCATAATTTTTCTGAGCCTGATTCAGCGTCTTGGAAGCATAGAAGATCACATAGCTTTTTCCATCAATTTTTTGTCCTAGGACAGCTCCCACAGCAAAATCGCTCGCATCACACATTATCTCGAAAGGATGGCTCCAGTCTGGTGCCCTGATAATTGGTGTTGATACTAACCTGTCCTTAAGCAACTGGAACGCCCTTTCGCATCCTTCGTCAAAGACGAATTCCACATCATTATGTAACAACCGAGTGAGTGGTTGCGCGATTTTTGCAAAATCCTTGATAAACCTCCTATAGAACCCTGCATGGCCTAGGAAGCCTCTCACCTCTTTTTGGTTCGTAGGGTATGGTAATTTTGATATCACATCCACCTTTGCTTTGTCTACTTGAATACCCCTCTCAGAAACCACGTGACCCAGGACAATGCCTTCAGTCACCATGAAGTGGCATTTCTCGAAATTCAACACTAAATGCTTCTCTTGGCATCTCTGTAACACTAGATCAAGGTTGGCTAAACAAGTATCAAATGAGTTCCCATATACAGTGAAATTGTCCATGAATATCTCAATGCATACTTCCAACAGATCCGAGAAAATGCTCATCATACACCGTTGGAAAGTCCCTGGTGCATTACACAATCCAAACGGCATTCTTCGGTATGCATATGTACCAAAGGGGCACGTGAATGTGGTTTTCCCTTGGTCCTCTGGATTAACGTATATTTGGAAATAGCCGATGTATCCATCAATGAAACAAAAGTACTGTTTGCCAGCCAGTCTTTCCAGCATCTGATCAATGAAAGGTAAGGGAAAATGATCCTTCTTTGTGGCTTCGTTCAACTTCCTGTAGTCGATGCACATCCTCCATCCTGTCACTAGTCTGGTGGGTACCAACTCATTCTTTTCATTCTTAACAACTTGTATTCCTGATTTTTTTGGTACCATATGGACAGGACTGACCCACTCACTGTCGGGAATGGAGTAGATAATCCCTAGAGCAAGCAATTTTAACACCTCCTTTAGGACCTCCTCTCGCATGTTCGGGTTCAGTTTCCGTTGTGCATCTCGATGAGCCTTCGCACTTTCTTCTAAACGAATGTGGTGCATACAAAGATCCGGACTTATTCCCACCAAATCTGAGAGAGTCCATCCTATTGCTTTCTTGTTTCTTTTGATGACTTCTAATAACTCCTTCTCTTGCTCCTTGGTCAGGTTGCTGTTGACTATTACCGGAAATGTCTCATCCTCCTCCAAGTAAGCGTACTTGAGGCCTGGTGGAAGTGTCTTTAGCTCCCTTTTTGTTCCATTCGTCTCCTGGGGCAAGGGATTTTTGTCCGTAATTTCTGGTAACGTCTCCTTCCCAGACCCAGGAGATTTTTCCAGACTAGCCACATGAGCCGATCCCTTAGATCTAGCTGACTCGGGGCTTTTGCAGAATTCCATAATGGCCTCCGTGAGTTCTTCATCTGTCAATTCCGCTGTGTTCATTGCTGCACACCATCCTACAACTTCTCTGTCAATCGAATGACTCAACTCCGAGTTGTCGATTTGTTCCTGTATCAATTTTGTCTCAAGATACTCTTGGACTAAAGGGTTAATAACATCAATAGCATAGAGATTCTCAACATCTAAAGGCCTTTTCATCCCCTCATCTATGCTAAAAGGTATACTTTTCCCCGTTATAGTCCAAGCAAATTGTTCCATCAAAGACATCGATAATGGTCTTAGCGGTACGCAAAAATGGTCTTCCTAAAAGTACGCCACTGGACTCAGCAGACTCATTATCATTCATCTTGATCACATAAAAATCAGCAGGATATAGAAAATCATGCACCTTGACTATAACATTTTCCAACACTCCTTCAGGGCAAATGCAAGTTCTATCTGCTAACTGGATCACTACCTTGGTAGCAACCATTCTCACCCCAGTCAACTTCTTATAGATCGAAAGTGGTAAAACATTTATTGACGCCCCTAGATCACACATAGCATGCTCGACCTTGATATCCCCTAGAGAGATGGGTAATGTGAACATACCTAGGTCGGTGCATTTTGAGGGCATCCATCTCTTTTGTATCACAGCAGACACATGTCTCCCCGATCACAATCTTCCCATCTGGCTTGGTCTTCCCTGCAATAAACTCCTTGATAAACTTGCTGAAGGCAGGCATTTTTAAGGCTTGCAAGAATGGCAGGTTGATTTCCAACTTGCTAAAAATCTCCATGAGATCCTCTGTATCATCCTTTTTCTTCTTTGCCTCCCCGCGATATGGAAATGGTTTTGCTCGCTTTACTGCATTTGTGGAAGTCCCAGCCTGGGTTTCATCAACTCCCTTGTTTCCTTCCTTACTCACTTCTTCAGGTTCGGGGTCTAGGAAGAACTGGTCCCTTGGTCGAGGTAGGGATCCACCTAAATCTCCCTTCTGGAGGTCTTCCTGGACAAGGATTTCCACAGGGTCTAGCGCCTTCCTCTTGATGTAGCTGACTCTGTTTCCCTTCACTAGCTTGCATAGGTACTTCCTCATCAATTTCCAACGTCGGCCCTTCATAACCCCGCCCAGATCTCAAGGTGATTTGACTAATGTTTGCTCGGTCTGGCGGTTTGACGGTGGCAGGAAGTTTCCCTTCATTCCCTCGCATCTCATTCAAGGAAACTGCGATCTGGGAAAGTTGTCTTTGCCATCATGTCCATGGCGGCTTTATGTTCAAACTGAGCATCTTGTAACTTGTGCACCATGTCATTGTTGGAGTGTAGGTTACCCTGCATGAACTGCTGTGAATTCACTAGATCATGGACCATGTCGTCCAAACTCCTCTGTGGTCTGGAGTTGAATTGACCAGAATTTGGTCCTTGACCTTGGTTCTGATGATAGTTGCCTTGATGATTGTTGTATTGGTTGTTAGACCCTTGATTTCCCTGATGGTTATTGTACTGGCTACCAGACCCTTGATTCCCTTGATGATTTGGTTGGGAATTCTGATAGTTTCCTTGGTTATTTCTCTGATGAGGTGGCACATAGGAGCTTCCTGGGTTGTTTTGATTCCTATTTCCCCAATTAGTATGGTCCTGATTCCTGTTCCCCAGCTGCAATTGCCCCTCTTGACCTTTCCCGGACCAGTTGGACTGCCTCTCCGGAGGGTGTGCATAATTCATGAGCTGAAGTAGGGGTGGCTGGCCTTGATCATGGTCAGTCCATCTGAAGTTTGGGTGAGTCCTCCATGGAGCGTCCCTCTGTCTTCCTTGGTTCCAACTTCCATCGGGATTCCAACTTCCCATCGAATTTGCCTGAGCTTGACACTCCCCTTCGCAGGGCTGACTGTAGTATGGTTGAAGTTGTCTTTCCTCCTGACCAGGGGGTTTCTCAATTTCCACTGGAGCATGCGGATTGTATTTCTCAATTGCATTTAGCAAGGCCTTTTCCAGTTTATCGATCCTATCTTCCACCTTCTTGTCTTCTTGTTCCATCACTGCATTAGCTGATCCTCTCCTCAATATGCTTCGCGGGTTATCATAGGCCTTCTTCGCCTCGATCAGCCTTCCCAAGGTTTTCCGAGCTTCACTTGCCTTATTCTTGGTAAAATTTCCCCCGCTCGAGGAGTTCATCAAGTCCTTTGATTCAGGGTTTGCACCTTCAGAACAGATAGTAAATCTCCGCTTCTATCATCCTGTGGTTCGGACAAGCATCCAGCAGCCCCTTGAAACGGGACCAATAAGAACTCAGAGACTCATCGTATTCTTGTTTGCACTCCTGAATCTCCTTCTTCAAGGCATTCGTCTTGTTGGATGGAAAAAAGTAATCCAGAAACTCTAGTTTAAAATCCTTCCACGTGTTGATCGAGTCCGGTGGGAGCCTTAGCAGCCAAGTGTTCGCCTCCCCTTTGAGAGCAAACGGAATTGCTCGAAGACGGTAGTCCTCCTCTGTTGCCTCGTTGGGTCGCTTTTGAATGCTGCATAGTTTACTGAACTCGTTCAAAAATTCATAGGGGCATTCGTTCCTACGCCCAGAGAAAGTGGGTAGAACTCCAAGTACATTCGTCTTGATATCGATCGACCTCCGTCGTGGGTTCGAGACTATAGCATGAGCGGGTTCACCGTCAAGATGTGCGGTGAGCGACCCTATTTCCGGATCGGGATCTAGCAGATGAGCCATATTCGGGTCCTCCTCCTCCTCGGTCTCGGAATGCTCTGGTTCTATTGACGACTCCGGGTTCTCCTCTGTCGACGAATTCCACTCCTTTTCACTTTCTGACTCGAACGGGAATGGATCCTCCGTCCTCAATCCTGATCTGGTGGTGATGGTAGATGTAGATTCCTTGACTCGCCACTTGTATTGGCCACTCCCCGACCCAGATGAGCTTGCCCAACTTCCAGAATGGAAGCCTGCTTTCATAAACTGTCAAGGAGAAAGAAAATAACAGAAATTAAAATATTTACACCAAATCCTTAAACGAAATAACAATAAACGCCATCCATCCTCGGCAACGGCGCCATTTGAAAGTACGTATTTTCGTGCGTTACGTGTGCACACAGAAGGAAATAAACAGGTTCCCTCGGTCCAGCAAATCCACTAGATCACGCGGTCTAGGAACTCGTTGGTCGCACACAGAGCACTTCTTTCAAAAACCCTCAACCACTTTACTAAACCTAGTATAGGGAAGTAGGGATCGATCCCACAGAGAAGGATGCGTAATATCATGTTTAAGGATTTGGACTTGTTTTTTTGGTGTTGGCTATGCCACGCATTTTTCTTGGGTTGAGGAAAACAAATTAAACTTGACTTGGGAATCCTAAAACTCTTATGCTAATAGCTAGACTTAGGCGAAATAGCAAGAGAACGTTGCAAGAAAATTAACTGCTCAATCACCAGGATCTAAGAAAACTACTCTAATTACCTAGACCTAGGAAACAAACTGACTGTGGGGACCATGACTGAAAAAGCAGGGTACGGACGAAAAGTCTGCCAGAATAACTAACTCGGGTACTAACTAATAGCGACATCATCTTCTTCAACCAAATTGCGTAAAAACTCATAAGAAAATCAACATGAACGAAATCAGAGCAGAGCAAACTAAATCTAAATCAAATTGATGCATAACAACGAAGAACTAAACAGATCTGCAGACGCTAGACGAAGTAAAACAGGAAACAAGAAGAAAACTCAAATCCATCTAACAATTTCCTTTTCTCACTTCGGATCCAACCTCAGACGCTAAATCCACTCCGGATCCAAGCGTCCGACACAAACTCCAACCAACAGAAACACTTCATCACCTCAGATTTGAACAATAACCTCCAATCAGTCAATAAACCATAGTTCTATCACAGAATTCCCAGATCAAACACCACAACATCAAAATAAAACAGAGATCGACATAATACTTGTTAAAATAAACTCACCGCAGCGAGATCTACGTAAATCAACTCAAAATATCACAACTAAACACAATCAACAAAAGAGAAAAGATAATGAGTATAATCAACAGCCAAGTCGACTCCCAAAAGTGAAGTTCGACAGCAAAAGTGCAAAACAAACGAAATTAAAAGAGATTGTATCTTCGTCCACACGCGGACGGTGTTGCAACTGAGAAACTTCTAAAGAAATGAACCCTTCGTAACCCGAACTACCCTAGATCTCTCATTCCCAAGTGTGTGTTATGTGTGTGAGCTAAAAGAGAGTGAAAAAAGTGATATGATGTGCGTTGCATGCTCTTCTATATATAGGCGTTGGAGTGGGGCCCAACGAGGTATAGATAGACTTTGTTGCCCTCAGCTACTGACTCCCTCCGTCACGCCTTCTTTTCTTTTAAATTCTGCTCACTTCACTTCATTCCTTTGCTAGACCATCTCCTTCAGCATTTCCTCGATCTAGCGATGTTTTTCACACACCTGGCTTAGGAAACGTGTTAGACCCAGCAAATTATAACGTTTTTCACCATATAACCGATGCATGAAATTAGCCTTATCAACTGTATTTCCGCAGCCACATTAATATTCTAGTAACCAAATTGTATATATAAGTTTTTTGTTTTTGTGATACAAAACCAAGGAAGCACTATTTTTTATACAGATTCTAATTCAGAGATAGAAGGATAAAATAATGCAGTTGAAGGTTATGATATACTCCATCCGTCCCACTTTAGGAGTCTCGGTTTACTACTTTTTGGGTATCCCACTTTAGGAGTCCCGGTTGGAATATTCCATAATTGATAATAGGTCCACATTCCACTCACATTTTTTCACTCACATTTTATTATAAAACTAATATATAAAAGTAGGATCCACTTTCCACTATCTTTTTTCACTAACTTTCCTTTATATTTCTTAAAACTCGTGCCGAACTCAACCAGGACTCCTAAAGTGGGACGGAGGGAGTATTTGTAATTTTCAATTTTTTCATGCTATAACGGAAACAGTTTAATAATGAGGTAAAAGGACGATTTAATGCAGTAACAACCACATTGAATGAAGTATTTTTTATCTATACTGGCTTCTATTGAATGCATAAGAATGCGATTAATTATACTCATCATGAACTAAATCTTCTATATAATGAACTAAATTGTAAATATAATGAAGTATAAAATATGCACTGCTAGTTAGGTTTGACATTCATAAACATGGATCAAAAAAGGAAAGGGATCATGTCAGTGGTTGTATGTTGTGTGTAGTAGGGGGATAAAGATTTTTAAATATGTAATTTAGATTTATACCTTGGCTCCATCATCCTTTGGCTCATTATCTTTAGGTGATCTCACATTGGGTCCATGTTGAACAACACACGGTGTATTCAAATCCTGGTAGTGGTTCAGAAAATGATTCATTCCAAGGACAAGATACTTCATTATATAAGATGTATATACTTCAGAAAATTGTCATTTTACCTTCTCCATTAGATTAACTTTTAAGTTTTCCATAAGTCCGGCATCAACACTGAAGTTTGATGGGGTTGTAACTTCTGCCATTTGTATATTAATATCCTGCCAGAGAATTACATAACAAAATAGTTCATTTAATAAGATAGTTACTTCATAATGAACTGGAACTTCAAAATAATGAACTAAATTGTAAATATAATGAAGTAGAAAGTATGCAGGTCTTGTTAGGTTTGAAATTCGTAAACATGGACAAAAGAAGAAAAGGGATCATGTCACGTGGTTGTATGTTGTGTGTAGTAGGTGGATCAAGATTTTTAATCGTGTAATTTAGATCTATACCTTGGTTCCATCATCCTTTGGCTCATTATCTTTATATGGTCTCACATTGTGTCCATGTTGAACAACACACGGTGTATTCAAATCCTGATGATGTTTCAGAGAATGATTCATTCCAAGGACAAGCTACTTCATTATATAAGATGTATACTTCTGAAAATTGTCATTTTACCTTCTCCGTTAGATTAACTTTTAAGTTTTCCATAAGTCCAGCATCAACACTGAAGTTTGATGGTGGTGTAACGTCTGTCATTTGTATATTAATATCCTGCCAGTAGTATTATATAACAAAGTAGTTCATTCAATAAGATAGTTACTTCATCATATTGAAATATTACTTCAATCAGAACAAATAAGAGGCAAGATAGTGTTTTACCTTATTCAAATCATCTATGGGCATGAATTGTACAGCCTCTAAGAATATATCAATTCATTTATGTCCCTTGACGGTATAGTATCGACCTATCAATTATAAACAACAATTCAAACAAAACCTAATGAACAACTACTCTCCATTGCCTAAAATATATCAATTCATTTACAAAAACCATTTCATATGATACAACAAAATATGTTTAGTTCATCCCAAATACAAATTAAAACAAGTCAGTTAGTTACATCCCATTGTTTATATAAATTACAACAAAGTTCCCATACAACAACATCAAAGTTTTCAACCAGGCAGCCCATCATCCACTTACGTTTCTACCACCGACCTCAAATCCAAGATCAAATGAAGGACCTTCTGTTTCACATTTTTTTTCTTTGTTCAGCCACCTTCATCACTTTCTCTACTGCGGCGAGAAACTCTAGATCATCTAGGTCGTCATCTTGCATGGCTTGAGACATGGATTGGACTTCATTGTCATCTTCTTCTTGCTCCATCTCTTAGACACCCATCATTTTCAATGAGCATTTGGTTGCAACTTTAGAACAGCCATCATTCTTTCATATATATATAAAATATATATATATAAAGTAGTGGGATGTAATCAATTGCTAACTAATTACCAATCCCAAATTGAGACCAATTTTCAACCATTAGATTAGAAGATCTTGTGGTTAATATAATGTCAAATGTAATATATTTTAAATTTAAATAATTATTAATTAAATTAAAAGGGTATTAATGTCAAATCCTATATGTAGTAATTATAACTAACTACTTTCTCTCTCCTCAAAATCATCTCAAATCTTTAAATTTACGTAACTCTCTCAATTTAAATTATTTTTTCGCAAAAAATATATCAAATTAAAGATAATTTAATAAGGATTCCAACGAGATCTCAATTGCATATGTTCCGACGACGTTCGGATGATGAAATTTGATATTTTTTATTTTAGTTTACGTAAATGTTGATACCCAGATTTTTATCAACAAATACGTCAAAAAATCTCAATAAAACCATGTAAAAATCTCAATAAATATGTGTTGATATTTTCTTGTACTAATGTTGATATTCTTATATCATATTGTTGATATTTGTAATACACAATGTTGATATAAAAAACACCCACGAAAATTATCATATGATAACATAATGACGATATTACCCTTTTGTTGATATTTTGTCTACTATTTATTGAGATTTGTGAGCTTTAATCTCATCCACTAATTTTAAAATCCAAGGGTGGAGATTTAGTCTTGATTTTGGATTAGGGTGCTATAAGCATTAGAATAAGACCCATAAAGTAGTATCATAATTAGAGGCAAAAGAGGAGGGTTATCAATACACACGATTCTAATTCTTTAATCAAAACTGATCCATTACGGTGTCGTTTTTAATATTAGAATCCCTTTTAAATTTTGATATTATGAACTTGAACTTTAATATTAAGCCAATAGATACATACGTCACATAAATATAAATATTCTTACACTATATGCCCCTCGGTTTAAATTCAATATGTGATGAATGATGGAAAATTACACAATACCATCTCATCTAATCCATCAAAAACAAGATTCAATGATTACACTAAGGATGGATTTGCGTATAATGGAAATCTTTAACTGACATAAATTTATAATGAAATGTAATACCATGCTAACTTGTTACAGAATTTAGAAAATGCAAATTTTATATAACAACCATGTAATATGGTTACAGATAAAGTTGCAATGATAAAAATTCATACTTCATTTCAAGATTCAATGACAATATTACCGTTTATCTTCTTCGAATGGCTTGCGTAGCAAGAGGGGTCTTTCAAATGTTTATTTATTTCCAATGCCGCCCATTCCAACAACTGAATAGCGATTGCAAAGTGATAAGATGATCCAACCATCATTCCACCAAAATGTACTTTTGGGAAAATAGGTTGATCTACTTCTACTTCCTCGGGCGTCTCCTCCTCCATTTGATGGAGGGATAGTTGAGAAAGAATATACTAATGTGGAAATGGGATTCTATAAATCTGCAAATTCTTTGACGATGAGAGAGTTGCGGCAGAAGAGTGAGTATGTGAGAAT
Organism: Salvia hispanica; assembly: GCF_023119035.1. Taxonomy (NCBI): domain Eukaryota; kingdom Viridiplantae; phylum Streptophyta; class Magnoliopsida; order Lamiales; family Lamiaceae; genus Salvia; species Salvia hispanica. The sequence goes on from NC_062965.1 coordinate 46,355,597, forward strand.
TAGGGCTCACTTGGTTTTATAACTTTCATATTTTTCTCATGTATTTATTATATTCGAATATTTTAAATGGTATACGCTTAATCCTCTTCACATAATCTTAGAGATGATAAGAAGAGAATGGATATTTTTCTTATAAATATTCAAAGTACAATTTGATCTGTATGTTTCATCGACCATATTTTTCGGTTGACTAATGGTGTGTGTGCTTTTGAGATTTCATTTCACAAGTAATAGTAGATCTTAAGTCCAATGAATGTCTTACTCTGTCCGCAATTAAATATCTTATTTTTCCTTTTTCGTCCATCCGTCAATAAATGTCTCATTTCATTTTTACTATATTTGATAAATGGGTCTCACACTCCACTAACTCATTTCACTCATATTTTTAATTTTATTATAAAATCAATATAAAAATAGGCTTCATATTCCACAAACTTTTCTATCCACTTTATTACATAAAGTTAAATAATTTCTTAATATCTGTGCCGATCAAATATGGAACATTTAATCACGGATGAAGGAACAATTTCAATTTTGTAATTATGTAATTCTAAATTTACAATTACTCCCTTTTATAGTTAGAATTAGTTATGGCACGGGTTTTAAAAAATTGGTGGAGTATGCAGTGGTGGATGCAGGATTTCAACTCTGGGGGTCCAAATTACTATTCCCTCAGTTCCATAGTAGTATAGTCATTTTGTCATTTTGTCATTTTGGTACGTTCCATAGTAGTGGAGTAATTTTTCTTTTTAGTAAAAGTCACATATTTTTTCTCACTTATATTTTCTCTTACTTTATTCTTTCTTCATCTCTCAACGTTTTTCATTTCGTACTGTATTATTCGTTTATTTAACTCATTCAACACAATTTTTTTTAATCTTCGTGCTGGAAAGAAATGCATCCACTACTATTGAACGAAGTGAGTATTAACAGTTGCAAAATATTAAAAGGGCGATGAGAATAACTACTTATACATATAATCGTTAAAAATAGTTGAAAAATGGAAAGTGTTAATAAAATAAAAAAAATTATTGCATCGTGTGTATAATTTAAAATTAATAGCTTGTCTATTTGAAGTAAAAGGTAGAGTGGACCCAAAAAAAAGACTAATGGGAAACGTAGTGAAAAAACTATGGCCCTTACAAGATTCAACCCTAAGCCTTTGAAGTTGAAGGCTGAATTCTCAGCCACTTGCACTAGCACATGAATATTAGCTTTGTGTGAATCTAATACATATATAGTAAAACATACAAAAGTTGGGGGTTCCATAGGACCCCCATGGTACTGCATATGTCCGCCTCTGAGAGCATGTAATAAATGAAGTGAGATGGTGGAGTGTGTAATAAATGAAGTGAGTTGGTGGAATGTGGGATGGTTTGACTTTTTGATTTTTTATTTTATTTTATTATTTTTGTTTATTTTTATGTAAATAATGGCATTTGGGTGTAATTTTGGTGAATAATAAGGTAAAATTTTATGTTCAAATATGGAAGATTCTAAATATGACTTCTAAACTGGGACGGACTTTTATGGCAAAATATGACTCTTAAACTGGGACGGACGGAGTATTATATAAAAAATGTGAAGTTCCTTGTATCATTATATGTATTTCATGTAGTGTTTGAGACAAATGACTCAGAAGTCAGATCGATTGTACTAATTTTCATTTTCTAATCAATAATTTTGTTAATAGACAGAATGGTCCCGATAACTATAAATGATGTCCATTGAATTTATTTTTCTATTTTTCTATTTTTCTGATTTGGAGTAAATTTTTAATAAAAGTTTTCTATTTCTTTATTTCTATACTCATTTCTATACTTATCAATACCAGACAAATGTGAAAAAATCATAATTTTGCGTATAGCTTGAATTAGGGCGGCGAAATTGGTTGCCATTGGGTAACCGCACCTGACAAGTATTCGGGTATCTATACTCTATTTTAGCCAAATTTATTTTCCTAATATCCGCTCCGCGACATACCGGGATTACTCTATACTCGTATCGGATATCCCGTACCCAACCCGAAATCCTAATAAAAAATTTGAAAACCATAATAACCGTCAATGTTCCCTAATTTACTTTATTAATATCGATGGTAAAGGTTGAATAAATTGAGAATAAAAGTGAGGGGACACTCTATAGCTAGTTCCGATGAGTTTTCAATTGTATGTTCGTTTCCGCCTTAATAGAGGCATTTCATTTTCTTCACTTATTTTGGAAATATAATAATATAAATACTCTTCTCTACATTATTATCTCTCTTACTTTATTTTTTCTCTGTTCTAACTAGTATTTATTTTTTATTTTTTCAAAATGAGTGCGTATATGGCTATTATTATTCTATTTACTTTTTTTATCCACTTTAACTATTTGAAACACCTCTATTAATATGGAACGGAGAGAGTATTAAAAGATGGAATATGGCTAATACTAATAACAACGGGTATACTATACCCACTACCCGCAAAACTCTAAAACACAATACCCGATCACACTCCATTTCCCGTTATCATCGGGTAGCGGGTAACCAATACCCGGCGGATAGCAGGTCAAGATGAGAATTACCTGTTACCCGCTACCCATTTTGCCACCCCTAGCTTGCATATATAAAATCTTATTTTGAACAAATATTTGAGGTCAAATTTAAACTTTAGATAACAATTTATTCGATCTCCATAACCGATAGAACTACATATGTAGATCAAAATCCTATCTTCACATTATCTTAACTAAATCCCGAAAACACTATCGGAATATTCCCTCCGTTTTTAAAAAAAACAACTATTTCCATTTTGGGTCATTTCTTAAAAATAGAAACTTTAGAATTTTTCGATTTTAGGATAGGACCTCACAATCCACTATCTCACTTTCACTACTTTTCTCTCCTTCTCTCTTATTTTACTCATTTTTTCTTTTCCCCTCTCTTACTTTACTAATTCTTCTCACTTACTTTACCAATATACATTAAATCCCGTGCTATTTCAAATATTTCTATTTTTTGAATACAAAGGGGAGTAATAAAATGCCCACGGCCCTCGCCAAAATTTGATTTTTCACTGTATTACTAAATATCAGAGGATCAACCAGTTACAAATCATTGGAAAAACATATAGTTCTATCTCTATGTCTACTGTGAGAACTGATTCAGTGTCTGAGACTAAGACATACAATAAGTACAGAAATGAATCAAAATTGTTGTGAAAAATTACAGCAAAAACTGTAATGAAAATTGTAATCAAAATTGTGAGTTGCTGAGAAATGTAACGATACACCTCGTGCTCTGAAACAACTTATCTATCTTTAGCCATATTGCAGACTGAATATGAAGAAGCTTCTCTGCTTTTTTCTGCAAAATAGGTTGGCAGCGTACGCTTTCACCGTGGATCTGTGCATAACCAAAGATTGACCTCAGATGAAAATTCAATAATTATAGGCAATAAACAACCTAATACAGAGCACACAATAAACCAATTTGATACGTTTAGCGTTTGTTCGATACTGCCACATTACTCAGTACTGATAATATTCATAACATATAAGAAAGGACGAAGTCTTACCTTTAAGAATAACCGGATCATCGCCTGTATAAACTCAAAATTGTTTCTGCGTGAAATTTCTTGTATATAATAACTGGACTCAGTGTCACCGTTATCCTCTTCTACAATCTGAAGCATCCTAAGTTCCATATCCAAAGTTAAGATGATAAACCTTTGATATAATCCGTAAATGCTGCGACTGCAGATATTCATGAGCATATATATGAGGTTCAGAATCAGATAGTCTTTGAATTGAAATAATAGACACAATCAATGTTGAGTAGAGAAGAACTTACAGTCATTTTCCTCTGCAGATTGTTGAAGGAATTGTAAGAACTGAGATGCTGGAATGTCAGCTTTGATCTTTATGTTCTCTGTTTCACCAGCTTGTGAATCCTTATCACCTTCAGCAGATTCTCTAGGTTTAAACACAATCTCTCCACGGAATTGATGGCAAGAAAAAAGGGGCCTTTTCAGGCTTTTTTGGTAGCTCAATTAGTTTGTTCCTAGCTTTAATGATATCTAGATTGATTAAGCTTTGCCACTGACTCTTCGGTAACATGGAGAGAGTGACAAGATCGGGTATTTGTTCATGTTTAATTGTGGAGAGAGGAACTTCTAGCACTTCCTGAGGACTTGGCTTGTCAGCTTCGTCGGGGTTCGAATCAAGGAAATTCCCAGTTGAGATAGACGGTAGATTGACACTCACAATTTCTTTGCCACTCCCATATGAACCAGATTTACTAGGGGCAGAAAACATTTCCTGATTCACCCACAAGTAAACACCATTTTGATCAACATGAGTTGTAGCTAAGACATCCATATTCGGGGATAGAGACAGTGCTGTGCTGTCACAGACACATCAACGTGTATAGCATCTATTTGTCTAGCCAGGATTACATCCCATATCCTGAGAGTCCCATCCATGCTGGAAGTCAAAAGCCATTTCCCATCCTCACTAAAGCACACATCAGTTATACGATCTGTGTGACCTTCAAACTTACGAACCATTCTCAGAGCAACAACATCAAATAAACGGATAACTAAGTCATCTGCTACTGTAGCCAAAAGACCAGTGTAACGGTGATAGACAATCTTGACAACTGGACAACCTATTTCCCATCTGGACTTCAAATCCTGTCCTTTAAAGTTCCAAAATTTTATATCGCCATTCAAATAACAGTATTGGTTGAATCACAATTGTGGGAGCAGGACCTGCCTTCTGTCATATCAATGTAACTGCCTCGGCTATAACCTGACTGCAGGTTAAATCGTTCAATCCAACCAGCCGCAGTCCCTACAACTGCAAAATTTCCACATGCACTGATGGCACATATCTTAACTGGTGTTGGGTTCTGTGGGCATGGTGCCAAGATGTATTTACTAATCACAAAATTTTGAAGCCTCCAGACAAAGGCTTGAGCAGTATCCATATGACATGTAACCACATTGCACCAATCACGTTCCCTGATTTCAGCAACATCAAATGCAATTACAGGCTTAAGTTTTATTTCAGTTTCCTTCAGCTTGAGTGTTTTTGCTTTTTTTAATACATGGCCTTGAGAAAGTTCTCTGCTCTGTTGATCCTGGCTGACAGAGAACAGCCGAAAGGCATGATCCTGGCCCGCAGAGAGGATGTGTCGTCCATTAGAATAGAAACTGATACACTGTGGAGGAGCACTATGCCCACTTCTAAATCGTAGAAGACGAGGATCCCCGTGACTAGTATCAAAAATCCACATTTTTATAAAGTTGTCAGCTGATGAGCTCATCAACACAGGCTCATTTGCAAGAAAGTGAAGAGAGACTATTGAGCAATCATGGGCCTCTCCAATAACAGAATGGAGTCTTCTCTTTTCAAGATTCCATATGCTTATGACACCGGATGAACCACCAGATGCTAAAAGTGGCTGTCCATTAGTGCTGAATGATAGAGCAGTCACTGAACCTCTAGTCGAATGAGAAAAAGTGACCACTTCTTCATCATATCGTATGTTGTGAACATGAATTTTTCCATCAGAACAGCCAACAGCAACAACATCTAGTGCAGGAGATGAAACACTACAGGATATGGCTGAACTCCAGCTTTTAAATTCATAAAGTTTTTTCTTTGTGCTAATATTCCATAGTTCTAATGAACCTTCCTGACTTCCAATAATTATCTGTTTGCAATGCTTTTAGTGAGAAATAGTCCAGAGAAAAATAAAGGTAATAACAGGTTACAGGGGTTTCTTCTTACATGTCACCAGTGCCATATCATTGATGAACCAAATAAGTTACCTTGTTCAAATAAGTATCGGGATGCATAATGCAGCTTGGCGTAAACTTGTTTCCGCGTGAAATATAACCAACCGGAGAATTCTTATCAGTTATGCCTTTAAATCCCCAGATGAACACATTGCCTTTTACATCAAGGCTTAAGATATGTTCACCAAAAAGTAGCAAATGATTAATCTTAGCATTATGGCTTTCCCAAGTTGCAACCTCTAAAATGTTCATAGAGAATCACTTCAGTTTATGTTAATAGAATGATAGAAGCCTAAATTATCATGACCAGTCTGGAAAATATATTCCAAAGCCACATTACAGCAAGTAATTCAAGAAAAGATTCTGCAAAGTCCAGATATTCTCACCTATGAATGAGAAGCTGAGTTCCCAAAAATAAAGATATGATACATCAAAAATACATAATTATTTTTTATTTGATGGAGTATATATTTTATCTACATACTATAAATCCATAAACCATTAAGAAAAAGTTAATTGTATAAATAGAAATTCAAGAAGATAAAAAGCCTAAATCAGCCTAGGTCCTACCCTTTCTAACGCAACCCATAGAAACTTAAGTCCAAAACTGCTACCAAATTACTTAAATTACTGAACATGCTCTATTACCTATGGATGTATAGAACTAGCTATATACTATATGAATCTAAAATTGCAAGCTAAAGTATTTTTAAAATTGGGCACCTACTTAATTTTCATTTTCCATGTACCTTATCAGAATCATGGTGCACAATGTGCTCAATGGCCAAGCACTAAGCAAAACTTGGAAATTAATCATATAATCAACACACTTAAAGGAAAGCAGATGAGGAAGAAAAAAAAATGAATCTTATGTACTAGTGATAGATGAATTAAGAAGATATAAGTGAAGAGTTCTATTAAGAACACATCTTATGGAAGTAATTACTAATTAGCATTAATCAACATAAAAGAAAAACACGGGCTAAATAAGTAGTTACTACAGGATGCAAAACCAAAGCAAAACAACATTAAGTGTCATGGGGCTGGGGGAACTTAACAATGAAGCAGTTCCAATCGCTCTAGACTTTCTTCCCATCCTTTACTACTTTAAAATAACTTTAATCATAAAGTAAATTCAAGAATTATACACAACATCATATTAGTACTTCCAAAATTATAGCTTATCCTCTGTACCTGATGAGCACGTTTAAAAACAGCAATGTTACATCCATACGCAGCAAATGTGTAGTCCCGGTACGAAGCCAAAGCTCGTATTTTCTTTGGTAGTTGTGGCCCTGCATTTTCCAAATAAAATAATAACTTAGCTGCAAACATCAAAAGCTTTGAACTGGAGAGTAAAAGCAACATGATTGCACAAATTTTATAGTATTACTACTTGTGGGTGCCAAATCTAATGCAATCACATTCACATTCACATTCACTTTATGACCGAGAAAACATTCCATGGATAGTCTAAGCTACTTGAGTATGCACATCCTAAAAATTTATTTGTATCATGATACGCAAATAACTAGAAATCGACTCAGGGAGATCCCTATTTTCAGCCATTCCGCTCTATTATACTAAGGCAAAAATGAAATTAAGGTAAAAATAACCGGAAGAATAAATAAAGAATGAGATTGATAATATTGAGATTGTCCTCAATAAAGAATACATAAAGAATGAGATAAATAAAGAATGAGATTGTCCTCAAAAAGCTTCCCAACGAGTACTAAATTGAGCTTCGCACACTGCCAGGGGATAAAATTAAACGTCAGATTCTTCAAAGAAAAGTAAGGTATATACGTTGTACATTTGAAAAGCCTTGCCGACGCTAACGGTGACAAAAGTTTCGGTGCCGAGACGCTGTACGGAGAAGGGCA
>NC_062965.1:46363365-46526513 GCF_023119035.1 Salvia hispanica
CCGTTGATTTGGAATCTTACCAAAATTTGGGAGAAATTTTTAAACTCATGTAACACGAGAAAAAATTCCTAGTCCATGTATACCACATGATAATCTTAACAAATCTTGCCAAATGGAAATGTATAACATACATGGCCAAATGATTTTAATGGCATAATATGATGTTTTAAGGAAATTTTTATAATTTCCATATATAAAATAATTATCATATTTTACTTAAATGATTATTATATTGCACCACCAATTTATTAATCGAGTCTATTATTTTTTTTTATTGATATAAAAATATAAATTATATTTATTTATTTTATAGGAAATTTTATCTTGTTTATTGATATATATATAGGAAATTTTTAAACTCATGTAACACGAGAAAAAATTCTCTAGTCCCATGTATACCACATGACAATCTTATTTGGTATGTCTTACTAACAAATCTTGCCAAATGGAAATGTATAACATACATGGCCAAATGATTTTAATGGCATAATATGATGTTTTTAAGGAAATTTTTATAATTTCCATATATAGAATAATTATCATATTTTACTTAAATGATTATTATACTGCACCACCAATTTATTAATCGAGTCTATTATTTTTTTATATTGATATAAAAAATATAAATTATATATACATGGACTAGGGGTGCGATCATATCATAACTCATATTTATGTGATAACCTAATAACCATATCATTTTATGGGTCAAAAGTATCATTTTCACTAAAAATGATATTTATACACGATAAAATGATATTTTTTCAGCATGCATAAAATGATACTTTTATTCCATAAAATGATATTCTATTCCATAAAATGATATTTTTCGTCCATAAAATGAGGGTTATGATATGATCACATCCCTATGAATGACTATACAGCACTTTTTTTTTATCATTACACAGACTATATAACGATTATATGTAAAAATTAAAATATTGATTAAGATAGTTAATAATAAAATGATAGGAAGGATTTTATACAATAGACAATAGGGGAGTGATCGATTGTTAACTCATCATTTAATTGCTAACTACAACTAATTTAAGGCCATAGGATTTTAGAAAACGTGTGGTCTACAATTTGCCACGTGTAATTTTCTTTTTTATTAATAAAATCAAAAAAGATTAAAAAAAAAAAACTCCAAATTAGGGTTTTGGATGAAAATGTCAATACAGTGTTTCGTAAATATCAACACAATGCTTTGAGAATGGTAACACAATGCTTTAACAATGTTAACGCATTGCTTATATTGACATTCTACATGTATTATATTAACATATTTTATATAGTATGTTGACATTTCTGCTTGTACGAAAAAATTTAAAAATTTCAAATTTTTTTTCAAATTTTGACGTCGGAACATATGCATGTAGGATATCGTTGGAATCCTTATGAAATTATCTTTAATTTAATATATGTTATATGAATTTAAAGTTTTGGGATTTATTTTAAAAGTTAGTTATAACTAAACATGTAGTTAATTGACATTAATACCCCTATTGATATTTTTTGGAATTAATCCTATGGCCTTATTGACATTTTTCGTTGATCGTATTGACATTTAGGAATTGATAATCTAAACCCTTAATTTGAATATCTAATAACTATTATTTAGTTGTAGTTAGCAATTAAGTTATTAGTTAGCAATAAAACACTCCCCATAGACCATATATGAATAGAATTTAATATGAATTTAAAAAAATTAAAATAATGCTACTACTACTATTTATTAGGGTATTTAAATTAAGGATTACAATCTTATTTTGTGCAACTAAAATAAAATTATCTTGATAAAAATACATATTTAAGAAGATAAAACTTTACTAGTCATAAATATGTCGTCTTTAATTTATAGTTACTTAACTGTAAAAAATAATTATAAAAAAATAAAGATAAAAATTAAACATATATAAAGATATAATAAATTATTAATATAGTTAATAATATATTTACATACCTAAAAATAGATCAAAATTCAATACATATGATTCTATAAAATTATGTGATGAAATATAAAAAAATGAATAAATATGTACTCAAGTAAAAAAATATATTATACAAAAAGAGTGTGCTTATCAAATCTCAATGGCAGATGACTTTTTTAATTGATATAAACTATATTAATAATTTAACGTATTGTGTATGTATGGTTTTATATGAAGTAATATATTGGGAATTATAAAAATTTCTTTAAAACATCATATCATGCCATTATAATCATTTGGTCATGTATACTATACATTTCTATTTGGCAAGATATTATTAGCGAGGCATACTAAATAAGATTGCCATGTGGTATACATGGACTAGGAAATTTTTTCTCAATGTAACACACAAAATGACCTTATTTGACATCACTTTCTTATATTGATCGATTTGTACACCGACATAATTCAACATATCACACAGAATTCAATTTAAAAAATCGAACTAAAGAGAATACCGCTATAAGGCTTTAAAATCATGATATTAGAGACCAAGTTTTGTGTTCGTATAAAATGTCAAAATTAGGATTTTAAAGACTAATACCCCATAATATTGTTTTTATTGAATTAAAAGAGGTTGTATTCAATAATGTGTATTTTTCATATCATATCCCATATATGAAACAGCATTTACAGTTTTTTTAAATGCAATTCATATGTTCAAATAGAATTAAGTTAGTGCAAATTTACAAATAACATGTTTTAACAAACATAAAATCCATAATATAAATTGCAAAATATCAAATAAATACTTTATATTAGGGGGTGTTCGGTTGGCAAGATTAAATCTCATGATTAAATATATATCATGTTTGGTTTATAAGATTGACCCATCAACTTAATCCAAGATGGATAGTCTCATGATAATTAGTCATAGCCTCCCCCTTCAATTAAAATAATCCCACAACTTAATTTTAGATGGATAGTCTCATGATAATTAGTCCTGAGGCGACCTTAGTAGTATTATGTAATTTAGTCTAAAGTGGATTTCGAATGGGCCTAGGTTTCAGAAAGGCACACAAATGGCCCATTCATCAATTCTCTAATGGGCTAATGACTGTTCAATCATAGCCCACAAAATAAATGTGTAGAAACAGAAAAGCAAATGCTAGGGAATTTCGATAATTTCGATTTGAGTTGAGATAACGAAAAACCCTAGTGCAGCGATAAACCATGGGAATTCTCTCTTGGTTCACCGGAGGGAGGAGCAACGGCAACAGCGCCCCTAAAAAGGAGCAACCCGCTCCGTCCGGCCCGAAGCTCGAAGCGGCGGAGGCCCCCGGAATGAACGGCGCGGTGGAGGTCCGCCGCCCCGACGCGGATATCTCGGTTTTCGAATTCGGTTCGGTCGCCGCCTCCGCGGATAAGGTGACGCTGGCCGGCTACTGCCCCGTCTCCGACGAGCTCGAGCCCTGCCGGTGGGAGATTCTGCCCGCGAGTGGCTCTGACGCGCCGCAGTTCCGCGTGGTGTTTTGAGTTTAGCTGTGGAAGAGGGGAAAATTGAGAGATGAGTTTCATAGTGTCTTTTTTCTTTGCTGCGTTGTAAAAATATTTGAATTTGGTTGGGAAAATTATTGCAATTTCTATCCAATTACGGCTCTCTTGAGTATTCCTCTGCATCTCGAAATGATTTGTTGATTCTCGATTAGTCGATTAGCATGATGTTTATTCAACTGTATAATCTTAGCTGTGACTTCTTTGATTGGACATATTTGTAGACAGAGCATGAGATTTTCATACTTATTTGGTTGATTGAGCAGTTTCAAATTTGAGACATTTATGGTCAATCCATATCATAAATATTTTTTTATCAAGGGAAACTTTGGAAGATCTTAATAGAGTTAATGGTATTAATCCGAATGACAAGCAAACAAAGAAGCAAAATTCAAATCAAACAAAAAAAAAACTACAAGTCGAGTTTAGGAGAAATCGCTTCCAACAATACTACTACTAACACTATAGTAGTATAATGAACACCTCAATCACCTAGGCATTGATGATCTTGATAAATTTTCCAGAATGAGTTGACACGCACGCACCTAATAAAATTTATGTGGAAAATGTGAAAGTGAGTTGTGGTAACTTGCAAGAGCCATATAATTACAATATTTTACTTTTTGCAACGTATATTTTGTCTTTTTGAGAAGGTAAATAGATGATGCATTTTCTATATTCCTTAGCCCATCGGAGAAGCTCTAAGTTGTGTATTGTGTGGTGTCATTTCTCTCAAACTCTCATGCCTATACAGGGCCTTTCAATATCCAATCAAAAGGTTTAAGGCGAAGATGAAAGCTCAAAATTTATTTTTTTTGGATGTTTCCAACATTCTCTTGCATTGTTTAGAGCTAAGCTAAAACTAAATTACTTATTTATAATGAAGTGTAATATTCCTTTCGTCTCCTAAAGTAAAATTATTAAAGTAAGCTCAAACTAAATAACTAAATACGTATTTTATGGCAAAAATGAAACTGACTAAATTTTTAGATGGATCAAAATGCCATCGGAGTATATAAAATACTAATACTATATTTATCTAACTTCCAAATCCGTAATATACGAAAAAGGAACGGTAAAAACAGAAAAACAGGTGACATATCTTCGGTGGCCCCTCGAACAAAGGGGTTCACATATTCAGAAATCACAATTCGCTCTCAGCGTTCTTCACCTCAAAATTGAAATTTAAAAAAGGATTGAAAAATTAAAATAACAACACTATTTTATCTTAAGATTAATAATTTACATGGTTTGCGAAGAAAGCTAGACACTGAAGCAACTCTTAAGTTACGTGTATGATTTTCTCTATTGCTGGATATCCCGCCATCCAAAATCAAAAGGAGTTAATTTATCCTGGATTCTTGGAATGACATCTGGGCTTTGGACTTAGAGGTAAGGATTATGTCTTTGTTTTCTTCATTTATTTTGGCTGTAATTTGCTGTGGATGAGTTGCTTTCTTAAGTCCTGGTTTGATATTATTAGTGACAGAACGAACATCTTTATTTTTCTGGTCAGCCTCTGTTTTTTTGTAACTAAATTAGTACTTTATTTAAGGGTTTTTGGCCATTTAACTGTGAATTCAGTTCATTGGACATTGTCTGAGGAATTGCCAAATATGTGGACATAATTTGCATTTTTATCAGTGTATGGATGCTTCAAAGTCTTAAGGCTATGTCTGTAGAATTATTGTCTGATCATATCTAGTTCAGTTCTCTCATTTTGATTGAAAGAAATATTATCTGTAGATTTTGGAGGAATGAGTATTATACAGTTGTATGATTCGATTATTTATTTGGACCAAATTAAAACGATTTAGCTCAGAATGAACTCCTTGATTTGAAGATCAAGGGGCAGATCGAGCTATAATGGAAGTGCAACATCTGTTTATAGTAAAACCAAAGAAAACGAATGATCGTGTTCATGCCTAAGGCGCGTTTAGTTTTGAGGATTAGCCTGCATTGATAATAGTAGTGTAGGTTAATCCATTTTACTAAGATGGAGCCTTGATCATTTCTATCACATGAACTAATTTTACTTGATTCACATCTCATTGAAAAGGTGGGATAAAATAAATCCTAGTTACAAGGATTAAAATACTCAATCATGGAAAGATTGATCTCTCGCTTTGCTATATACCAACTTGAATTTGTTGTGACTTTTTCATTTGGTTTACCTTTCCAGACAGTGGCACCGGATGATGGAGATCATTTCTTGCCACACCGCACGCTGCTGTTATGTTTTAGACTTTAGAGGGGTTAACCACTTGAGAATTCGGAGATCCAAGCTCCCCATACTTAGGGGGGGGAGGTTCTTTTGTTTTCTATCAGAACCAGGGTCTGCGTCTTCAAGATTTTCTCGTGTAGATAGTCTGAGGTTGAAGAGGCTCCACCAACATCGAAGGTCTGGGAGAGTTTGCTCTCGTGGCAAATATGAACATGTTGGTTCAAGTGTCGTAACTGGAACTTCTTACTCTTATATACTTGATGGTGAAGAGGGTGGGAGCAGTGTGTCTGATGGTGTTCGGTCAGTCCCCAAGGTATCGATTCCTAGCTTGCCAGGCGGAGAAAATGGTGATGGTGTAGATTTAATCAGCAGCCGTTTCTGGGAATGGAAGCCGAAGTTAATTGTTCATTATGATACATCAGGATCTGAGAATACTGATTCCCCACCAGTTCTCTTCCTTCCTGGATTCGGTGTGGGGTCGTTTCACTATGAAAAACAGCTCAAAGATCTTGGTCGTGATTACAAGGTGTGGGCCTTAGATTTTCTTGGCCAGGGCATGTCATTACCGGTTGAAGATCCAACTTTGCAGTCTCAAGATAGAGAAAAGGGCTCGTTAGATGGACAAACAAGTGTTTGGGGATTCGGAGATGAGAGTAAGACTTGGGCCGAAGAGCTTGTCTTTTCAGTCGACCTGTGGAGGGATCAAGTACGCTGTTTTATAGAAGAGGTAACACAGAGTTTCTGAACGTTATCATCGTTTCTTGAACTATTTTGCTGTAAAAATTAAGGTGGATGCCTTTTTTTCTTTTGCATTCTACTCTTTCACTCATCTCTATTTACTACTGCTGTGTTTTATTTACTAGATTTATTAAAACTGCACTGCATTACTTGCAAACAATGGAGATGGGATCTTCTTTAGATATGTGAAAGTCAAGAGACATATTCGAAGTGAAAATGGTCTTATATGACTACTTTGTTTTCCTCCCGTATGTCCCTACTTGTTAGTGCTCTTCTTATGGATCCCTTTCCATTTTTGGCTCCCCGACTTGAATTATTTGCCACACGCAATTATACCCGTTTATTATCTGCTTCCATTTTGGCATCATTTACCTTTTCGACAGTGAAGCATTCAAATGAGCTTCTTCTGCAAATGACTTTCATATATTCAAACCAAATCGTGTTAATCAATCTATAATGCCATCAACCGCCATCAATTTCTGTTCGATCTTATTTGTCAGATTACATGTTCTTTGTGAGCTAAATATTGTTAGTTGCTTTGCTGTGAGCTGCCACTGCATTTTTTCTTAGGGGGAATCTTAGCATCCAATTCTTGTTGTTTCTGGCTTGCATTGTAGGAACTATGTTATATTGCTATACCATTATATGTCATTCTATATTATTGAATCTGGTGGTGTCTGTAGATCGAAAATCTGATCTTCTGCATACGTGAAAACTATATAGTTGAACCAATATGGTAAAGACATGAAGTATTGCATCAGTATTGCAGGTGATTAAAGAACCTGTTTATCTTGTGGGAAATTCTCTTGGAGGGTTTGTGGCTCTGTATTTTGCAGCATGCCACCCTGAATTGGTAAAAGGTGTCGCTTTGCTCAATGCAACGCCGTTTTGGGGATTTCTCCCTAATCGTGAAAGATCTCCAAGACTATCGCGACTCTTCCCCTGGGCGGGAACGTTCCCTCTCCCTTCTAGCCTCAAAAAATTTATCGAAATTCTGTAAGTTCATTGAATCTTTTCTGCAACATCCATTAGTTTTCTCTCTTGAAGCATGTAACAATTCTATTACCATTCTAGATGGCAGAAAATAAGTGATCCAAGAAGTGTCACAGAGATACTGAAGCAAGTTTACTCAGATCATACAACTGATGTTGATGAAGTGTATTCTCGTATCATTGAGACCACACGACATCCAGCTGCCGCTGCATCGTTTGCTTCTATTATATTTGCTCCTCAGGGGCGACTAACCTTCGAGGAAAATTTGGACAGGTCGGTGCAAATCCCGAGTTGCAGCAGCACGTATGTGATGTTTTAGCATTCTTGTTCTCGTTTCAATTAGTTTAGATGCCTTCTTGCTTGTGAACATAGGTGTCGAATGAACAATACACCCATTTGTCTCATGTACGGGAAGGACGACCCTTGGGTGAGGCCTGTCTGGGGTTTGCAGGTGAAACGTCGAGTTCCAGATGCTCCATATTACGAGATAAGCCCTGCCGGTCACTGCCCCCATGACGAGGTTCCTGAGGTACACTGCCAATTTTCCTTAATTATGTGACAGAAATTTATGGGGTGTTTTGATTAAGATTCCAAAACTCCTGAAAAGATGATGATATTTGAAACAAACAGATCATGATTCTGGCTTTCAATATCCATCAAATCTTCTTATCTCTTCAATATATCTCATGTTTATATACTCAGGTTGTGAACTTTCTCCTGCGTGGTTGGATCCGGAACCTGGAGTCGGATGGTTCGGCCATGCTGCCTTTGCTCGATGGGGAAAGCAGCGAGCATGGCGTCTGCAAGGACTTGGAATTTACGAGAGAAGGTTCTAGAAGATCGGTGCGGGTGCAGTTCTACGGATCCAAGTTATCAGTCTGGAATTGGTTAAATTATCAGCTGAAAGCTCTTTTCATCTGAAACAGGTAGAAATAATGGCCTTTGGTATAATCATGATTTTTGGTTATTAGTCTGCCTAATGAAGTATTGTAGAATAAGTTGTTAGTCACAAGACTAGTTTTCTGTATGTATCAATTGTGGAAATTAGTTACTGCTTTTGTGAAATAAGTTTGCCAAAGTGGTGACAGGTGAGGATTGAAATTAGTTATTGATTTCTTTAAAATGGCTAGTATTTATGTGCCTTTGATAAAAATTAATAAACCTTAATTGATGCTATTTCAAACAACTTTAAATTTAAATAATCACTGATGTGACTTGCATTAGGATCTGTTAGCCTATGCACTCTCAAGCAAGCTGAAACTAAAGTGAAGCTAGCTCTCAATCCTAATGCTGATGCTAAATGTGAAAATGAAGATTCTTCAGTTAAGGACGTGGCATCTACTCACAACATGAAGAGCTGGAAAGATGTGCTCTTGGGACCACCTAAAACGTTGGCAGCAGGAGAAGGAGAAGGTGGCCAGCTCGCTCTTGTGGTCCAAGGCAGTTAAATGTGTTGTGTTGTCACTCTTCTATTGCTTGTTATGGTAGAGTATTATTCTCAGTGTAGCTATATATATGTGCAGCACGTAATTCCAATGGCAATCAATGAACATACTATTTCTGGAAATATGCAGTCTCTCTTTATATATCTTCTATATCAATTCCTCTGCTATTCTTTCATGGTATCAGAGCCTAGGTTCATCCTAGGTTCTGCATGTTTCCCTTTTGTTCTCTTTTCCTTTATTTTGAATCATGGCTGAAAAAGATGGGTCAACTGTGGAGGATACATCCTCTCACAGAAGTTCTATTCCCGTTTTAACCCAAACACACCCCATAGCCATTAAGCTTACTGAAAGCAATTATCTGGTGTGGAAACAGCAACTAATGTCCACCATTAGAGCTCTGGATCTGGAGCCATTTTTGACGGGAGAAGAAGCTGCTCCTCCACGTCTAATTTCTGTTGAAGGTACAACTCAAAAGAAGGTGAATCCAGATTTTTTGCTGTGGAGGAAGCAGGATCAGTTTTTAGCCTCCTGGTTGCAGTCTTCACTCACTGAAAATGTTCTTGCTCTCATGGTTGGGTTAACCACCAGTCATGAGATCTGGACAGCTCTAGAAGCTAACTTTGCAGGTCAATCGAAGGCCAAGATAATGCAGTATAGACTGCAACTTCAATCCTCCAAGAAAGAGTCTCAATCCATGAGGGAATATTTGGGAAAAGTTAAGTGTTGTTGTGATGCTCTCGCGGCTGCTGGATGTCGCATATCTGAAGATGATCAGATTCTCTATGTTCTTGGTGGACTTGGATCAGAATATGATCCAGTTATGGTTGCAATCTCAGCCAGAACTGATCCCTGGACTATGCAAGAGGTAACATCTCTATTACACAGTTTTGAATCTAGATTGGATGCAGCTAAATCCACAAAGATCAACATGGATGGATCTACTCCTTCCTTGAATGTTGCACAAACTAATGGGCAACGTGCAGATGTAAATAATCGCTTCAACAGACAAGATGAAAGTGGAAGAATTTCTGGCTATGGATCTGGTTTTAGGGGTGGCAGAGGTGGTAGGTCTGGTGGAAGAGGAAGAGGAAGGCTGACTTGTCAGTTGTGTCAAAAACCTGGTCACACCTCAGCCCGTTGTTGGTATAGATTTGAACAATCCTTCATGCCTCAACCATCTCAGCCACGGCCAAATCATCAATCTTATCACTCTTATGGAAATCCTCAGCCATCTGCTAACATTGCTCAGGCCAGGGGCAGTTCTTATCACTCTCCTGCTAATGATTCCAGCCATGATAGCTCATCTTCAGTCTCTTGGTATCTTGATTCTGGAGCTACACACCATGTATCAAGTGATCTTTCAAATCTGAATAGTGCCTCAGAATATTATGGAGGTAATTCTTTGCATCTTGGTGATAATTTTGGTATTCAAATTGCTCATGTTGGTAGTTCCACTGTGACTCCTGATTCTCAATCTTTCCCTAATTCCAGATGCTTCATTCTCAGTAATTTACTTCATGTTCCTCAAGTGTCTAAGAATCTCCTTAGTGTGTCTCATTTTGCTAAAGATAACCATGTCTACTTTGAGTTTCATCCTTCTTACTGTCTTGTGAGAGATCAGGTTTCCAGGCAAATCCTTCTACGGGGCACCCTTGAGAACGGTCTCTACAAATTCCTCCTTGTCCACAAAGCTTCTCCAAACTCCATTTCCATTCAGCCTACTTCAATCAAGAGCTCTCTTCCAAATGCTCAGCCTTACTCTCTTTCAAATGCTCAGCCTCAAGAAATTCCTACTGTTTTTAACTCTTCATGTAATAGATCAGATAGTCTAGAGCTTTGGCATAGGAGATTAGGGCATTGTGCTCTTCCTATTGTTAAAAAAATTCTAGCAGATTGTAATATTCCCTATCATTCAATGAAATCTGATCTCATTTGTCACTCTTGTTCCATCTCTAAAAGTCACAAATTACCTTATTCTCCATCACTGTCTGTTTATTCTGCTCCCTTAGAACTTGTGCACTCTGATCTTTGGGGTCCGGCTCCCATTACTTCAAGAAATGGATTCAGATACTATGTAAATTTCATTGATCATTTTAGCAGATTCACTTGGATTTATCTACTGAAAACCAAAGATGAGCTTCTTCCAGTTTTTAAACATTTCAAGTCTCAGGCTGAAACACAGCTTGGCTGTAAACTCAAAATTCTCCAGAGTGATTGGGGGGGTGAATACAGGGGTTTATCTCATTTTCTTGAGTCTGAGGGAATAGTTCACCGTGTGTCATGCCCCTACACCCCACAACAAAATGGTCTAGCGGAGAGGAAACATAGACATATAGTAGAGTCTGGTCTTACACTTCTAGCTCAGTCTGGATTGCCCTCACATTTTTGGGATGATTCTTTTGTCACTGCTACATTCCTCATTAACAGAGTTCCTTCTAAAACATTGTCATTCTCCTCACCATATGAGATCCTCTATAAAACCAAACCTGATTATCTTGCTTTGAAACCATTTGGGTGCCTCTGCTATCCACATATCAGGCACCTAAACAAATCCAAACTAGATTCCAGGTCTGAATCTGCTATATTTTTCGGATATAGTGGCTCTCATAAGGGTTATAAGGTACTTCTCAAGTCAGGAAAGCTCATAATCACCAGGGATATTATTTTTCATGAATCAATTTTTCCATACCTTTCTTCCACACACTTTACCAAACCTGACTCTCCTACTTTGTCTGTTCCTGATTTCTATCCGGCTCCACCTTTATGCTCAGCCTCTATTCCCTCTACCATTCCTCATGCTCCACAACAAACTCCCTCTCCTATTTCAACACCATCTCCAATTCTTAGTCAAAATTCAGATTCTGTTTCCATTACTCCGTCTATCATTTTCCCTTCTTTCCCCTTATCCCTCCCTGACGCTTCACCTACTATTCCAGATGTCTCTCTTAATCACCATCCCATGATCACTAGGGCTAAACATGGCATTTTTAAACCAAAGATTCTCACTGCTAATGCTTCTTCTAAAAAGGATGTTGATGCTTCTTCTAAAAAGGATGAACTGTGCATTGTTATTCCTCAGTCAGCTAAGATAGCCCTTGTTATTCCAGTTTGGAAATATGCTATGACTGAGGAATTTCTTGCTCTTCTTCGTAACAAAACTTGGACTCTTGCCTTCCTGCCTCCCGGTAAAAACCTCATTGGTTCCACTTGGGTTTTTAGACTCAAGAAAAATGCTGATGGCTCAATTGCTAGACACAAAGCTCGGCTAGTGGCCCAGGGCTTCTCTCAAGAAGCAGGTTTTGATTTCCTTGAAACATTTAGTCCGGTGGTCAAACCAACCACTATCAGATTGATGCTTACTATTGCTATTACCTCTGGCTGGTCAATCAAACATCTTGATGTTAACAATGCATTTCTTCATGGTGAGTTAAAAGAGGAAATTTATATGAGACAGCCACCTGGATTTGAGCAGGGACCCCCGGGGATGGTTTGTAAACTCAATAAAGCTATATATGGGCTTAAACAGGCATCTAGGTCATGGTTTTTGACTATGCAGTCTACTCTCAAGGATCTTGGTTTCTCTCAATCCAAGGCAGACCATTCATTATTTTTCCTCAACACCAAGTCGGACACTATCTATCTCCTTTTATATGTCGATGACATGCTTCTTACTGGTAGCTCTCCATATGGTGTTCAAAGAGTTGTTGATCAGCTAAATCAGAAATTCTCTTTAAAGGATTTGGGTGAAGTAAAACATTTTCTTGGCATTGAGGTTTCAAAAACCACTCAAGGTCTTCATCTATCTCAGGCTGGTTATATTTCTGAACTTCTCAAGAAAGTCAAAATGACAGAGGCAAAACCTTTTCCAACTCCTATGGTTTCTGATTCCAAATTGAGCAAGGTGGAGGGAGAACCTACAGTGGATGGAAAACTATATAGAAGTGTTGTTGGAGCTCTACAGTATGTGACTGTAACCAGACCGGAACTGAGTTTTTCTGTTAACAAAGTAAGTCAATATATGTCTTGTCCTCTTGATACTCATTGGAAGGTTGTAAAAAGGATTTTAAGATATTTGAGTGGCTCTACTGATTATGGCTTGCACATTAAAGCCTCCAAATTCTCTCTTGCTGGATTTTCAGATTCAGATTGGGCATCTGATATTGATGACAGACGATCTACTTCAGGTTATTGTGTATATTTTGGAGAAAACTTAGTCTCTTGGTGTGCTAAGAAGCAAAAAATTGTGTCTAGATCAAGTACTGAGGCAGAATACAGAAGTCTTGCTCTTGTTACTTCTGAAATTGTTTGGATTCAATCTTTACTACATGAGTTAAACATTAAGCTGGATGCACCTCCTGTCATTTGGGTGGACAACCTTAGTACCATTTCTTTGGCCTCCAATCCTGTTCTTCATTCCAGAGCCAAGCACATTGAACTGGATATACACTTTGTAAGAGACAAGGTAGCAGCCAAAGTGATTGATCTACGACATGTGCCATCTATTGATCAAGTGGCTGATATTCTCACTAAACCCTTGAGTTTCCAATTCTTCAACAGGCTGCGCAATAAACTGGGCGTTTGCTCGCTTGCCTCTCTCGAATTGAGGGGAGGTGTTAGCCTATGCACTCTCAAGCAAGCTGAAACTAAAGTGAAGCTAGCTCTCAATCCTAATGCTGATGCTAAATGTGAAAATGAAGATTCTTCAGTCAAGGACGTGGCATCTACTCACAACATGAAGAGCTGGAAAGATGTGCTCTTGGGACCACCTAAAACGTTGGCAGCAGGAGAAGGTGGCCAGCTCGCTCTTGTGGTCCAAGGCAGTTAAATGTGTTGTGTTGTCACTCTTCTATTGCTTGTTATGGTAGAGTATTATTCTCAGTGTAGCTATATATATGTGCAGCACGTAATTCCAATGGCAATCAATGAACATACTATTTCTGGAAATATGCAGTCTCTCTTTATCTTCTATATCAATTCCTCTGCTATTTTTTCAGGATCATATAAATTTATTTGAGCAATTAATTCTACGCATGCTTCCAGTTGGCAGGCTGATTCTTTCAAGTGTAAATAACAAACTCATTTGATAAGGAATATAAGTCTGCCATTGTTAATGCATAGAAAATTCGTTACACAAAATTCTTTAGTATTTTCAATTGTTGAAAAGTATGCGTACAAATTTCATGATTCACCCCTTTTGTTGCTTATGTTGACTAGCATATAAAAAAAACTACGTTACTTCAATTGCTCAAGAATCTTCCGCACATTCTTTTCTTTTCTTGTTTTGAGGAGAGAGAATCTTCCAAACTTTTGAAATTTCTGAAAATCACATCATATCGAGATTTTTCAAACCATGGCGTTTGGCCCTCTTTTTAAAGTAAACTTTTTTGAAGGCCGTAAATCTAACAAAAGTAACTACATTTCTCAAAATTTAATAGACCAGAAACATTTTATACTGCAGAGTTATCAAACCATAAGATGGATAAAACATGCTAGAAAAAATTGCCTGCCTTGGTTAAAAATATGTGATGCATTGATATTAGCCTCTTTATCTCAATAACTAATAGCCTTTCTTCAAGCGAAAAGAAAATGCCAAGTACCATTATTTGGAAACAAATTCATAAGGAGCTCTCAGTAAATGTTTACTGAGTAATATACATGCAACAGAACTACCATCAAACTTCACTACACCAAAAATTAAATCCGAAAATCATGTCCTCAGCCGCATTGACACTTGTTGTGTCACCTACTTACCGTATGCAAAGTTTACTACTCCAAAATATTAAACAATCAAAGAGCAAGATGGTTTTGGGGATACACATACTTCCCCATCAACATATTATTCAAAATTGTATAAAACCGTTTGTTACCGGTGAAAAACCCACGCCCTCATTATTCATCATCATCATCAGAGCATTTTTATGCGCCGCCGGATCCATATTTCTTTCCAAGGACGAGTAACTGCAGCTTGTCGTATCCAGCAAGCACACCAGCACCAGCAATGGCCCTCAGAATGTTAGCTCCAGCACCCTTGAACAGAGATTTGGCACCCTCGTTCTTCAAGATCTGAGAGAACGCATCCAATGAGCTTTTGTATTTCACTGCTTCACCAGATGTCATCATCATACGTCTGCGAACAGTATCGATTGGGTACGATGCAAGACCAGCACCATTTGTGATCAACCAACCCAGGGCAAAGCTAGCAAAAAAACTATCCTGAAACCAGCATATTTCAAAGACAGCTAGGTCAGTATAATCCAGAATATATAAAATGAAGATGAATATGCACATATTTAGAGTTATAGATACCTGCAGCGAGCCAGTGAGAAGAACTGGCTTCAAGGAATCATACATTCCAAAGTAGAGACCACGGTAAACAATGATTCCTACACATGATATGTTGAATCCACGATAGAGTCCAGCAATGCCATCGGACGCCAAAGTCTTCCTGTAGACATCAATCAAGCCGTTGAACTGCCTCTCTCCTCCCTTCTTTGCAGCCTTGGCATCATTAGCCAATCTAGTACGAGCATAGTCCAGAGAGTAAACAAAGAGGAGAGACGAAGCACCAGCTGCACCACCTGAAGCCAAGTTCCCAGCAAACCATTTCCAGTAACCATCCCTGTCTTTCTTAAAGTTGAAAAGCCTCTTGAAATAATCTTTGAATGCAAAATTCAAGGCCTGCAAATGATTCGAAAGATTTTATTTAGTACGGAGTACTATATAATTTAGGGGGTTTAAGGAAACCTATTACCAGTAACCAGAAAACTAACTTGCCTGGGTTGGGAAGTAACGGATCACATTAGCAGTGTTTCCTCTCCACAAAGAACCAAATCCTTCTTCTTTAATTGTTCGCGAGAAACATTCACCGATACCTCCGTATGGTTTAGATAATCTACCAGTCTTAAGCATTTCATCCTGGTTTTGTATCAGCAGTTTCACACGCTCAATAGGAGCTGCAGCTGTTTTGGACACAGCAGCAGAGACTCCACCCATGAGAAAATCAATGGCAAAGCCAGCAAATCCTTTCTCTGCAGGGGCTTGGGCAAAAACTTGGGAGGCAGTAGACTTGACAAGAGAAAGGTCGCATGTCATTTGACATGGATATGTCAATGCAGCATTACTGTAGTTCCCATATTTATATTGTGATTGATATAAAGATGGCTGAGGCTGACCACCTTCAAATGCTCCGAAACGCTGAGTGGGGGTTGATCTGAAAAGTTGCCCAGACAACTTTTGTGCAGTAGTAGGGTAGTGTGGCTTGTCCATAGTCATTGCTACCTTTTCAAATGAAAATATTGCACATCAGTATACAAAAATCTATAGGCTTCATAAATATAGTAAAGGTCAGAATGAAAAGGCAAGCAACATAATACAGCACCTGCATCAATAATAGAAACTGATTTTAGGCAAAATAATAACAATATCACTCATACTGATATGCATACACTTGTGCGTTCATTCTTTGACAAGCCACGATTATTCAAGCAACAAAGATAGATTTGTTATTAGTATACACAATATCACTAGAATCACCATAAAAACCACAGGGTAAAAAACAATCTTGAGTAATCACTTGAGAAATATGACCATCGCTATATCTAGAACCTGCCAAACTGAGAATTAATACTGAATATAAGGAAAGTTCCAACATGTTTTACTTATCAAAAACATGACTACAAAACTAGAACTAATACTGAATAGACGAAGCTAATCGATTAAATTCAACCATAACAACTTCATGAAATCAAGTTTTGTTGTAATCGACAGCACATGAACATCAATCACTAGTAGAATTACACATTAAGTCCTGGTGAAGTCAAGATGTGCATCAGATCGGTAAAGGTGAACTAAAAGTAGGCAAAAATGCTATCATGATGTGAGAGATACTAAATCGTGAAAAAAAAACTGCATCATTGCATACACATCCTTCAGATCTAAGATTTGGGTACAGAATATGAAAGGTGAGCATAAATCAAGCCGAAAATTACTTAGTAAACAGCAGAAACACAAAGTTAAGAAAACGATAAACTATCGAGGGAAATTACGAAATCAATCGAGCTGCAATGATTGAAGCAAGGAATTTGGGAGAAATGAGTAGAGAAGTTACCTAAGCGTAGATTCGTAGACGACGATGTGAGATCGAGAGTAGTCCGCCTTGACCTAACGCTATTGGAAAACACACATCAACGGCGGAGTGAGCAAATCGAGGGATATATTTATAGCCCGATAATATTAGCATTTAGGAGTACTATTAAATTCTAATATTCCTAAAAAATAGAAATGATAATGTAAGAGAATAAAAAAGAGAAATAAGATGATAATAAAAAATTAAGGGATAATTTTTTTGCTAATACGCCATTATAAGGTTAATAAGTGGATATCTTTTCAGGAAGAGAAAATTTATTTCTAACATAAATCATGTTCTTGTCTTTTTTCTCTCTATGCAATTTTTAAACTAAATAATTGTGTTAATTTTTTTAACAGACAATATAATAGTCAAATTTTTACTTAAGGTTTGATTAATAAAACTTCTACTTATTCCAAAAGATTCATTCTCCATGATAACATAGCTATGTTATATTACATGGAGTATTAAATTCAGGATATATATAGGGATCAATTGCTAATTCATCATTTAATTGTTAACTACAACTAATTTAAGGCCATATGATTTTAAAAAATATGTGGTCTACAATTTGCCACGTGTAATTTTCGTTTTTATTAATTAAATCGAAAATAAATAAATAAAAAACGCCAAATTAGGGTTTTGATGAAAATGTCAATATAGTATTTCAAAAATATCAACACAATGCTTTGAGAATGTCAACACAAATTTAGGATTGACATTGTATATGCTTTATATTGACATATTATCTTAGCTGTATTGACATTAGCCTGTGTACGAAAAATACGAAAATTCTAGATTTTTTTTTTTTCAAATTTTGACGTCGGAACATATGCATGTAGTATATCGTTGGAATCCTTATAAAATTATCTTTAATTTGATATATGTTATATGAATTTAAAGTTTTGGGATTTTTTTAAAAGTTAGTTATAACTAACTTGACATTAATACCCCTATTGATTTTTATTGGAATTAATCATATAGCTTTATTGACGTTTTTTGTTGATCGTATTGACATTTTGTGGTTAATGATCTAGGCCTTTAATTTGAATATCTAATGGCTATTATTGAGTTGTAGTTAGCAATTAAGCATTGAGTTAGCAATATAACACTCCCTTATACGAGGATGTACTATAATATGTTTTGATTATTATTTTAAATATAAAATGGTACTGTATATGAGTTTTTAGTAATTGTTTTGAAATAATTTTTTCTTTTATTATTTTTTTTCAAATTTTACTGAACCAATGTTATGATATCAATAACTATAGTAGTAATATATAAATTTTTATATGATTCCTGTAAAAATAACAAATACTACTATTGCAATGATTCGATCAAGAATTAAAAGTTTGCACTGATTATTTTATACTCTAATTTCAATGTGCTTTAAGTTGTTTAGACTATATATATTATCAAGATTGTATAATATTTTCCATTTAGTTTATTTGCAAATATGAATACATTAGTGTATAAATAAGCATATTTGCTTAGCTTATACAAATACATCATATGACTGAATAATTAATTAGATTCTTAATTAATCTAATCAACTCAATCTAATTATTCATAATCCTCTTAGTAATTAATATTTTGAAAATTATAATTAACTAATAGTACGATTACTGATTAAAAAGAGGTAACACAATTATTTTGATTAAAAATACTATCAAAGAGAGAAAGTAGAGGAGAGAGACAAAAATTGAAGAATGAATCGAGACTATTATACCATTTTCTGTATTAGACTATTATGCAAAAATTTAAAGTGTCTAGAAAAAAATAAATTTTTGAAAAATTTTGTGATATTTTTTCTATGATATCAAAGTGCAACGTGCAAATTTCATAGACTACTTTTATAATTCATTCTATTGTATAATATTATTAAAATATTAATCTTTATAAATTAATATTACTGTAATTACCTAAATTATATATAGACTTACATCTTTATATTGCGTGTGTGAATTGACTATGTTGGGTTACAAACCCATTCCACATCGGATGTGGGAGGGAAGTTGAAAGGTGTATATAATTCATGTCCAACTCCAATTAGTTTGAGGCTTTTGGGAGTGACCCAAAAACAAATCCGTGCGACTTGCCCAAAGCGGACAATTTCATACTAATGTTGCAGTCGACGTTCTTAACAAGTGGTATCAGAGCCAGGTGGCTTTGGGTCGTGCCCGGATGAGCCCCGGTTAGGGTCGGGCCCTGAAGAACTCGAGGTAGAGTCGGGCCTAAAATGACCAAGGGGCCAGGGCGGGAACGACCCATGTTCGTGTCGATTGTGTTCCCGATGCTATCAAGGAAATCCGGAAGTTTGCCCAGAAGGCAATGGGAACAAGTGATGTAAGGGTTGATGTCAAGTTGAACAAGCACATATGGAGCCATGGAATCCAGAGTGTGCCAAGAAGGATATGTGTTCGCATTGCATGCAAGAGAAATGACGATGAAGATGCCAAGGAAGAACTCTACTCTTTGGTCACCGTTGCGGAAATTCAAGATGGAGGATTGAAGGGATTGGGAGTCATTGAAGAGGAAGAGTGAAAATCCATATTTTCTTTTGATAGGTTTTTATTAACTTCAGTTTTGCACTTATGGACTCCTTGTACGTTGAAAATTCAGAACAAGGGATATTACGCAATTAGATAATGGATTTTTGTCTTTTCATATTCTGTTTTCATATTTTTATTGTGGAATTTGGATGTATTCATTTCATACATAGATTTATTAGTTTATTATTAGATCATTTTAAATTGTTTTATTTTAATTAAGAAAGAATGAAATAAAATGGTCCTAAATGGACTCTTTATAAAACTAGTATTAACCCACGTGCGATGCACGACAAAATATTTTTTTTCACATATTTTTAAATTATTAATTGATTAATTAAAATATGAAAATATAACTATATAAAATTTAAAAATAGAAAAATATACATATAATAAAAATTCAATAAATATATGCTCCTCGATGCATTTTACACTTAAAACATAAAATTAAACATATTTGAAATGGAATCAAGGTAGACACAATTATTTGGACAACGATGAAGATACTATATCAAGTGTTAGACACATTTAAAAAATATGTTTAAAACAATCCTTCATATTTCTCAACTAAAAATAATGTATATCACACTTTTAACAAAATAATAAATCGATAACTCATAATATTCAAAATGTCAAAACTATGAACATAAAAAAATTCAAATGATAAACTATACAAAAAATATTACATTAATTGGTTGAATTAACACTATTATATTAATGAATAATGATAGCCCTTTTGAATGTTGGAACGTTTACCTTTATTTATTGTACTTTTAAACGTGGCTTGTTGGAATATGAAAAATCTATATTATTTTTTATGCTATTTTACAATTCTCAATGCTGCAAATTTTCTTTTTGTAAAATATATTTAATATAAGTATATATTTTACTTAGTTGATCACCTATATATAAGATAATTAGAATCTCTATAGAAAATCAGTTGTATCCCGGAACAATTAAGTGCCAAATCCTAATTTCAACAATAGTATTATTAGTAAACCAAAATTTGGTTGTAAACTATTTTATTTTGTTTGAACAACTAATTGTTTGATCAACTCTATTTTGAAAGGTTTAATTATCTCATTGCAAATATACATATTATGCACCACTTATTAATTCATCATAAGTCATAAAATATTATTTTTGAGACACCATATAATATAATTACAGCACAAGTTGGAATATAAATATATAAAATAATAAATTGTGTAAAGATGAAGATAAACATTATGCTTGTTTGAGTTAAGGATGTTACAATTCTTCCATCTCTAAGAATTGTAAAAAATATTAGCATAGAATTCTCGAACCATATACACGCAGTACTCTAACTATTGCAATTAAAAAAATGAAATGGAAATTACAACGAAAATTATAAAATAAACCGAACTATAAGTCTAGTTGAGAAAAACCCTCTTTCCGCACGACAAAGTACATCACGGTTAGTACTTTCGAATTGACGTATTATCCCCAAAGATGAAACGTCTTCCTCCTAACGTGTATAACTTCTCAAACCCGCTGGCACCGATGAACTTGATGGAGTTCCAAAAATTGAGCAATACTCTAAAATATACAATAAAATGTTGAGAGCTTGAGAGAGAATGGTGAATGTGTAATTCATCTACAACTCTATGCTTTTTATAGGCACAAAATTAGAATATGAGAAATCATGAAATTAAAACATCATAAATTATAAAATTAAGAGAATGGAGGTTACAAAATTTGTTAAATGATCATTATCCTATTTAAATATTAGTCAAAGCATTAAAATATTTAAATAAATATTCATGGGAGTTACATATTTTATAATAATTCAAATTCACCCCATAACTTTTAAATATATCAAATTACGGCCAAAACTCGCCTTTTATATATGTATAGATGAATTAAAACAAACTAAAAATACATTAAAATGAATTAAAACAATCTAAAATGAAGGGTCAGATGGTTCAAAATTAATTTAACATTAATTATAATCCTATATACTCCACATATTTCCACTATCTCTATGTTTAAGAGATGGATGTAGTATAAGAAATATGTATATACACATTGAAGCCGCTACGATGATTTAGTTGTAGAATATAAGTGGATTTTTTGGAAAAAACTAGTGTTAACCCACGTGCGATGCACGATAAAATATTTTTTTTATCACATATTTTTAAATTGTTAATTGATTAATTAAAATATGAAAATATAACTATATAAAATTTAAAAATAGAAAAATATACATATAATAAAAATTCAATAAATATATGCTCCTCGATGCATTTTACACTTAAAAACATAAAATTAGACATATTTGAAATGGAATCAAGGTAGACACAATTATTTGGACAACGATGAAGAGACTATATCAAGCGTTAGACACATTTAAAAAATATGTTTAAAACAATCCTTCATATTTCTCAACTAAAAATAATGTATATCACACTTTAACAAAATAATAAATCGATAACTCATAATATTCAAAATGTCAAAACTATGAACATAAAAAAATTCAAATGATAAACTATACAAAAAATATTACTTTAATTGGTTGAATTAACACTATTATATTAATGAATAATGATAGCCCTTTGAATGTTGGAACGTTTACCTTTATTTATTGTACTTTTAAACGTGGCTTGTTGGAATATGAAAAATCTATATTATTTTTTATGCTACTTTACAATTCTCAATGCTGCAAATTTTCTTTTTGTAAAATATATTTAATATAAGTATATATTTTACTTAGTTGATCACCTATATATAAGATAATTAGATTCTCTATAGAAAATCAGTTGTATCCCGGAACAATTAAGTGCCAAATCCTAATTTCAACAATAGTATTATTAGTAAACCAAAATTTGGTTGTAAACTACTCCCTCCGTCCCATTGAAGATGACCCACTTTCCTTTTTGGTTTGTCCCAACCAAGATGACCCATTACTTAAAATGGAAACACTTTTATCTCTACTTTATTCCCTCTCTCTTACTTTACTCTCTCCTCTTAACACACAAAAATTATCTGCATAAAATCCCGTGCCGCCCAAGGAAGGGGTCATCTTCCTTGGGACGGAGGGAGTATTTTATTTTGTTTGAACAACTAATTGTTTGATCAACTCTATTTTGAAAGGTTTAATTATCTCATTGCAAATATACATATTATGCATCACTTATTAATTCATCATAAGTCATAAAATATTATTTTTGAGACACCATATAATATAATTACAGCACAAGTTGGAATATAAATATATAAAATAATAAATTGTGTAAAGATGAAGATAAACATTATGCTTGTTTGAGTTAAGGATGTTACAATTCTTCCATCTCTAAGAATTGTAAAAATATTAGCATAGAATTCTCGAACCATATACACGCAGTACTCTAACTATTGCAATAAAAAAAATGAAATGGAAATTACAACGAAAATTATAAAATAAACCGAACTATAAGTCTAGTTGAGAAAAACCCTCTTTCCGCACGACAAAGTACATCACGGTTAGTACTTTCGAATTGACGTATTATCCCCAAAGATGAAACGTCTTCCTCCTAACGTGTATAACTTCTCAAACCCGCTGGCACCGATGAACTTGACGGAGTTCCAAAAATTGAGCAATACTCTAAAATATACAATAAAATGTTGAGAGCTTGAGAGAGAATGGTGAATGTGTAATTCATCTACAACTCTATGCTTTTTATAGGCACAAAATTAGAATATGAGAAATCATGAAATTAAAACATCATAAATTATAAAATTAAGAGAATAGAGGTTACAAAATTTGTTAAATGCTTATTATCCTATTTAAAGATTAGTCAAAGCATTAAAATATTTAAATAAATATTCATGAGAGTTACATATTTTATAATAATTCAAATTCATCCCATAACTTCTAAATATATCAAATTACGGCCAAAACTCGCCTTTTATATATGTATAGATTTCTGAAACTTGGATTAGCGATTAATTTGCTATAAAATTTATACTCCTTCCCTCCCACTCTTCTCAGCATTATTCTCTCTCTTATTTATTTCTCTATTTTAACTATTTATTATATTTTTTATAAAATAAGTGCAGAAAAGTGACTGAGACTCCTAAAATAGAACGGAACGAGTGCTTTATAGTTTCTAATCATTAATTAATGCTTTTATAATTAGAGAATTTTAAAATCAACTTTGTAAGTAAAAGCCAATGGACAATACACTTCTTTCAAAATATTTGCTCACTCTTAAAAAATAAAATTGTCATAATATAAAAATATTACTCATATTACTTATTTTGGGAGTCTTCTTTTTAAAAATTTCAAATAATTTAGAAGTAGAAAAAAATGGAAAAGTATCTCGTTGGGAGGGGCTTAAGCCCCTACCCCTCTCTGTGAGATATATACTGCACTAACAATACTTTAATTATTTTTTCTTTTTATTTTTACTTTTACAATTATACATTAAAATTTGTGACATTTTTGAAAGTTTATTTTGTAACTAATGGGGGTAACATTAAAATTTAGTGACGGAAAAATAAATCACATAATTTAAAATGGAAAACGAAAATGACACACTTTAAACTTTTAAAAAATAAATTTTTCTTAGTAGAAAAAAACAGCAACAATTTCTAAAATATAAAAAAAATATCAGAATTAAAATAGAATAGTTAAGTGATCAATAATGCATTAGTTACCTCACGTAGGCTATCAAGGCCCACTATAAATATAATAGCCCACAGAAATAGGCCTTTTTACGCTGAAGCCCAAATAAAATCACACATAAATTTCTAGGGTTTGTTTTCCTCAGCAGACAAAAGGAAAGAGGCGATTAACCTTGAAGCAGCAACAATGTTGGTTAAGGCCAACAAGCCAAGGAAAGAGGAGGTTGTCTCCAGAGAATACACCATCAATTTGCACAAACGTCTCCACGGATGGTATGAAACGCTTCTCTCTACGAGATACACACTATGCTCTCCGTATCTGAGCTATTTTCTACCTAATTCTTTCATTATCTTTTCAATCTACAGGCTTAATTGCTGCTATGCTATCAGATTCTCAATATTTATTTGCGATCCAATATGTATGAAAATGATAGATAAAATGTTGCTGTTCTCTAGAGATTAATTTCTGCTTGAGTTTCAAGTAATTAAAAGTATAGAAGTGCAGCAGAAGCACATGAATTAAGAGAATATTAAAATGAATTAATTCATTTATTTTAAGTAATTGTCTTTCAAATGAAAACTGATCACTAGTTATTGTAGATTCCATATAGTACCTTTTTGCTACCTGGTGAATATACAACTAAATACTAGCCCTGCATCTGCTTGTACTGTATAATTGTTTTTATCTATATTTAGAGTTATATGCATGTGATACTATTTATTACAACACTATATTGAATTTTAGTCTTATTCTATGAAAAAACAGTCCTTGCTATGTAGCATGCAGTTCCATCTTTGTAAAATTGGGTTGAGCTTTAGTCTTATTGATTTTAGCATAGCTATGATGTTATAATTGGTGTCATATATTTACATACTGAAAATATTAGAATACAATGCTAGTGTGCCAAGAAGGATCCGTGTTCGCATTGCACGCAAGAGAAATGACGATGAAGATGCCAAGGAAGAGCTCTACTCTTTGGTCACCGTTGCAGAAATTCCGGAAGGAGGGTTGAAGGGATTGGGAACCCAAGTCATTGATGAAGAAGAGTGAAAATTCAATTTTTCTTTTGATAGGTTTTCTGTTTACTAAAGTTATGCGGTTGTGGACCCTTCTGTGTTGGAAACTCATATTTGTATTTTGAAATTTGGTTTTCATTTCATAATACTAGTAAGTAGTAACTGCCATTTTAATAGAGCAAAAGTCCTAGTAACTTGCAACTAAGTTTAATCTTGATTACGACTTTCAAGCGTTTTTGGCTAATTTTTAGTTGTAAAACTCGTTTTGGTTTTTCAAAAAAAAGGTTTACACCACTGCTTTTTACTAGTAACGTCTATTGAATTTTCTCATACAAAATTTAAAATTTTAATTAATTAAATTAAGATAAAAATATAAAATTATATAGAGCTTTTAAATCACTAATAAACCAATGACATTAATTACGACGTTTTGTTATGTTATTAATAATTTTTGGTAATGTTGAAAAATCAAAATAATATTTCATATTGTCTTATACTCCCTCCGTCCCGTTTTAGCAGTCTCATTATCTACATTATTCTCTTTTTTACTTTATTATTTCTCAACTTTAACTATTTATTACTCCCTCCGTCCCGGAGTATTAGACTCGCTTCTTTTGGGCACATGATTTAAGGAATTGATATTTAAATAGTTAAAGTGGAGAGAGTAAAGTATGAGAGGGAAAAAGTAGGGGAGAGAAGAGAGAAAAAAGTAGGTGGAGAATAAAATAAGATAGATGTTTTTTGCTAAAAAATGAAATGAGTCTAATATGTTGGGACATCCTAAAAGGGAAAGTTGGTCTAATATCTTGGGACGGAGGGAGTATCATTTTTACAAAACGAGTGCAGAAAAGTCAATGGGACTGCTAAAACGGGACGGAGGGAGTAGATTTTTTTAATGATGTTGAAATTTTTATTTAATTCTTATGTTGGAATTAATTACATTGTTCATCAATCCATTTAATTACTAATTATATAACATTCAATAATTTCACTAATAGAAAATTGATTAACAATAGCAAATTATTCAAGTCCATTAATAAAAAATAATAGACCAAAATACAACCAAGAAATGAAAATTTCAATAAAGAATAGAATCTACAATCATTTATGCTCGTGCAACTCTAACCCATCGCCCATCGACCTCCATCTATCTCCAATAGCTTTCATCTTCTCCGCTCATCATTTTCAACACTTTCATCAACCTGCGTCGACACCATCTTCTTAGTCAAAAGCCAGTTTGCTCCATATGTAGCAACTATAGACCCCATATTGCACTTTCGAGAAATATTTTCATTCGTGAATAATGCAAACACAACTTAACATTTGTACTATAAAATTCATAAAATACTTACCAATTTCAAAACCAAATTTGGCAAGGTGAATGTGTCCATGATATCAACCTTTGATTCCATTTCCATGGTTTCAACTATCCTCTCTGGTAAGAACATAACAACAAATATCAGTAACAGAATAATCACACTTAAAGAATGTGTTAAATGGAGAAATATAAAAAGATATTATTGATAAAGAGCAAGAATCAACTGGAAGGGATCAGCTAAGCCTTTTCATAAGACATTTGCTCCTACACCAATGATAAATTAACATGTGTACACTCTTTGAAAAAATTAAAAATAAATTAATTTCTATGTGGCATCTCTTCCTCCTCTCACACTCCACACTCCGCTGAATTCAACATTCATTTCATCTTCCCCACAAATCTAAAACGCCAGCTGAGCCGGCGGTGCACCAGCGGATCTTCACTTCCTTCTCCCAACTCCATCAAATTTCTCTGCAGCTACGGCGGTCGGATTCTCCCCCGCCACTCAGACGGCAAGCTCCGCTATCACGGCGGCCAAATCTCGATTGTATAGAATAATTGATTCAGATTTAGGTTTTGTATTGATTTTAATACTCGTGTTAATTCGTAAATTAAAGAGCTGTTGGTGAAGATAGGGAGATGTGTGGATCATCGGTGAGTTTGAGGTGCCAATTGCTCGCGGATGATCTGGACGCTTTGATTTCGATCACCTGCGATGAGGATCTAACCAATCTCATCTAAATATACGACACTGCCTTTAAGATCAGAGCCTTCCTCTCCGTCAAAAAGGTGTCCCTGACTCCAGAATGCCCGACCTCGTTCAAACGGATCACGTCAAAACCCTCTGCGTATCCTACTATCTGCCGGAAAGTTACCCCAAAGATTCCTTTTATCACTATCATTATCAACTTATCCACACCTACAAACACTCGGAATAGATACAAATCATCACTAGTTTGGAAGGGGGGGTGAGAGAGAGGCAGAGGTGGTGGAGAGTTGTGAGGAAGATGAAATAACTGTTGAATTCAGCGGAGTGTGGAGTGTGAGAGGAGGGAGAGATGCCACATAATATTTAATTTATTTTTTACTTTTTTAAAGAGCGCACACATGTTAATTTATGACTGGTGTAGGAGCAAATGTCTTAGGAAAAGGCTTAGCTGATCCCTTCCGAGAATCAACTGAAAACAAATTCGTTTCGTAGAAAATTCAGTGATGTAAAAGATTAATGAGAATGTGAGTAATAAGCTAGTGAATGACACAAATATATATAGGCAAAAAAAATATAGAGAAGTTATAGTGCGTTAAATTTACATTAAATTATTATTCATACAATTCCTAATAATGTGTAATAATGTGGCAGTTACAAAGTTACAGATCTTCTAATTCGTGTAACCCCAATTTCATGGTTGATCAATATGTAGGGTTTATTATTGAAATATTGAGATTAAATTACAATTATTAAAAATTTGTAACGGCAACAAATTTATAAACCCATATGAAGATAACTTCCAAGCCACATTTATCACTCTAATTAGTGTAACAGCTTATCCTACAAATGAAAATTGAAATATAATTAGATGAATTTATTCAAATAATTTTTATAATTGGTGACTAAATTTGTAACAGCCATATTTATAAATTGAATTGATTATTTGATTAGCCCACCAAAATATCTAAATTTAACGAAATATCTAAAACTTATAAATATTTGCAATTAAGAGCAAAACTTTGCGTTTTATACATGTATAAATATATGAAAAATCTTTCACAATTGTTATACATTCGACTCTATTGGACTTATTTATTCCAGATTTGAAAATGGACTCTAAGCAATTAGAACTTTATATTGTTTTTTAGTTACAATTCGCCCACACATATTTGAGCTAACTTAACCTATAATATATTAATTAAAAAAGAATTGTTTTTTAGTTTCAATTTAGGCAAACATACTTTAACTAACATAATACTATAACTTACTGATTAAAAGAGAAGCATTAAGTATTTGACTCTATCGGACTTATTTATTCCAGATTTGAAAATGGACTCCAAGTAGAATTTTATTGTTTTTTAGTTATTCCCTCTGTCCCATTATAAATGAAACGTTTTTTTTTTTTATCTCAATAAATGAAACGCTTCTAAAAATAAAAGCAATACTTTTTCTACTTTTTCTTCTCTCTTACTTTACTCTCTCTTCATTAACTCACAAAACAACACTACATAAAATTATGTGCCGAAAAGCAAATATTGCATATTTAATGGGACGGAGGGACATATTTGAGCTAACTTAACCTATAATTTATTAATTTAAAAAGAATTGTTTTTTAGTTACAATTTAGGCAAACATACTTTAACTAACTTAAAACTATAACTTACTGATTAAAAGAGAAGCATTAAGTATTTGACTGAACTAACTGTGCGATGCACGCTCAAATAATTTTATAATTGCATTATTTAAAAA
Source organism: Salvia hispanica (assembly GCF_023119035.1). Taxonomy (NCBI): domain Eukaryota; kingdom Viridiplantae; phylum Streptophyta; class Magnoliopsida; order Lamiales; family Lamiaceae; genus Salvia; species Salvia hispanica. The sequence goes on from NC_062965.1 coordinate 46,392,344, forward strand.
CTGAATTCACATTTATAAAATAGAAATAATATCATTATAACAAGTTGTGAACTCACAAATATATAGTATAATAATAATTTACTATACCAATAAAAACTCAAATAATCAATTAAGTTTCAATTATAAAAGTTGAACACAAAAGACACACCAATAAAAACACTTTTTGACATGTAGTACAAAAGATCAATCATAAACACATTATTGATTATATTTAATGGAAGAAAAACCGAGAAATTATTGATGTATATGTTGGGTTATGATTGACGTGTACTAAGTACTAAATTACATGTGCCAATTTACTAATAAACTTATTATTAGAGATAATTTCTTATTTTGGATATATAACTTGCGTTTAATAAATATAAATACATCACTATATTCCAATTTTTTAAAAATTTCAAAACTTATTTGATAAAAAGTAATGAATTTTATTATACCAATGTTTGGACTTAGAAACTTAAACTATGATTTCAATATATGCTTAATTTTAGTATTTTCCAACAAAAAGAAGTTTTATTTATGATTTTACTTAAAAGAGAATTGATATGCCGCAGGAACTTAATTTGAGCGACTGTGAGCGCCGACTGTATTTCTCTCTCTCCTCACGCCTACTATTCTCAATCTATTCTCTCACCTATAGTCTCTCTCCTCAATCCATCTCTCCCTTGAACCATTTTTTTCCTATCTCCATGTTTCTCCATCATTCATTCTCTCTCATCACTTTCTTCTATTCATATCAAATTCTCTCTTTTTGTTCCTTCTTTCAACTAATTTGCTTTGCACCACCAGAAATTGAAAGCGCCTCTTCTCCGGTTTTTGTTCCTTTTCCATTTTTTTTCACTTTCATTTTTTTCTTTTTCTAATTTCCATGGTTTACCAGTGTATATTCACGATTCACTGCTTTTCAACAGTACCCAGTATTTCTTCTCACTCCTTCAATACCCAATTCCTCATTTTTTCTGTAAATTTTGCTTCCTCTCAGTTTCAAATTGTAATTTTTTCTGGTTTTGTTCGAGAATAATTCTCAATGAGTAAATTTTATAAACAAAATTACTTGATTAAATTTTGACATCCACCTACAGTTTCTCAAATTTTTCTATTTTCCAAAGAGAGCGTCTGGATCGAGAACAGAGAAATGCTTAAAGAAATTAAAAGAGGGAAGAAGAGCACCGCCAAAAAACAAGGGATAAATTAATGATGTTGGAAAATAATTAATGAGAAAGAAACCAGTTGAGATAATTGATCGTCCTAATTCATCTGGGGCTCACTGGAATTGTGATTACAAAAAATCAAGAAGAAATAAATTGATTTTGAGAATGAATTCAGGTGTGATGATGAGGAGAGAGAAGAAATTAACGAACTAAAATCAACATATATGGTGATTGAATTGTAAAGAACCAAGAGATTTGCAGAAAAATTTGAAGCAAGTGAGAACATAAAAAGAAAACAAGAGGGATGCGGAGAGAATTTGATATGAATAGAAGAAAGTTAGGAGAGAATGGATGATGGAGAAACGTGGAGATAGGAAAAAATGGTGGAGGGGAGAGATTGGATTGAGGAGAGAGACGGTATGTGAGAGAATAGATTAAGAAATAGTAGGCGTGAGAAGAGAGAAATACATTTGGCACTCTCACTTGCTCAAATTAAGTCCCGCATCATATCAATTCTCTAACTTAAAATATGTTAAATTTTTAAATTATGATTAGTTAAATATACTATTAAAGGTATACATTTTTTTACCAAGTACTAGATTTTGTCTCTCTCTCTGCTTTTAGTGTATCTTATTTTATAAAATACTAGTATTAATTAAAAGAATAAATAATTAGTGTGTGCAAAATATTGTGTGTCCATGACATATACATTAAAAATATATATCGACATAAAAGAGAGACATATAGGACATGCGTAATTGTGTGCAATAATAGGAATATAAACAAATAAAAATAATAATAAATCACTAAATTAACAAACTTGAACAATAAATCACACTGCAATCTCCACTCATCTTCCTCACTAAAATTAAAATATACTGAATCATAGTGGTTATACATATTTTAATTTCACCGCCTCTATTTTATGGAATGGTCAAACGAGTTGTCATTTAATTTAACATATAATCTTAATTCTTAATGCATACTATATCAGTAATTGGTTATTGCAAACAGTATAAAATATGGAGCAATAAACAACACAATACAACACATCCAAACTCATAGATGATTTGTGTTATCGTCAAACCAAAAATGATTTATAAATAATTATACTAGCATTAAGAGTTTGCCTACTTGTCAAGAATAAAGAGATTTTATTCTCGACAGATTGTGATTCATTATCTATTAGTTTGAATCTGTTTGATCAGTAATGGATAAATTAATCATCAAAAATTTCATAAATGCAAGAATTAGAAATCCATATCATTATTAACACAAAAAAGTAAAGTTTGCTTCAATTAGCATACTACAAAGTCACATATTCAGTATTCCTAAGCTATCTATTTTCCAGATAACATGAAACGAAGTATACTACTTATCTTTGGGCGTGGAGATGCCGTACTTCTCCTGGAGCTTCTGGATTTCTTCCTCCTTCTTCTTCTGGTCAAACTTCTTCCCCATCTTCGCCTGCTGGTAATAGAGGACGATCAGGTACCGGTTCGCCACGTTGAAGCCAGAGAGGTGGTCCACAGCAGTCTTGGCGTCATAGATATCCTCGTAGACCACGAAGGCGGTGCCGCGAGTGTCCTTGTTGGTGCCGATGCGGATCTGCCGTATCGCCCCGTACTTGCCAAAGATGTCGTACATCTCCTCGCTCGTGATGTTGAACGGAAGGTTCCGAATGTAGAGCACGCGGTTCACCTCCGGCGGGAGCCGGGTGTTCCCTTTGCGGAGGCTGATTGCTGCTGCCATTGTAGCACCTGCATCAATAATAGAAACAGATTTTAAGCAAAATAAAAACAATACAACTCATACAGAGATATACATCCACCTGTGCTTTCACCGTACAGAGTATCACCACAAAAAGAAAGCAACAGCGATAAAAAAAGATTAACTGTATTTGACATTTGGAGTATGATTCACTTAAGGTTGTTATATAGAGACATACCAGAACAAGATCTCAAGCCCTGCGATTCTTCTTAAGTTTTACTTAAGCAAAAAAAATGCAAAACTGGATATGAGATCCAGGTATAACATGCACAGAAGAGGATGGAGGGGGTGGACTTGGAGGTGAATATCCAAAATCACATTATTTATGTAAAACATATACCAGCTAAATGATTATCCAAAAATAATTTATGATACACTTTAATAAGTATAATCATCAAAGCAAATGTGATGGATTTGCAATGTTGATTTCAAATTATGAATAGAAAATGACATGATTATGAAAATTACATGTCCCGACTCAAATAAACTACATGAAATTCATTCTTCGATAGGCCAGTGACAAAGATAGATTTGTTATATCCCTAGAATCACCAAAAAACCACCAAAAAAATTTAGAAAAAAAAAAACAATCTGAATCACTTGAAAAATATGACCATTGCTATATCTAGAAAAACTGAGAATTAATACTGAGTGCACGGAAAGTTCCAACACGTTTTACTTATCAAAAGCATTACTAAAAAACTAGAACTAATACTGAATAGACGAAGCTAATCAATTAAATTCAACCATAACAACTTCATGAAATCAAGTTTTGTTGTAATCGACAGCACATGAACATCAATCACTAGTAGAATTACACATCAAGTCCTGGGGAACTCAAGATGTGCCATCAGATCGGTAAAGATGAACTAAAATTAGGTAAAAATGGCATCATGACGAGAGAGATACTAAATCGTGAAAAAAAAACTGCATCATTGCATACACATCCTTCAGATCTAAGATTTGGGTACAGAATATGAAAGGTGAGCATAAATCAAGCCGAAAATTACTTAGTAAACAGCAGAAACACAAAGTTAAGAAAACGATAAACTATCGAGGGAAATTACGAAATCAATCGAGCTGCAATGATTGAAGCAAGGAATTAGGGAGAAATGAGTAGAGAAGTTACCTAAGCGTAGAGTCGTAGACGACGATGTGAGATCGAGAGTAGTCCGCCTTGACCTAACCCTATTGGAACACGCACATCAACGGCGGTGAGAAAGGGAGAGAAAATTGGGTGCGCCGATCTGGTTGGTGTAGGTTTCGAAAAGTAGTAGGTTTGGTATATTAATCTATGTATAATATTTGGGCTTTAGATTGGGCTTTTAGTGTGATGCTTATGTAAAACGGTTGCTATGTAAAACCATAAATAATTGCAAGCAATTTTTATATGCTACGAAAATTATTTTACCTTTCCCACATATATCATGATATATGTTTGTATTCCCAAAAATATTTTAGCCCCATATATTCTGATTTTAAGTTCAATTAAGCAAGTCACAAGCACTTGAATAATTGAAATTTAGTTATGTAGAGAATTTTTTTACCTTCTCGAAGTAGAATAGTACTCCCTCCGTTCTATAGTAATAAAGGTATTTCATTTTGCACACTCGTTTTGAAAAATAATTATAAATAGTTAAAGTGGATAATAATTAAAAGTAAGAGAGAGAATATTATAGATAAGACTCTTCTCTGCATTATTCTTTCTCTTACTTTACTTTTTTTCCAGTTTAACTATTTATAGTTAATTTTTCAAAACAAGTGCGCAAAATGAAACGCCTCTATTACTATGGAACGGAGGGAGTATGTGTTTTTGAGATCGATTTTCTCTAGGTTCGCTGTTGAATAGAGCTTGAGTAGTGTTGGTGGTGCCGTTTCTGGAGGATACTCTATTTAGTAACTTACTGAATTTTCTGGTTTGCTTATCCTCGAAAATAATCATTTCTAGCGATTTTCGACAGTAAAATAGTTAGATTGAACTTGATATTGTTGATGGTGTCGTTTTTTTGATGTATTTCGTGGATTTAAAAAAAATATTTGAATTATCATTAGGTACTGTGCTTGGTAGAGGCGGTGATTATGTTTTAAGGTTTCCATTTGGTGACGGGAAATGGAAGAGAGTGTCGAAGCTTTGATTTGTTTGACTTTTTTTGTATAATGTAATTTTTAAAATATTTTGTGTGCGGTAAATTCATAACTCATATAAAATATTTTATCTTTATTCTTTCTCCACTCAACTCACGAAATAAAAATGTCTATAATCTCTTTTCGAAATGCTTTACTTAGAGTGAGATGGTACGATATACATTTTTTTTATTATAAAGTGCATATAATGATGTTATTTCTTATTTATGTTGAATTATTTTAAATTTGTATTTAATAAGTGAAAATCATACGACTCGTGAGCCGATAAGGGAGAAGTATGAATATGTTAGATAGTATCTTTTATACAATCCAACTATTAGTTTGTTGTAATTTGTTTGATGATTATTTTATATTCATGATTTGTTAGTATTAACTATACATGATTTAAAAATATGTATGTTTTCTTTTCATTTTAATTAAATGTGAAAAACATTATACTAATTAGCATTTTGTATGTTTATATTTGTTTATACTTGAAACATAAACATATATATATTGGGGTGCGATCAAATACTAACTAGTTTACAGTAATAACTAATAACTAATATCAATTTTGTATGTTAAAAATATCAACACAAATACATAAATCTATCAATCTTCTTGTGTTGATATCTTAACGTATGTATTTGTGTTGATATTTAAATTTACATGTTGTATTGATATAATTATATCTTTGTATTGATAATTTTAATACACAAAATTGAAAATTATTAGTTATTATTTTAAATTTATTAGCACACTAACGCTATGTATATTTACTAAAGTGTTAATATAGTAGTAGTACTTTGTACTTCAAACCCATTGCAAGTGCACATTCACCTTTTTGTATATCTTATTCTTAAATATTAATGTCTTTAATATTTTTTATCCTATATTTTGTTTTATTTTATTCCTCTCGCATCAAAAGTTAAAACTGTATAAAATCGTTTGATGAATGATAGTGAAATGAATATTCATTTTCCTTCTAACATTGTTTATCTAATGTTGGATATTTTCTCAAAACCATTATTTCAAAGATTTATCTTTGGATCCCAAAGACTTGAGCAACTGTTTGCAAGATCATGCTATACTTGCTCCCACGCTGGACGTTGTTGATGAGGTTAACAAATTCTTGATTTCGTTGGATCAGCTTTCAGGGTCGAGTATATTTGAGCTCTAATAGCATTTCAAATTCGAAATTTAAAACTATTTATTTGTTCAAATTATTTGTTTTTTTTTCTCTTTTGGATGTAGTAGTATATTTTCCTTTATCTTCATCCACATATTTCCTATTTTGTTATTTCTTTTATTTAATATTACTACACTTATATTAGATATTAAAATTGTATAAAAACATATATTGAATATGAAATGGTTCGATACAGTATCTTGATAGAAGTACATATTTCTTTTTGGTGTTGTTTATAATGTTATGGACTAAAGTCTCTTTTTGGTCCTTAACATATGACGATTTTATGATTTTGGTCCAGAACATTATCTTTTGAATTATTTGATCCAATACATTTAAAAACGGGCCGCAATCAGTCCATTTTGGACGGTGCCGTGTAATACTAACGGTCAACGGCTGTTTAGCCGATTTTGACCGAATTAAACATTTAATTTAGAATTTTTAATTATTTTCAAAAACAATTATTGTAATTCTAAATGCCCAAAACAGAAAGAACACTTCTTGATTTCCTCTTTCTTCTCGGTTTTCCTTGAAGATTGCCGCTTGTCACTGTTCTTGGATTAATAAGGGAAACTAATTATATGTCGGCGATCAGTAAAATGCAGACGGAAGCGAGGGTCGGAGTGGTGGTGGAGGGAGGGGGGCCTGAGTGCGACGATGACGTCATCGGTGGTAGTCGAGCCGCATACCAGAGGAAAATCGACACCGCCCCCACAATTCCTCGCCGGAGCCGTCAGCGAGACTTGTACCATTCTTCTCGCACGCCTCACCATTCTCTTTCAGATTTTTACTCATTTATGAATTGCTCAACATTGTAATCCCTTTTTCAGTTGAAGAACTCATAGTAGTGTGGGTTTGAATTGAATTGGAATGAATTGTGCCTTTTTATGGTGAATTGAATCAATTGATTGTCTTGCTTTGATAGGGTTTATGTTTACCCTTTTCTTTGTTACATAATTGAGTTGAATTGAAGGATGAATCGGTTTTGTAGCTTCAGCAATGCACTCCGATGCATCTTGGTTAGAGAAGGCAAGCATATAGCGTGAGCCGAGAAGAAAGAAGAAATCAAGAAATGTTCTTTATATATTGGGTTTTTAGAATAACAATAATTATTTTGAAAATAATTAAAAATTCTAAATTAAATGTTTAATTCGGTCAAAATCAGCTAAACAGCCGTTGACCGTTAGTTTTACACGGCACCGTCCAAAATGGACTGATTGCGGCCCGTTTTCAAATGTGTTGGACTAAATAATTCAAAAGATAATGTTTTGGACCAAAATCATAAAATCGTCATACGTTAAGGATAAAAAAGAGACTTTAGTCTATTCTGTATATATAAATTTTTATATTGTTTACCTATATTCTTTTTAAAAATATATATATTTGGTGGTTAACATATCTTCATTATTTGAAAATCTTTTGTCCTGTGCATAGCACAGGTGGTAACACTATTATTACTAAAAAAGAAGAAATGATAATGTAAGAGAATAAAAAAGAGAAATAAGATAATACTCCGTCCCACATTAAGTGTCACGTTTTGCCATTTCGGTTCGTCCTACAATAAGAGTCACATTTCACTTTTACCATAAATGGTAAGTAGACCTCACATTCCACCAACCAACTCTACTTGCATTTTATTATAAAAGTGAGACTTAGTCCACTAACTTATTCAACCCACTTTTCTTTACATTTCTTAAAACACGAGTTCAAACTAAATGTGACACTTAATGTGCGACGGAGGTAGTAATAAAAAATTAAGGGATTATTTTTTTGCATTAGAGGCATAGTTATAATACTCTACGGGTATTTGTTTAGCAAGATTGTATCCCGATATTAAATATGTTGTGTGTTAGGTTCTTGAGATTTAATCTTACAGTTCAATAATCAAGGGATAATTAATTATAATTAATCCTATAGGACTAAAATAGTTTCATAACTTAATCCAAAATTATATTTAATAGTAATAGTATTTTTTCTAATAAACCGAACGCCACTAGTAATTTATTCCAGATTTTCTCCCCAAAATAAAATATTAGCACGTTTTGGGGCCTTGGAGATATAATCTTAAATTTGGAGGACCATAGCGGCAACCATCTCACCCAACATCCGAACCGCCAAAATCCCTAAATTCACTCCGGAATCGCCGAATTTTTCTTCACCGAGTAAAAGTTCTCATCGTTATCGTACAAAATTTCGTAGATTTGTAAAGGATTTGCAGCAGCATGTCTAAACGGTGAGCAGATATTGAAACCGTATCCTATTATCTGGAATTATTAATTACTCCTATTTCTTCTGATTTTCTAATGATTTTTTATCCAATTGATATTTTTCCATAAATTACACCTTCGCCGATTGTATAGAAACTATTTGGATGTTCTCTTCATTGATTTCTTGAATTTGGATTCGTTCATACCAATTAGGTTGAGTGGAAGGTAGATAAATTTAAAGAAAAGGAAAAAATTAATTAAATTAGTAGAACAGCAATAAATTTACTTCGTCAACCAAAGTTATTCAGTATACATATATCATGAGCTTATTTCTTAAAGGTTTGATTGGTCTATAATGTAAATTGGAATAGGATTGATCCAAGCCGGACAAGGTTTTTTTGTTAGACTCGATTGTAAATTATGCACTGTGTGCTGATTGATTGTCAACTGAAAGTAGCCTGCTGTTCTGATCTTTCGGAATATGATCTGAGCATATTTTCCAGCATATAGTAGTTGTATACATGCTATGAAAAATTATAAGTTGCAATTGAAAGTTGAGTTGTTCCCTTATATGCTATATGAGTTTCCTTATCAATAAGTTTGTATGGAGGTAGTTAGTATGGTATTTTCCATGTACCTTTTTTCCATTTTAGAGTGTACAATGTCCCAAGTCTTTGCTGAAGTAGACCCACAAAAGTTATGAGATATCTAATGTAGTAAAGACCTTATGCTTCGGTTTTGGTTTATTTATATATACTTCTGTCTTCAAGGGCATAGTTGTAGACTTAGATAAGCCTTTGTCACGGCATTTGTCCTCTTTTCATGGATACATAAAGCTTTCAGAGCTGAACTTGGTTCAACTAGGTTGAATATTTGCATTTCCCTCCCCTTGTATCAATGAGGTAGTTGCTTGAACTTCTACTGGACTTTGGCTAGGACTATTGCTCTTACTTAATGATTGATTTCAAGATAGCACAATTTTTGTTATCACTTCCATAATTTAGCTCATTATCCGCTTCTCCTTTTATTGTCTTGAGAATAAAGAGAACGAATACAAAACTTTTATCAATCATAAGGAAGGAAGTTACAAACACCTTATTGGACTGAGAAATGACACACATCGTCATCTTCCTTTGGAAATTTGATTTCATTGGAATACTTAATGGAGTGGTTAGTCACATGCAGTCATGAAACTTTACCTTTATGCTAAACCCTTTAATGCATCTTGGCATCAAGTTTATTTTGTTAAACGGGACTTACTTATCTTGGAGCCTTTGCATCACTTGACAGAGCACTTCTTTAAACTGATTGTTGGTGATTTATTATTCCTTCAGGGCTCTGTGTCTTAATAATAAGGTTCTAGTTTCGTCTTGGTGGTCGTAGACTTTAGCCATTACTGTGTTAATAAAACTTTATGATGATTTTTATTCCTTCAGGGTTCTCTGCAAATTCTTTGCTAATGGTGCATGTCTAAAAGGGGAACACTGTGAGTATTCACATGATTGGAAGGCCCCACCTAATAATGTGAGTCTCTGTTAACCTGCTAGAAGTATTGACCATTTTAATATTTTTATATGACTTAATTAATTTTGGATGCGCATATTACTGTAGATATGTACGTTCTACCAGAAAGGAGTTTGTGCTTATGGCACTCGATGTAGATATGATCACATCAAAGTTTCTCGGTTACAGTCGCCGGCTTTATCCTCATCAGTTGAGCTTTCTTCAGCCAAGGAGGTTTCTACTAGAGCTGTGACATTAGGTTCCACTGCTTTTACTGGTGTTAGTGTTGAACAGTCATCTTATAACTTTCCACTTCATCCTCCTAGTATACCAGCATGGGGAGAGAATTCTGGGAATTGTGATAATCTAGTAACTCTACAAGGCGATGATGATTTGGCAGACTTTAGGGATGTAGATCCTGCTGACCAACCAATATGCTCTTTTGCTGCTGCCGGGGATTGTCCACATGGTGTGAGTTGCCCTAGAGTTCATGGGGATCTTTGTCCTACCTGTGGGAAGCATTGCTTGCATCCTTTTAGGCCTCAAGAAAGAGAAGAACACTTGAACACATGTGAAAAAAGGCAAAAACATTTAGAAGCATTAACACATAGTCAAGAAATAGAATGCAGTGTTTGTCTTGAGAAGATCCTCTCAAAACCTTCGGTAGCTGAACGTAAATTTGGAATATTGTCAGAGTGTGATCATCCATTTTGTATAGCATGCATTAGGAATTGGCGTAGTACTTCACGATCATCTGGCATGGATGCTAATTCTGCATTAAGATCCTGCCCTATATGTCGGAAGCTTTCATACTTTGTGATTCCTAGTGTCATTTGGTATTCCTCAAAAGATGATAAGCAAGAAATTGTTGACAGTTACAAGTCCAAGCTGAGGTACAGCGCAGCTCCCTCTTTGCTTTACTGCTTTCTTCTATTCCTCACACTGAAAAGAAGCATCTTTCAGATCTATTGATTGCAAGCACTTTGACTTTGGGAACGGGACCTGCCCATTTGGCACCAGTTGTTTTTATAAGGTGCGTGCATTTTCTCCTACTCCATTAATAAAAAAGGTATGCAGAAAGTCTGCTGCATTGATGAAACTTTCTTACAAATTGGATTTGTATACTATCTTTTTGCAAACTCACCTGTGTGTCACTAGCCTTCTAGCATAAGTTTCCAACTTAAACTTTCCTGAGAGCGAGAGATATTGTGGGTAGTTTTGTGTTTTAACAGATCAGTTATGAAAATTTCGTTAGTACTACTATAGTTGCTTTAGCGGTTAAGATAATTTTGCTACAGGAAGTTGGTTTAATGGTGCCATAATTTTAAGAGTGGAAAAAAGTACCCTGATTTTCTTTTGAAAATACAGAGAATTGATTTTGGCATCTTTGCTACTGTAGATGTCAATCAAATTTCTTTTTGCTTACTACTTACAGACACACACACAGCTTACTATCACATTATAGCATAATTGTTTTTTCATCTTCATTGGATACTTGTTTCAACGCGACAGGAATATACAATTTTTGCATCTCGACTTTCCTCCAACTTCTTCTAATCCTTCATTTTGAAGAGTGTTTAGTACAGTTATATAGACTTTTGCTCTTCCCCATTGTCACATGTTTCATAGCATATGTTGCTATCTTGAGACCAGTTCAGACTGAACTTTTTCCATGTATTGAAAAAGAGATGATTGTTTCTCTATGCTGTTGTGCACAAGTATATGTGTCCTACTGTAATTATTGAAGTATAACTTTATTTTAAATATGAAACACTATAATTTAGCAAAATGTTCGATGTTTCTTTAGGAGTTGTTGATATGAAATGTACTCAATGCGTTCTTTTTTGTGGCCACTTTAGATGCAGTGTAGTGAGTGCACCCTTGGTTGTGCCATGTGCGTTTACATGTTGTCTTTTTAATTTTCGATCATTTTCAGCATGAAGAGTTTTGCAACATGATCATTTCTTGTGTTCCTTGTTCAACTTGATGATAAAATTTGGACTTTTGACATCATTAAGTCTAAAAGTTTTGTACTATGGTCTTAACACACCACCACCAAAAAAAACCTGTTATATGAGAGGGGCTCGACGAAACTAAGCACACTATTGCTGCTGGAGGAGCATCCAACTGGTGCCAGAAAATTCAGAACGCCAACTATAATTATTGCCAAAATGACTTATTTGATGTAGAGCACATAAATTATGTATTCTGCTGGGTGCTGATGGATTTTGACAATGGGAACTCCTAACTTTTCCAAATCCAACCATTATTACACTACTACTCTATTCTTACTGCAGTTCTAATTTAGTCATTCTTGGATTATTTGGGTAATTCTAATTAATATATCCACTTTCTGGTGCTTTGGAGTACTCTAAAATGCTCCTTTTGTTGAATTGCAAAAAGGTTAGTCAAAAATTAAGGGAAGTGACTACATCAATATGCATGGCTGATAAATTTTCTTGGAGAAATTCTAGATTCCTCCCATTTCAATACAAATTAAAGAACTTGATATTGGTAATAATGAGCATTTGGAGAACATAATCATATGGATGCTGCCATTGTCACCTATGCTGCAAGATGTTGATGCTGATGTGAATAAAGTGATACAAATAGTTAAAATGTTGATATTCCTTAAATCATGAAGCTGGAAAAGTTGGGTTCAAAGTGTTGATAGAATTTCCTATGCCATCCAAGATTATGAATTAGGGCTAGTGATACTGGACTCTTGAGATTGGTATATGATTAAGTATATACCAAATTGGTATGATACAATGAGTTCCTTGTTTAAATAGTTCCTGAAAAAAAATTTCAATCCACGTTGTGAAGTACCAAACAAGATGGTACTTTGAAAAAGAAATGGTGCTCTACTGCTGATGTGATATTAGATGAGAATGTTTTTCCTTTCCAAATTATTTAGGAAATTTGACTGGGTGTGAGGAGGCACTGCTTTTAAAAAAACATGAGTGTGAGATTGAGGCAAGGTGTAGGTTCGTGTAGACAGGATGAATTTAACATTGTAACATTAGTTACCCTTCACTGCTACTTTGAGTTTACACGATGAGGGGATATGTTTATATCTAATAAATAGTAAGTATTCTGCTTTACAGCATGCATATCGTGATGGTCGTCTTGAGGAAGTTTCCCTTCGCCATCTTGGAGCGGAAGATGGAAATATAGTTATTGCCAAAAATGTTAGGTAATCCTTTTCTTGTCCTGATTTTTGCCTATTTTTCGTCGTAGGAATGGAATGACTGTTCTACATTCATTTCTAGTCTCATGCTTGATATAATGACATTCTGAAAAGCCATCTTATGAAAGAATTCCCATTCCCAAAAGCATGAGATTAGCTATTTTTTCCTTCCATGATAGTATTATGTATTCTTGTAAGAGGAATGAATATAAACTTTTGATATCAACACTGTTTTCATAATCTGCATGTATTTTTAATTATATTGTGTTTTGTGGGAACATGGTTATCACTAAGATAAATTTGATATTAACTAATGTGATTTTTAACTTTTTTTTATAAAATAAATTTAATCAACCAAAAACAGCTTCTTAAAAATAGAAAAATTATTCGTCTAATATATTCTATCATCCTTAGATATGTATCCTTGTAAAGTGTCAAGTGCAAATTATTGAATACTTATAAACCAATAGATAATAATATCAAATGAAAAGGTTATCTAAAAGGTCATGCTAAAAAATAATTTAATCTTGATAAATATCAACTATATTTTTAATTATCAATATTGAGACAAAAACTATTATTCAATTCTTTCATTCCTTGAACGCACCAAACATTATAAATCATGTTTCTATGATTCCTTCAAATTCCTGATTTCATCCAATACTATGTCTTCCTTTGTTACCAATTTCATCAATATATTTCTCCATTTATCCACTCATTGACATCTTATGTTTTGCTGCATTGCATGTACTTTTAGGCTCTCCGATTTTCTTAGTAATATGCGGCTAAGATGACCAATGCTTTGAGAGATCTAGAGTGCCCGGGTTGGTATCCTTCTATCCTCAACCCCTTACATGTTGTTTGTAACTGGACTTATGCGTTATTTGTGTTTCTTGATATTTCTATTAAATCCAATTCAGTTTATTGTTTTTTTCATATTGCTTCAGTTTTAGTAATATATAAACTTGTACAACCCAGGTTTTTTGTATCATTCTCTCATGCATCCAGCTTAAAACTACTAAGTTGATGGAGTAAGAGTGCTTTTATTAAGGTATGTAGATCTAAACTCTTATTTGGTGTGGATGTTTGAGAGAACTTAATTTTCAGATAAGATTTCTACTCAGCAGATTCTATCTGAGCTTACTCGCTCTGAGAGAAATATACAATTCTTTATGATAGTACAAAGTAGTAGGATGTTACTTTAGTCTGTTCACGCTGATGGTGGCTAAAGATATTAATTATGTTATTTATGCTTCATGTTGAGTTTATAAGAAAAATAAGTTCTTACTGCCCATGTGTGTGTGAGAGAGAGATACAGAGTATCAAACAGAAGTGCCAAAGGCACGACAAATACTTATTGAAACTAAAAGTTAATGAGAGGATGGATGAGCGGTGAGGGGCCTGAATGTGAAGATATGGCTTTTATAAAAAAGATTAAGATACCCGGTAATAAAACTTGAGATCCTTGATACTTTTTTTGGGGGAAAATACTCGTATATAAATTCATCACCGCCTTGGATTATCTTTTGTGGATTTAATACATTCAAGTAATTATTTCTTTTAAGTAATAGAACCAATTTTCAGTTGCAAGTTCTTCCATTTTCTGGTGCTGAAAACAAACTATTCTTCCTTCTTGGTGGTTTCAGATATAATAGTTTTCCCCTCAAATGCAGCATCCAGTTCCAGGTTCAGAGATTCGTTGGCATATACCGAATTTTGAATGTGTATCGAAGACTGAAATAATCTATGAAATTTACATCGATGTGTGGGGTAGTAGTAATTGTGTGGTTTAGAGGTGATTTTCCCATAACATGTCACCAAGATGACGAATGCCATGCAATATCGGCACTCTATAGACCTGGACACCTGGTTGAAAATAAACATTCATTGTTGTCGATGACATTGAGATTGCGCCGAAGTTGCAATCTTTTATAGCACATGACTGGGGGTGTTGTTACAGGTGGTAAAAATGCAGTACCATGTTAATTGTAAGACATTTTTTGATGGGGCTGTGAGGTTTTTAAATAACTTATGTCCCCCAGATTTATCTATAGACTTTGTAAATTAAGTGTGTTTGGCATTTTAAAGAAGCTAATTGTTTAGCATTGTGGTGATAAAAGTTGGCGTAGCAAATGTGATATCCTCCTTCAGGTGTGTTTGCTTCTTTTTTTTTGATCGAATTTTGTTAAGAGCACTCACAATAGGGAGACGTCTCATTGCCGTGCGGGACGGCGGTCGGGACAACGCCTATTGCGCACCGAGCGAGAGTCGTCCTGAATTTTTTTATTTTTTATTTATTTCAATTTCATATACAAATAATACAATTTTGGGCTTCATTTTATCACAACTCATTCTTCTGAGTATAAATTCTCTCTCTAGATATAATCAACTTTGTTCAATTTCGTATTTATTGTTTTAATATTTAATAAACATCAATAATTAAAATGAATCAAATAGAAAGGATCCCCCCTTCCAATCACTCGTCCAAGGAACATATGGGGGGATGGGATACTTGCGATACGGTCTCTCGTCCCCCAGAATGAAACCATTTTCTTGCATCGTAATGCTCTAAGCTCTAAGCTCGATTGGTTAACAAACGATTCACCATGCAAAACGGAAAATAATACTCGAATGTTTTTTAATCCAATTGGATAATTAATCGGTTCTTAAAAATTGAATCAGACAAACATAACAAAAAGAGTTTTATTCAGAATTTCTTAAATTTAATGGAGTTTTAGCTAGCCTATAAATTTGACCTTATTTGATCTAATAAAACTGTTAGCAAATTAGCATAACTATTAGTAGTTGAGTTGCTCAATGGAGTAATATTGATAGAGTAGTATAATATGCAAATTAGTATTTACATATTTTTCTGGGTGCCAAATCTACAAACTTAGCCTAGTAAAAGTTTTATTTTAAAATATAATCGAATAAATGAATATTAATAAAATAGGACCTGATTCGTGCCATTCAAGAAACAGGAAAAGAACCACAATATTTCTGAACTTGCAGCATTCATATCTGATTTGTTACATCAAATTCGTTTAGAAGTCAATCCAAGAAGACGTAGTTGATTTTGAAATATTTTATCATATTAAATCAATTATTTAACATATAATGTGATGTTAGCAAATTTCAACTTCCATTTCTTCAACGTAATTGTATAGTTTCTTTCATAAAGCAAAACCGAGATTTCATCAAATATGAGAAAAATTAAATAAAACAACGCAACTATAGTAAATTTAAATACAATTTCACTCACCCCTTATTCTATTATAAACATGAAGTTCAAAAACAAATTGTGACCCCTAATTAAATGAGATTAGCCGATATGAAAGGAGCATCGCATGAAAACATTCAAATTAACTAATGGTAGATGTTGCCAAAATTAAGTTAGAATCAGAAACCACTATAAAAATGGAATATCATTCGATGAGGAGAGCTAGGCAGCAGCTTTTCTTCATCGACAAAAATGACGATGAAGAAAATCGTTTGTGGCAGCCTCCTCATTGCCGCCTCAGCCATGAGCGCTGCCGCAGCAGCTGCTGCTGCTTCCACAGTCACAGACACGCCAGCTCCCGCCCCAGTCATATTTAGCAGCAATGCTGTTGCTGTTGCTGCGTTGCCTGCTGTCGCGACTGCGTTAATATCCTATTTTACCCTCTACATGCATTAGAGGTTAATATATGGATTCATAATTGTAATTTTCTCTCCATTTTGATAATTTCATTTTATGTTATATATGATGGGAGATCTTACCTACCTATTTACATCACCATATGTGATTGGCATATGAATATGATACAATCCTGTTTAAGGGGTTTATATAATTGCACAATTTCGAAAATGGTGTCGAAGACGGCGAGAAGAATAAGAACGAAAAAAAATTAATGAACATGAGATTCTAGCTATGAGAGATTTATTTATTTATTGTCACAATTAGACAACTAATTCAACTACGTCTACAAGTAACGAATATAACCATTTAACAATAAAATCAGTTACAAGAGAAAATATTACGAAAAGAACACAATTGTAGAAAGTGATAGCAGATATTCGGCAAACATTTTTCATTTATTTTCATTTTTCATTTTTCAATTCGTATTCAATTGATGATAAAAGGTTAAGTGCAAAACCAAAAACATTCTGAGGGCATAATGTCTAGGCTGCATTCAGTCCATAATATTCACAAAATCAGGTCGTTCTGTTCCCGTAACGCCCAGAATCACCCAATCTTCACTGTAATAATAATGTAAAGCGGATATTATTCCTCAACTCATGCATCTCTGCACTTGGCTGATCATGTCGACCAAGCAAAAACAATGCCGGTGTTCAAAATATCCCTGCACGGCGCTGAATTATAAACAATTTAACCTGAACTCACATTTGTTTTTGCATCTGCTCTGACATATGTGAGACTACGTGTAGTTGGTGATAAAATCATGCTGTTGGATGCCTGGCCTAAAGTCTCGGTCACAGTTGAGTCAGACCCTCGCTTCCACTGGAAACTCCTTGCACCCAGCATCATAGGTACACGACCACCCCTGTATTGCATACCTCTAGCGAAAGAAGCTCTGCCATATCTTGGAACAACAAAAGGAGATGCCCGTGCAACGCGAGGCCATGTCATAGCAGATGCAACATCAGGTTGAGCAGAGGTTTTCTTTACAATCTAAAGATAAGATAAAGTGTAAGTTCAAAATAGTAACTCTTCCAGATAATGTATCTCAAATCTCTATAAGTCAGTGACAATTGACATCATTATCAGACATTAGGGAAATAGTTGTAACACAATCAACTTCAAATCATGCTTCTTTACATTGTACATTAATGTTATGAATATCAGTGTAATGTGCATACATGTTTATTTACATAATCTTTAAAATAACATATAAAGACATAAAAAATGTTCTTATGTGTGTTATTAGTCCATGTTTACGACTTTATGTTCAAACTAACTGTGAAAACATTTTTCAAGTAAAGTAGCAAACCTATGCGCATCTACATACCCATCACACTCTTTTTAGGCCCTCAGCAAACAACTTAAGTGGCATATTAGGAATATTTGTAAGGTTAGGCTTCAAGTAAAATAAGTCAACTAAGCATTTAGTGGCATACCACACAATCAAAAATCCATGCAAGAAGCTGATCCCAGCTTCAAAAAACCATTATGCAAGTCATTCATCTAAAACTTGTATTATTCTTAATTACATACCTTCAAAATGCGTGACAAAAAGGATGTGCCGTCCAAAGACAAAGCAAGCTCAGCTGCTTCTTTACTCATAAATTCTATATATGCTGATCTGAATAAGGATAACTACTTAGAAATACAATAAACTGAATTAAGGGAATTAAGCATCAGAAACACCTTACCCTTTTGGTTGCCCAGTAGCTGGATCAGTTAAGATGATAACTTTCAAGACTTCTCCAAACTTGTTGAAATGTTTTGAAAGGCTATCCTTTGTGGCAGCAAAATGAACCTACAAGGTGTTGGTCACAAAAAAGGAGGAAATTAGAAAAAAATGTAATGACAGAACCCACCAAAAAGAAAATTTGGGGCTTAATATGAAGGAGTTACATTGCTAACAAAGATGGTACGGGAATCAGCGTCTTCGGCTGGGGGACCAGTGTTACGTAGACCTGCATACACTAAGGATTAAGATAGAGGACAATAGCATGAAAAAGATGCAATTCTTTTCAAGTTGGTAATGCATCGGAAGAGATATATCATCTATGACCAAGAATACCACTGAACTAGAGAAAAGATATAGAGTGAAAAATGTAACGGAAGGAACGATAGAAGGCTCACCACTTGGTTCCTGACTCCTTTCAGACTCGAGCACAGTAGCATCTGGCTTTGCCTGTTAGAAAGCAAGTCAGAGGAAACAGGTTAATAACAAAACAAAATTCCTTACATTTCCATTAAATTGCACATATTTAGTTAAATTTCTTACATTTCCATTAAAAGGCACTGTATGATTGTTGTTTGTTTTCATCAACCACACTTCAGAGTTTGTATCAGCACCTCTCATTCTTTCATGATCATCCATCTCAGTTGCCTCTATTTCTTCCTGATATTGAGGTCTTCTCATTTTCATGCTTACAGAAGAAGAATTCGTGAGGATTGCACTATGCACTGCCGCAGGTTGAATAATATCTTTACGTGATCTGTATGCTGTTCCATCATCGTGATCAGCAGCACCATATTGAAACTTCAAGGAGCTCTCTACCCATTTCCCACTAGATGATCCTGATGGATAAATATCTGTGCCTTCCCGTCCCCTTTCATCATAATTTTCTCTGCCATATCCCCGATCAATATCCAGGACTTCTTGAAAAGATGACATGTTCCCTTCATGTAGCATGCTGATATCATCTCGTGGGTAATAAGAGTGAAGACTCTCCATCTCAACATTAAAATCTCCATCAACAGCATCTTCAGCAACACCTCCATATTCGCGGTGACTGCTAGTGTTTGGGCCATTCATAGCATTACCAAGCCTATCAAACACATTACGGGAAGGCCTAACTTTAGTGACATCCTTCACCGCTTCAGCCATAGCTTTAATAGCCACAGACATAGAAGCGTGACGAATCCTCTGAGGGCGTGCTTCTGCATATGACTCCGTTGTTGAAATCACAGAGCGTAGACGTTTGAGTGAAGGCTCTGCTGTTGCATTTGGTGGCCTAGAAGTAGCAACAGCATCACGTACAGCAAATTGCAGTAGTCTTTTTGGGGCACTAACAGTTGAATGGGACACTTCTCTCTGCCAATTTGAAGCAACAAATAAGTGAAGTGAAAAGCACCACAGGGACTTAAAATCTTTTCAAGATAAAAGATCAAGGAACACACAAAGACCAGTTTCTATATCAAAGCAACAATAAAAATGAGTTTCTTCTCCACATGCGACCCATCTTTTCCTAAAAGAGAATCGTAGAAGATTATGGCTCCAAGACAGTTGTTAATGTCAGCTTTTAGATAGTTTTTCTTAAGCTGGGAATTACTTCTGTCAGGCTCAATGAAGTCTTATCTACTACGAAGATACTAAATTACAGATAATTATAGCCCAAATGATAGAAGGTACACCTTACTTTGTAAAGGGCCGTGTCTGGTTCCTAAGGCAACTGGGTTGTCAAATTCAGCCAAGAAGCTCATTGCACAAATGACAAAGTAATGGATTCTAGAGAAGAATGTTCGCTACCAAATTCATCAAGGGTGGATGCATGCAGCGTAAATGTTAAATATTTTACAAGTTTAAGGATCAAGATGTTAAAAGTACGGAAATTGATAAATTAAATTTAACACTATACTCCGTCCGTCCTTGAAAATTAGGCCCCTTGTTGGACAGTTGGACCCACGGGTTTAATGAGAAATTGATAAAGTAAGAGATAGGAGGAGAAAAAGTGGATGAAGTATGAGAAAGTCTCCATTTGTGACATTAGAATTTTTCATTGACACCCCAAAATGGAAAAATGAGACTATTTTTCATGGACGGAGGGAGCATAACTTAAGTTCTAACACAATATTGAGCCACAAAGTCATAGACCAAAATACATAAATAGATAATTTCTTTATTTTACCTGAAGTATAATTAATTACAAGAAGACATGAAATACCACATAATTTGTAAACAAAAAGCTCACACTGTGTGCAACTGCGCAAAAAAAAATAACAAAAAAGAACTGATGCAGCATGTGGTCACCCGATGTTGCAGTGGGCGTCAGTGAAGAACAGAGAGAGAAGTGACGAGAAATTAAAAGGATTAAGACTGGGAAAGTGTGAAGAGAAGCTATGAATCTTGGGATAAAGAACTCATCCATAACTTCTCAATAAGGTCCTCTTGGGTCAATTATTAATAAAAAGAATTAGGATATGCGGGCGCCACATCATAACTACTACATCAAAACCACCAGGCCACTGGGTGGTGGTGGCAGAATCCTAAAAAACTGCCACCGGCACCCACCATAACCACCAATTGGTAACATTGTTCACTACTGAAGAAAGCTCACTCGAAAGGCAGGGTAAGGGATTAGAACGGAACTAGTACAGCTCATTTGCCCAGAACGAGGTACATGATAAAATTGGGAGATAGATGCAGAGAGTACTTACCCTAAGACATCAAAGTTCACAGGATTCAGAAGAAACCAAGAGTAAGTCTGTGGTATTAATGAACCATAGTGATACATCCCATGATGTGCGCATGCTCTTTTCATCACTAGAGTCCTCGAAATTCAATAAATGTAAAGGTACTACATAAATTAGTTATATTGCGAAGCCAAGGTACTTGATGTAGACAAGAAAGAGAGAAAACTACACACTATTCTTAGATTGCACACAACTCTTTAGAAAGGATTCATTTGAGTGTTTATATTCAGTGATACATTAATGCTCACCAACAGCATTCATCTTCCTTTATTCCCTAAAATAAAAAGAGAACTATTTTGATTGTTTGTATAGTATCAGAAAATACACAACGCTGATTGTACAACAGAATGACAGATACAATGTCACAGGTTGTACAAACAGTCTCAAGCAACATAACACAGATGTATCATTGACTAATGTTTTATTTAAATTACTTTCTTTTCCTTCAAGGGATTTACTTCTCAGGTGCATACCAGATGGTGAAATATGCAGATACCAAATAAAATATGTACAAATAGATAGCAGAGGGGGAGGCAAAATATGAAGAGTGCAGACCGAGGAATACGGTCAATATATCTAAGGTCCACTAAACCAACTTTATAACTGACCGCAAGAGCAATGAAGTGCAAAACTGCAAAACCAAATAATGCTCTAGACCCCTTTGAAATATCTTACATACAAAGACACAAGAACATTACCAGTGCAAAGGTACATACTAAAATTGTTCAAAAAGCATGAAAATGTCACCTTTCTTTGATGTTGTTCCTCATCATTTCGCCTTCTTTTTTTATGAATTGTTGACTGAAGAAAACGACGTGGTTTAGATTGAGAATCACTAGGCTGATCTTCATCTCTGATATTTACATTTTTGGCCACGGACTTTCGAGGAAGGGGGGCTTCGTCATTATCACCCTTTACATGCCCTTTATTTTCCCGATTTTTATGGTGCCCATATGTTTCAACGTAGTTCCCTTTATCAGCTACAGATTCAATCTTATCAGATCCAGTTTTCCCAGGCTGATCTCCCGCAGAAGGTTCTGCTTTGGGAACTCCGGGTTGAAGTTCTTGTGCTTGGACGTATGAACTCAAATTAGATCCCAGATGGTCCCATAGCCTTGCAAAAAAGTTCACAAATGGTTAGAAAGCACTAATGTTATAACAGATGCATATCATCATAAAATGCAAACTGAAGTAATCTTACCAAGATATGAAAGAGTCGCTGTCATCTCCTAAAAAGACATCCAGCTCATTCTTTGCTTCATCCTTACTCCTACCATTTTTTAGCAAGACTATCACATATTCCTGGAATACAAATTATATGAGATCAGCAATATGTATATGCAATAAAGAAACACAGAGCGAGAGAGGGGGGTATGAGTGGACACAATCAGAATCAAATAGCATAAAAACTAAAAAAACACAACAGTTCAAATTTTGTAATGGTATATATGTTGTCACAACGCAAAAATGAGATCATAAGCCCATGAGTGGTATTGTAAAAGAAATTGCTGTGTCATGAATGAAACTAGAATCTGGAAAAAGTGCCAAGATTGCATGCGAGAATTGCATATAGCGCCGAGGAAAGAAGTCCCTAATGGCCATTAATAGAAATGCACCTTTATTCAAAGAAAATAACGGAACCTAGATGACATTGATAATCAAGCCAGAGCTGAAAGAAAACATAACCACCATAAGTGACTAAACACAGTTCCAATTAAGCACCAGTTTGACCACGAGATTGAGTAATCAATGACTTCTCATGCATAATGCACCACATTTTGTCCTACCAATATCCAACCCATTCGAATAACCATTAGAAACAAGCCAAGTACAGAGTTTGCATCTATAATCCCCAAACACGCATAGTTCCGATAACAACAGTCAATTAAATTATCCAATAAACTTCAATTCCTACCACGAGAGTGTCATCGGTGTAATCACCCATGAACTCCTTGAGCTTCTCCTCGACGACGCCACGAAGCCTAGAAACTCCTTCACTAGAGAAATCTGCCCTAAATGTCTGATCCTCTCCCCCCATCACTGCACTCCCCAATTCCGTAAAACTTCGCCACTAAACCCTAATACCAGTTCGCTAATTTGTCTATTTTCGCTAAATCAAGAAATGTCTATGGAGTGTGAACCTAATAGAAATAGAATGAAGATTATATACTACTCCACTTGTTTTAAATAGAGTATATAAATGTATTGAATGAAATTGATTTGGGGAAATTGATTTTCAGAAAACAAAGACAAAAATTAATCCAATTTCAATATTGATTAACGTGGAATTGTGGAGAGAAGTGGTTGCGGCATGGCGGCGGAGATACACAGTCCGATGGTTTCCGGCGAATGAAGAGCAGTTGTGGGTAGTGATGACAAGGACGAAACCCTACGCAATTGCAAACTGTGTCGAGATGAAAAATAACCAACTTTATCTGAACATTTAATTTCCCTTGCAGTTATGTAAAATCACGTAAATAGAGAGAAATAAGTGAAGTTAATTTTGTCA
This sequence comes from Salvia hispanica, assembly GCF_023119035.1. NCBI lineage: Eukaryota > Viridiplantae > Streptophyta > Magnoliopsida > Lamiales > Lamiaceae > Salvia > Salvia hispanica. Next base: position 46,416,133 of record NC_062965.1, read on the forward strand.
AATTGGTTTGGGCCCAATGGCCCAAGGGCTCGGCTGATAAAATGCATTATTGAGTATTTGAAATATAAAATGTTCAATACATATATTCTAATTAAGTGACCCATCAAAATAAATAATCGATCAGTTTAAATTATTCCCATTTTCCTGAACTTCAATTTATCATGTACTGATATTTATATTGATTTTGGTTTTCATCCTTTTCTCTATCACCATCGATAATGTGAGATTAATTCATTAGTTAAAAGAAATCATTTCACCAATACTTTTATTAATTTTCACTTTTTTCATTCTCATAGGACATAACTGGTGATAAATATATATTCCCTTCATTTCACTATAGTTGAATCATTTTACCATTTCGGGAAGTTTTTTCATAGTTGAGTCATTTTCATATAGGGTAACTTTTTCATCTTTCCTACTTTACTCTCTCTTACTTTATTCTCTCTACTTTATTCACTTTATATTTTTTTTTCTCTACCTTTTTCCTCCCTCTTACTTTTTTATCTATTTATTTAACACATCCAACATCCCTTTCTTAGACTCTATGCACAAAAGTTCCGCCTCAACTATAGTGAAACGGAGGGAGGGAGTATACTATGGTAGTGTTCGGTTTGATAGATAAAATAAGACCAAGATGCAATTTAGGATTGAGTTGTGATATTATTTTAGTCATAGGGGTTAACTATTACTCCATCCGTGCCACAAGATGACACGTTTTCCTTTTTAGTTTGTCACAACTAAGATGACACATTTCCTTTTTTGATAACTTTCTCTCTCCAATTAATACACTCAACCACTTTTTATCACTCCTATTAAAATATCCATCTTTCTTTATCTCTCTACTTTATAATTACACCCACCTTCTCTCTCTCCAATTAAACAATTTAGCCAATAACTCTTAAAATCCCGTGCCGGCTAAGCAATGTGTCATCTTAGCCGGGACGGAGGGAGTACTAATATCCCATGATTATCCATCTAGGATTGAATTATGGAATTGAATCTCATAAACCAAACACACTACATATTTAATTCGGGATACAATCTTGCAAACCGAACACCTCCTATGAAAGTCATTTAAATCATGAAGTTTGATCAAATAAACGTCAGTTCCATGAAATTTGAAATTGAATATCAAATCACAAAGTTTCAGCTTTTCTTAATTGTCTCGTTAGTATACAAATCGACGTCTTTTGGTCATGCTAAAAACGATATTATTTAAATAAAAGAAGAAAAGAAATAAGAAAGTAAAGGAATATAAAATAAAAAAAAGGGACATTGGCCCCTAATATTAAGAAATTTTTAAGAGTTGAGTTTTTCCCAAAAACTTTTAATTTAGCAAATAATATTACGAACTTTATCCGAGTTTGTTACTTTCCACCAACAAATAAATGCCGACTATATTAATGGATTGGAAAACAATTTGGATGGTGTACTTCAAGAAAAACTATCCTCGAAGTTTGAAGAATTCGAAGCTCACGAAGTTGTCGAGAAATTACAAAAAAAATCCGTATCATGATATTCTTCGCCGTAATTTTCTCGCCGGTAGAAAATAACAAACTCGAGTAAAGTTCGTGATATTATTTGCCAAATTTAAAGTTGGTGGGGAAAATCCAACTTTTTTAAAGTTCCATGATATTAGGGGGCAAATTTATGTCAGTTAATCATGTACAGTTTTAGCTAAACTAATAATGTTCCTAGTAAATAATATTCCCTCCTTACCACATTAGGAGTTTCGTTGATTTTCTGCACTCGTTTTATAAAAATGATACTCCCTCCGTCCCAAGTTACTTGAGTCGTGTTCCATTTTAGGTTGTCTAACGTTACTTGAGTCATTTAAATATATAATCACACTTACTTTATTCTTTCTTTTATATAACCCTCTCTCTTACTTTATTATCTCTTCTACTTTATTTCGCTCAGTAAACACAACTTTCTTAAATCTCGTACTGAAAAAAAACGTCTCAAGTAACATGAGACAGAGAGAGTAATAAATAGTTAAAGTACAGAAACAATAAAATAAAAAAAGAATAATATAAAGAAGAAAGTCAACCTGACTCCTAATATGAGACGGATGGATTTGGATCCTTTGTCGTGGCTTCAAGCACAACAAGAAATGTTGTATCACACTGCAAATATTTTAATTACAAATTAAAATTTATTATGTTATACAATATTTAATATATAATTTATTATTAAAATATTTGATGTATAATATAGTAGCTCCTGCCGTGCTTCGACCCCCAAAAGCACGGATCCAAACCCGGGAGGAGTCACGGAGGGAGTATTGGCCGACTTGGTCAACTTCAATATTTAGGCAAACACTCTAGCACTAAATTGGACCACAATCCATATTGCATGAAGTTTAATACTTCTGTCAAATATAATTACATTAATATAAAAAATTTGATTCGCCTAGTATATTAAGGGAGTCAAATGTACATTTTTTTTCAATACTATAATTGGTAACCAATTCGACAGCTGAAGTATTAAATGTAAACGGCTATCATTTATTTGAATAAAATACATGCATTAAAATGCAAATTTATTTTATAGTATTTCCTCAATAGCCACCCAGTAATTATTATTACCATAATAAATTAATAGAGCCCCCCTAATCCAACTCTATGAATACGAGGCAAGTTGGCTAGCAATTATATACGACGACCAGACATTTTTTTTCAGAAAATAATAGTAGAACTTAATATTTATATAAAAAATAGTCTTATTTAAAGATATTTTATTAGTCAAATATGAAAAACATAAAAAATTATACTCTCTCCGTCCCCGATTAAGAGTCACACTTCAATTTCGGTTCGTTCCCAAATTAAGAGTCACACTTCATTTTTATCATTAATAGTAAATAAGTTTCACATTCCACTAAGTTAATTCACTCAGATTTTATTATAAAATCAATATAAAAAAAAGGATCCACATTCCACTAACTTTTTCAACCAATTTTTCTTTACATTTCTTAAAACTCGTGTTCCGATTAAAGTGTGATTCTTAATCGGGACGGAGGAAGTAGTACAAGATTTTATCATAAATAGAATTAGAGTAAAGACCAAATGTGGTCCCTAACATATGGTCGTTTTATTAATTTGGTCCTTAACATTATCTTTTTGGCCGTGCTCCTCTGTTTCTCTTCCCTTGAATTTGCAGTTGGTATGAAACTGTGGTGTTGCCGATTGTGGAATGGAGAGTGTTTGTGAGATTGTGAATTTCAGGGAAATATGAGAAATCGTGTAGTCAAATTGCAATCACCGTCTATTTTTTGACGATTTTGTTAAGTGGGGATCGATTCGAGTTTGAGTTTATTTGTGAGGGACCAAATAATCAAAAAGATAATGTTAAGGACCAAATTGATAAAATGATCATATGTTAATGACCACACTTTGCCTTTACTCATAAAATTATAAATAATTTAAGCGAACGAATCACAAAAAATACACTCCATAAACTAATTTTCATGGAAATATCCCAAAATGGACGTAATTGCCACGTCAGAGTGATCTAGAACCTACCCATTAGCGCCATTTAGAGAAAGCACGAGGGGTATTTCCGTCACCAACTTGTCGAATACGCGTCCCTATGAGGCCATTATTCTGTCATCGCGAGTCGCCACCGACTTTAATCGCCCTTCAAATTGCACCCTCCTCGCCCCTCTTCTCTCTCTCCAAACGCCCCCAATTTCCAATCGCCCTCTCTCTCTCTCTATCCTCGCATTTCTCTCTCTCAAAACGCGAATTACACAAATTTAACGTCGATGGCGCACAAGACAGAGCAGGAGGAGACAGAGTTCAAGGTCGCACCTGAGAACATCTCGCTCTGCGTCAAATGCGGCGTGCCAGGGAATTCCGCCGCGAATAATTTGTGCCAGAAATGCTTCGCCACGCCGCCGGAGGTCTCCGCCTCCGCCGTTCCCGCGGTTTCCGGCGTGACGAAGCCGAAAATCCACGTGTTCGGAGAGAAATCCTTCAGATCCAGCTCGTCCGTCAGATCCTCGCCGCCGAGGATGCCAAAGCTCCTCGAGACGACCGCAGATCTGAAGGAGGATCGGGATTTATCGGCTCCGGCGAAGAGAGAAGTCAACCGGTGCTCCGGCTGCAGCCGGAGGGTCGGATTGACCGGATTCAGGTGCCGGTGCGGCGAGCTATTCTGCGCCGATCATCGGTACTCGGATCGCCACGACTGCAGCTACGATTACAAGACCGCCGGTCGGGAGGCGATCGCGAGGGAGAATCCGGTGGTCAAAGCCGCGAAGATAGTCAAAATTTGAGGCTAAAAACCTCTGAGAAGGATTGGACGAAGAATAAATACGCAATCAAGGATCGGGGATTCTTCGAGTTATGAGAAATCGGAAATGAAATTATTGCTGCACTTCTCTTCGAGCTGAGACGACGCCGTCTCGTGGCCCAGGGACGGAACTGTGGAAGAGAGGATGAGACAACCGCTTCTGTTACTCTTTTTTTGGATTTTTTTTTTCTCAATTGTGACGATATACAATAGAGTTTTAATTAGTGTGACAATATTGATAGTTTTTTAGTACTACTAGTTTAATGTGTGATTTTTTCTTGATTTTTTTGTATTATGAGATGGATTTTTTACTATAATCTGTTCGGTTATTGATGAATTTGATTAGCGATTTGAGAGTTTTTCATGAATTATGTGGAAATCTGGAAGAGGGTGGAAATGTCATTTTGATAGTGACATTGAGTGGGCGAATTGGTCATTTTCGGGTGTCGAGATAAAGATGGCAGAAGTATTATTGGTATTGAGGATTGATTATTTAATATCAACAATTATAATATCGGTTTGGAATCTGGACCTACATAAACATATTAAATAAATTGTATCGATAAGTTAGGTGAAATCAGTCTCATTTTATATGCTTCATCCATCTCACATTAATTAAGTTTATCTTTTGACTACAATATTTAAAAAATTAGTGCAGTGGAGCATTTAAAATTTAAATAGAGAGCCTAATAGGGAATCTTTTGAGTATAAATTTACTAGAAAATAGTAATTGTGTTTTAGGGGATTAAATTGAGAGAATAATAATATTCAAAGTAGGGGATATAGAGTACTTTAAAAAGAATGACTAGGACAATAAAAAATGAAATACGTATATGACTTAAATAATTTGACATACGAGAGTATATTCCTTCCGTTTTAAAATATATCATTTGAGGATAATAAAATTTTTTAATGCATGATTAATATAGTGAGAGAAAGATTAAATTTGAAAATATTGGATGGTTGAACCAATAAATAATAAACTAAAAAGGAAATATTTTTTATAAATGAATATGGACTATTTTTATTACGAATAAAAAAAAATCAAGATGAGTATATTTCTTAGTTTATAGTACTATATAACAAGTGTTTGTGTGTACATTTATGGAAAATAGCCAAAGTACACTCACCAATATTCACTGGAATCTTTGTTTTCAATCGGATGTGAGAATAATATAACAATTAATACACGGTTTTTTAAAATTATTTTGACTAAGCTATTATTTAAGTACTTAAAAATTTTGTAATATTTCTTAAATTTAATTTTTTTTGTGAAAGAAAAATCACTAAAATAAGAATCTAATTTGTATGAATTTCAGGGCATGCATCACTTAGGAATAAATTTGAGATAAACAAATTTATGTGCTATTATGCTTTTTTCTTTATTTTTTTTCTAGAACAGGTCTTAATAACGCGGTCTCGTATTTGTTGTCGCTTCCAAGATAGTGATCCATTTTCTTTATTCATGTCAAAATGCAATGCATAGTTCCATCAAATAAAGGCAGATGTCATTGTTATTTAGCGGAAATTCTTATAAATATCTTATCTGATAGTAATTGATAAGTTGTGTCGAGTGGATATATTGTACGTGTTCACTCCATCAACCAAAGAGATGACTTGGTTTAATATCATGCTAAATAAAGATTGGTTTCTTTATTTTTAAGATTTTCTTACTTTTGTGGTAGGATATGAATTCATGGCGTTGCTACTTATAGATAGACTTTGATACTCGGATGTCCATTTGGGGATTTCCGGACAAGGTTGGTTGTAAACCTCCATCGATTATTAAATATATCACTTTAATTCTACTAGTACTACTCCTCATTATAAAACAAAATAGAGGGAAAATATTAGTAAAATGTAAGTCAAACTTTTAAATAATAATTTTATAATAAACTATAAGTTCAAAATAAATTTGTAGAATGTGAAAGTCCACTCAAAATAATAAAAATAAAATGAGACAGAAACATTTAACAATGAATAAATGAAAAAAGAAATATGACAGATTTAATTGCAGATATAGAAGTAAATAAGATATATTATTATTATATTGTTTCTCTTCTGTAAACTGTACAATTTACTACCTCAATCTTCCAAAATACTCCTGAGTCTTACTATAAGCGAGTCACTTTCCTTTTCGGGATATCCAAGTATAAGTGAGTTATTTCCCTTTTACTTTATTTTTCCATCTATTTTATTCCTTTTATACATCTACCTTTCACTTCTTATACTTTAACCTTCTCCACTTTAACTCTTTAAATATCAATTCCTTAAATTCTGAATAAAAAAAAAATAGCTTGCTTATGACGGGACATAGAGAGTATAAACTTTTGAAACAACATAATTTTATGCAAAATTAGTTAAGTAAGAGAAATGAATTGAAAAAGTAAAAGAAAGGAAGAGAAAAATAGATAAAGTAAATGAGAGAAAGAGAAAAATAGTGAAAATAGTATTCGTGGATTGCAGGGTCCACTTTCTAATTTAGTAAGTTTAAAAAGTTTCTATATTTAAAGGACGTAGCAAAATGAAAATAGTTTCGATATTTAATGGATGAAGGTAGGTATTAGTGAAATAAATCGCACTTGCAAAAATCATGCGCCAAAATTTGGTGCACATTGCATCCATCTTAATTCTCTGTTCCACAATTTGTCATGTTTTGATCGGATACGGATTTTAAGAAATATAATGAAAAATGAGTTGAAAAAATTAGTTGAATATGAGTTCTACTTTTAGTGGAATATGAGGTCCAATAACAAAAATAATACTTGAAAAATGACAAACTTTTGTAGGAGAGAAGAAAATGAAAATAAGTGACAAACTTTGAGACGAAGGAAGTACATTCTAAATATGATTAAGAAATTTAAATTAGAATTGATTAATCCTAAATGGAGTGGATCTGTGGATGAATTGTACATCCGGATGCAAACCAATTTTTATTCTGCAATTTTTACTGCAATTTTTAACACGATGAATTGAAATTTTCGATACTTTAACAGTATCTAAATTAGAAGAAATGTGTACGATGAAATAAAAATATTCAAACGCCCCTAACGTATATTTGAATATTATTTGTATATGGTAACTTGCATGCATATGATCCACCCAAGTAGCAAGCCAGCTACGATGAAGAAAAAGGTGGATTAAATCATTAAAAGGAATGGACATTCGCATTCTGCCAAAGTCAATAGGTAGAAACTAGAAAGCATAGAAAATAGTAACTATCACATTATAAAAGGATGAAATAAAAGGCATAAATGAACAAAAAAAGCTACTCATCATGATGTGATTTTTGGAATTGGAAAGCGATGTGATATTTGGAAATTGAATTGGCTAAATTGTCTCTAATCGACTTTTGCCACGTTTGGATAGGAACGATGTTGCTATCGTACCCAAAATTTCTCTCTACATTGAAACTACCGATGAATGTCGATAGTAATAGTAGAAACCCCATGAACAATAGTACTAGTTTTAATGCAAAAATAATAAAATATATATCAGTCAAAGTGATGTTTGCTGATGATAAAATCCACACTATTAATAATAGTATAATGTATAATGCAGAAAATTTCAAAAATAAAAATGAACTAATTGTATAGAATAGACCAAAATAGCTACACAATATTCTTTTTTAGAGACTAATTTTATGGGACTAACCTAGAATTGGTCATAGCATTGAATTTTCCCTCAACAAGCAGCATGTTAGTAACACCTATAGCAAATGTTTGCTTTTCCAAAATTACTTCAATTTTTCGGGGCTGTGAAAACATACATGCACATGATTTCATCTAAATTACATAGATTTAACAAAGATAAATAAAATATTCCCAACATCCAAAAAAGGCAAACATACAAAGGGCAAAAAAACCAAAGAAGTTTGGACAAATAGTTTCCGGATTACCAATGTCTATTGCGAATGTATAACAGATCACAGAATCAAGATAAGGGTCAGTGCAGTAGAACTACTAGTGTTCACTGTGAAATATCCAAATATTGTCTAAATCTGACAAAGATTAACACATTTAAGCATATTTCTCATCACTGCCATGGCACAACTATTAAATCTGACAATGATAGAAGAGAAGTAGGGGAAACATACTCCAGAAGTTGCAAAGTAATGCCCATTTCTTGAAGTCTCCTATAAAAGTAGGATCTCACGTAGGGATGCAGCATCTATGCCCCATCAGGCTGAACGAATGGATTGGAAATCTCATCTGTTCCATCTGTTGGGGAAACGAGCATAACAGCAGTTCCTCGGCAAACCTGAAGTTGCAGAAACAGAACATTACATGTACAGGAACAGGTAATAGCTATTTTGCATTCTCTAAGCCTTGTGCTAGTTTATCAAATAAACATGCAGTGATGTTTGTGTCAATGCGATCTCAAAAATACATCTCAATTGAAAATGCAAAAAAGTATAGTAGCACAGGGATCTTGTAACCGGGAAAAAAGTACGAGGACTTAACAAAGCAAACATAAAAATTTTTAAGCATAGGGACCTAAAAATTGTTTTGGCTATAATTGTTTTGAAAAAAGAAAATCAAACTTCCGTGAGGATGCAAGCATCTTCGGATATGTATGGAGGATTTTCCGCTAATCTAAAACTTCTAGCTGTATCAAACTGTAAGTGAAGGTGAATGTAAATCTGCAGTGCAGTTGGACATAGAAGTATAGAACACAATTAAAATTATCCATGCACATTGAAGACATACTATTAAGCCAATGCGGCGGGTCTGATCAGTTGTCTTTAGGGGATCTTCTGGATCTGCAGAGAGTGAATAAATGTGTATGTGAATAACTGATAGTTTTCATGCAGCAATGACTCCTACTAGTATAGGAAAATAAAATCCATAACACTTAATATCTTCCCCATGGGAAGGACAATGTTTGTCATGTAGGAATAGTTTATGTGATAGCATCACAGATGAGTTTCATCATGTAACTTCACTGATTCAAAGATCCATAAGGTTCTTGCATATCATGATTATCATCAAATTATTCGCACCTAGAGGGACAAATATGGCTATGTGGAGTATAAAAGACTCATGGTTGTGGAGTTAATTATCAATAACATCAAGCCAAAAATAAAGATTATATCAGCAATAAGTTGGATGTTTAAGGTAAATACGGTAGCAGCTTCTAAATATGACCAATTCATGTAACATGGTGTATACTGAGATTTCACTCCTCAGCAGTGATGAGCAGCTATCTTTTTACATTTAGATACCATGATTTTGGGAGGAAGGATATGGGTAATAATCACAAGTCATACGCATAGAGGTCTGGATGACCTTGGTTCTCATCATACGTCAGCAAAACTGGTCATACCAATGATGCACACAAAATAAATATGCAGAATCATGGCATGTATGTTTGCAGAAACTGCCAACAAATAATGAAATTACCTCTAAGAAATTCTACTGCTTCATCCAAAACAAGATTGAGCAACTGGTCATAGCCTTTTAAAGTTCCAGTCACTGAAAGGAATAGTTGGAGTTAAGCTTACACGGAATATAGCATCTAGCTTTGCCAAAAGAAACCACTGAAAGTGAGAAAAACATTATCTTTCAAAAGTCATGAGGTTCTACTACTGAGCATAAAAAATAGTTGGATGTGAAACACAAGCTGCAGAAGTTGTACAATTGACTGACATATTTCACTGAACCGAAGTATGACCAACCAAATACTTAGAAATCAAATTACGCTGCAAGTGCCATGTAAGATGTTTTGGACTTAGGAATTTCTACAGATTAGTCAAAAAGCAGAAACCACTGCTTCCCGCATGATGACAAAAGCTAAAATCAATGAAGGCAAATTCATAGAGATACATATCCATAAACACCAGCCAACTCCAGGAAATAATTGAACCTCATAAGGAATCAAGGAAAGGGCGGTGAAAAGCCTCTGAAATCCCAAACCAAGAAGTTGGAGGTAGAATAAGAGAATAAGAGAAATGACAATGAACTGTCTTCATAGTGAAAATGACAGGAAGCTATTATTAGTAAGTTCAAGCACCTTTAAAACACACACAAAATGATTGATCACAACCAATTAGTCTTAAACTAATAATGAACTTAACAGAGTAAGCCAACATTACTGCCCACATATTGAGTGCAAACAACACTACTACCGTTCATCTGATCCAGTTAAGTGGAAGATCTAAATCACTACTTCATACTTCAATTATTTTTATCCTTTTTCCTAACAACATCACGTTACACACAAAGTGGGATTACAAAAATTATAATCCAGAAAACAGAAACCACATACCCAGCCTTCCACCAGTTAGTTTGACTTGAACACCCTTGTCAACGAATTTAGCTAAGTCCAGAACAGTTTCTTTTCTGCCAGACTGAAACGAAGAAAACACTGAGTGATACAAATAAACAAATTTTTTGGAAGACCACAATAACCAAATATTTTGCAACTGATGGCCATCAGTCAATTAGGTTTGCGCTTACACACAAAAAATTGCATCACATACCATTTTGAGCTTCGATCGACTGCGTTTGTAGCTGAATGAATTGCAGACTGCAGTTCAGTTCTGCGAAGTAAAATTATCGGAATAAAATCAGGAAAATTGTGACAATCGTAGAGAAAATGTAACATTATTGCCTGGATATGATGACGGATGAAGGATGACTTACGATTTTGAAATGGAATTCAATTTGGGAAACTGAGAACTATGCCCTAGTTTCGTCTTCCCGCCTTCGGATTTACTTCCGCAGTTCCCCTGCTCTCGTTTATTTAGGTTGCGCAGAATCTGACTTACATAAATAAATATTTTTCTATAAATATATGAAATTTTAACATGTCCTACGTATAAATAAATAAATAAATAATTCCTCCATTAACTAGAGATGTCAAACGGACTGAGCCGACTTGGCACAGGCCCAGCCCACCAATAAAATGGAGCGGCCTTGGGCTTAGCTTAGCAGGTTAAACATGCCCCAATTGGGCATTTTACAAACCCAGGACCGGCCCGAGCCTAAACACACTTAAAGCTCGGCTCAAGCCCGACAATATTTCAGTTTTATAAGTACTATATATTCTTAATTCTTTGAACATATTTATTTGACTAAAGTCTTTTTTTGGTCCATAACATATGACGATTTTACGATTTTGGTTCAAAACATTATCTTTTGAATTATTTGGTCCCTCACAAATAAAAATGAGTTATATTTGGTCCGAATTGAACGGAACTGTTAAAATTAAACAGTCAACGAATTTTAAATCAATATTGACCGAATTAAGTTAATAATTAAGTTTTATTAATATCTAATATTTATTTAACCCAAAACTAAAAGAGACCAAGAAACATATTCAGAGAAAAATATAGAGGAAGACAAGAGAGTACAAAGAACCGTAAACTTTTATTGCTCTGTTAATTTGGAGATAAGATAAATGACAACAACTACAAAGTATAAATAGCGAAAATGAAACCCATAAAATTCTAACTAACTAATAACTAAATCAGCTAAATAGAATACCACTAACTAAAACACAGAAACCTAAATCCTAAATAAATGGAACAGAACTTGGACTACTTCAACTCACTCGTAAGTTTCACTATTTTCAACACTCCCCCTTAGTGAAAACTTACTATCAACAACGCCAAGAGCAGCTCGGAATTCTTCAAGTTTAGCTCGGCCAAGTGCCTTCGTAAAAATGTCAGCAACTTGATCTTCACTTCTTATCTTCTGCAAATCGATCTCTTGATTCAAAACCTTTTCCCGAACAAAATGATGATGCACTTCAATGTGTTTTGTTCGAGCATGGAACATTGGATTTTCAGCAAGCTTAATAGCACTTTCGTTATCACAACGAATCAGAACCGGATACTTCAAGTCACAAAAAATTTCTTGGACAAGCCTCTTGAGCCAAACATACTCTTGAACAGCCATAGATGCTGCCACATATTCAGCCTCGCAACTTGATAGGGCAACAGTGTTTTGCTTTTTGATGCACCACGAGATTGCTGCTGATCCTGTATCGAAACAATACCTTGTTGTTGAGCGTCTATCATTTATATCACCAGCCCAATCTGCATCTACAAAACCACTCAATAAGAATGTAGTTCCTTGTTTATAATGCAGTCCAAAATTCAGAGTATTCTTGATGTAGCGAAGAATTCGCTTTGCTGCAATCAGATGAGGCTCTCGCGGCTCTCCCATAAACTGAGATATTACTCCGACGGAGAAAGAAATGTCAGGCCTTGTGATAGATAAGTAGAATAAACTACCAACAAGCTGACGAAAATGTGTTGCATCTTCCAGCAACTTTCCTTCATCTTTAGCTAACTTCAAGTATGATTCCATAGGAGTAGTCATTGGCTTTGAATCTTGCATACGAAAACGATCCAATAAATTTGAAGCATATCCTTGCTGCGAAACAAAAAATCCATCTGACTTTGTCACTTCTAGGCCAAGAAAACAGCTTACTTATCCCAAGCTTTTAATATCAAAACGAACAGACAAAGCCTCTTGAAGACGAGTAATTTCAGTATCATCATTACCCGTAATAATCATATCATCCACGTAGAGAAGAACCATTATACTAGAAGAAGATGTTTTCTTGATAAATAAACTGAAATCAGTTTCAGAAGACTTATAACCACAAAATTCAAGATATTGAGCAATTTTACCATACCAAGCACGCGAAGCTTGCTTGAGACGAAACTCTTTCGAAATGAATCCAGCAGGCTGCTCCATAAAAATATCTCGATCCAAGTCTACATAGAGAAATGCATTCTTCACATCTAGTTGCCAAAGTCTCCATCCTTTACAAGCAGCTAGCGAAATAATGGTTCGAATTGTTGCCATTTTAGCAACGGGGCTGAAAGTCTGATCATAATCCTGACCATATTCTTGAGAAAAACCACGAGCAACGAGACGAGCTTTATAGCGATCAATTGTGCCATCAGCCTTTTTCTTCAATTTGAATACCCATTTGCAAGTAATAGGTTGGATATCTTTTGGCCTCTTAACAAGTTCCCATGTGCAGTTCCTAATTAGAGCCAAATATTCCTCTTCCATTGCAGCTACCCATTTAGGATCGTCTTTAGCATCATCATAAGATTTTGGTTCATCATCGCAAGATTCTCCCATTAGAAAGGCATAAATCACTGATGAAAGATTTACCTCAACTTCATAGTCAGCTAAATGAGTAGGTGGTCTTCTCTGTCTATCAGATCTTCGAGCTCCAGCCTCTATCATCTCAGATTGCTGAACATTCTCTCCTGAAGTAGTGATGCTCCTCTTATCATTTGATTCAGTATTGCCACAAACGGGCAGGAGATCAACCATGATATTTTTATCATTTGCACCAATGTGATCAGATGAAATTTCATCAAACACAACATCACGAGAGATAACAACTTTCTTTGTTTCTGGATCCATACACCTCCATCCTTTCCTGTGAGTGTCATAGCCAACAAAAATACATCCTTTTGCCTTCGGATCAAGCTTAGTCTTGTTAGACTTTGAGACATGGACATAACAAATCGAACCAAAGACTCGAAAGAAACTCACATTTGGCTTATGATGGTATAATAGCTCATAGGGGCATGGTTTCGTACCTGGCCACGAAGGTAACCAATTCACAACATAACTCGCGGACTGAATTGCCGCTGCCCATAACTCTCTTGGAAGGTTCTTTGCATGTATCCATGATAAGCAAATGGATGTAAGATGTGCCAATTTACGCTCAGCTACTCCATTTTGTTGTGGAGTTTCGGGACAAGTCATCTGACGTCGAATACCATTTTCTTCGCAATAATTATGAAATTGATCAAACATGAATTCACCCCCATTATCTGTGACATCCCTAACCCGAAACATGCATTATTTTGCATATTATCATATTATATTGTCATTGCATATTAAATTGTCATTTTTACTACAGAGATATTAAGTGTGTCATAGAGAATATATTTATTGTTATGACGACTCAATACAGTCGAATATATGAATAGTTTTAATTTACGAGAATGATTATAATGGATGCGTGTATGTTATTTTATTATATAAATTAGTGTATGTTATTTTATTATATAAATTAGTATATATATAGTTATGTAAATGTTTGTGCATGTGTAATCTATAGTACTAGTAGTCATGTACGTTATATATATATATATAGATAGGGAGATGATCAAAACAAGTATGTGTTTAAATCCAGAAATGCAGCCCAAATCTTGGCCCTAGGATTAGATGATCTAATGGTCAATAATTAACTCAAAACACGGAAGGTCATAATTAAGTAGTTTTAGGTCATATTATAAGATTTGGGTTTATGTCATGTTAAGAACAAAGCATGACCTAAAAATAAACTAACTATGACCTAAAAATGCCTTACGTATGACCGTGTTCTGCATTTCTGTATTTAAATCTGGTCTTCATAGATAAAACCCTATATAGATATATGTTTCATACATCTACTAAAGAAGTAACAAAATAAAATAATTTAAAAAGAGGGCTAGTCATCAAAATTAAATACGTGGCATAGTTACTAGATTGAACACTTCTCTATGTTATATGTATTCTCAATTCCAATAATGATATTATGCATATAAGTAGGCCATTAGAAATATTTGATAAAAAGGGGATGGGGACGAAGCCGACTTATATATTCATGTACAGAGGGAGAGTTAGAAAAAAAAGAAAGAGTGTAGCATTAAAAAAAAGGGATTTAGGTTTATCAATATCGTTGATCAACGTTAAAAACAGAGAAGATAAGATTTTGGCTAGTAAGATTCAAGCGCTGTAAATCTGGAGTGGAATCAGTGGCTCAGTTCGATTATTTATCAAGTGTGTATAAATCACCCTTTTAATTTTACATGGTTTATGTGGTTAATTGCTATGTGTTAGAGTGAAGTGAATATTTGGATTATATGATATGAATTTGATATAGTTGTGTTATTTGGAAATATTGAGAGGAATATGATATGGATATGTGATTGGTGCAATAGATATATTTTGCATATGGTATTGGAATTAATTGAATCATTTGATTAAAGAGGATCTGTGATAGTCATGTCTTGGATCTGAAATCATAGTGGACATATTGGGACCTTTGGGTCAATCATATTGGGACCTTCGGTTCGAATCATATTGGGACCTACGGGTCAATTCACAGTGGGACCTACGGGTCAAATCACAGTGGGACCTTCGGGTCAAATCACAGTGGGACCTTCGGGTCAAATCATATTGGGACCTACGGGTCAATTCACAGTGGGACCTACGGGTCAAATCATAGTGGGACCTTCCGGTCAAATCATAGTGGCATATTGGAAATCCTGGGAAGATACCATGCTTGAACTACCACAGAATAATGAACCGAACAAAGTGGCATGTGCATATGTGTATGGAATTATTTTAAATATTTGTTGATAATTGTTATATATATTGGTTAAAGAATATATTGATATATGGGATGTGGAATTAAAGGTAAGGTTTATATACACTGAGTTGTGGCTCATATAAACCACTAATATTTTTCAGGAATAAGATATGAGTGAAGTATTTGGTTGAGGTGAGTCGTAGGAATTGCACATGTTATCAGGGTCGGCGGCTGACGTATTTCGGCAACTTTCTCTTCCTCATCATTTTTGCATGTAGATAAATTTATAGTATATAGAGTGGTGAGAGGGTCCAACTGCCTGTTAGAATGTTTTAAAATATGTACTTGATAAATAGTGGTTTTTGAAATTATATAATACGTGTGGATTATTTATTTAAAATTTTTGAATTTATTTATAATAAGTGCATACGTCATAAGGGTTGGGGTGTGACAGTTTAGGTGGTATCAGAGCGGGGATAGAATCCCATTGGGACATAGCATTCATATAAATCATATGATACATTTTGGTTATAAGTTTCATTTGCATTTGTAATGTCATGAGCATATGTCACTGAGAAGAGAAGGGTCAGCCGCCCTGCATCATCAATTAATTGTAGAAACATCTCATATACATGCTGCATCATATTTGGATTTTTGGTACATGGACCAATGATGAGGTAAAGAGGTAGAAAATTAAAAGAGCTCGGAAAAGTAGAAGTTGTTGATTTTATGAGACTAATTTGACTGAGGCTGGGATATAGTTAAAAGTGATAGAACTGGTGTTCAATCAAATGAGTTGTATGTCAGAAGAAGGTTTTGATTATATGGTATCTCTTCTTTGAAGCAATACTTACTCTTGGTGGGAAACAGTCCCAAAAGCTATGATACAACCTCTGGTATTCAGTTCAGACGATTTTTCTAGAGAACTCAATGCTAAATATATGCAAAGAAGTGTATTGTGATAAGAAGCAGAGAAGTTTTTGTTTTTAATCATGAAACTATGTTTGTTGATTATGAGCTGACATTATTTCAATATACACGGTTTTCTAGAGAACGTGTTGCGAGTTAATTCTATTGAGCTGCCAACGGATATTGATTCTCTTATTCATACACAAGTTTTGATATTATTATGGGTATATATTGGTTTTCACTTCATCGAACCAAGGTAGCTTGTCAAGTAAAAGAAATGGTAATATAATCATCGAGACGGGATCGAGTGATATTTTACGGTAATCAATATATTATTCCAGGTTTTCTTATATTATCTAGATTGGCTTTTTGATTTATTGGAGTGCAGATTTATCTGAATTTTCACCTTATCAGGAGACATATTTCTCTATGGAGCACTGCATTTATTTTTATTTATACTTATCAACTGTCTTCATTAGATTTTCAAGAATTTATGAATCAGTTACAAGAGTTGTCTGGTAGGAGATTTATATGACCCAGTGTTTCATCTTGGAGTGCACCAATATCATATTTGAAGAAGAAAGGGTGCACATTGCGACTTTATATACACTATTGAATGTCGAATCAAGTGACAGTGAAGAATAAATATTCATTATCGAGAATCGAAGACTTGTTTGATCAATTTTAAGGTATGCAACTGTTTTCGAGTACTGATTTTCGATCAAGATATCATCGGTTGAAGATAGCTAAAGAGAATATTGCAGAGACACCGTTTTGAACTCAGTACGACCATTATGAGTTTTTATTATGCCTTTCAAATAAACTATTGCACCTACAATTATTTATGGTATTGATGAACAAATTCTCTCAACTATTCCTGGATCGGTTAGTGATTATTTCTATTGACTTACTATTATATTCATGAAGTACAGAT
Organism: Salvia hispanica; assembly: GCF_023119035.1. Classification (NCBI taxonomy): domain Eukaryota; kingdom Viridiplantae; phylum Streptophyta; class Magnoliopsida; order Lamiales; family Lamiaceae; genus Salvia; species Salvia hispanica. The sequence continues at coordinate 46,433,606 of NC_062965.1, forward strand.
GGGCATGTTAATCACTTGCAGTTAGTATTTCAAGTTCGGCGAGATGAACAAATCTATGCTAAGTTGAGTAAATGTGAGTTTTTGCTAGAACATGTGGTATTGTTGGGACACGTGGTGTCAGGTCATAGAATATAAGTGGATCTACAAAAAGATTGAACTGGTTTTTATCTGGAAATGTTTCTCAATTATTATTCAATTGATAATGAAGTTAGTACGACAAAATTCTTCTTTTATATGGAGTGAAGCATATCCAAAGAGTTTTAATGAGTGGAAGCATCGGTTGAATATGTCAACTATTTTGGTTATCTCCGCAGGTACAAGATATTATGTTATTTATAGTGATGCGCTGAAACATGGATTTGGTTATCTTTTGACTTAATGGAAAGTTTATTGCTTATGCGTCGTAATAATCGCAAGCACATTATTTTGACATATATTTTCAATGGATAAGCACTGATCCCACTTTGGTTGTTCATGCTCATCATGTTCACAAAAGCAAAACACGGTTGCCCTATCAAGTTGCGAGGCTGAATATGTGGCAGCATCTATGGCTGTTCAAGAGTATGTTTGGCTCAAGAGGCTTGTCCAAGAAATTTTATGTGACTTGAAGTATCCGGTTCTGATTCGTTGTGATAACGAAAGTGCTATTAAGCTTGCTGAAAATCCAGTGTTCCATGCTCGAACAAAACACATTGAAGTGCATCATTTTGTTCGGGAAAAGGTTTTGAATCAAGAGATCGATTTGCAGAAGATAAGAAGTGAAGATCAAGTTGCTGACATTTTTACGAAGGCACTTGGCCGAGCTAAACTTGAAGAATTCCGAGCTGCTCTTGGCGTTGTTGATAGTAAGTTTTCACTAAGGGGGAGTGTTGAAAATAGTGAAACTTACGAGTGAGTTGAAGTAGTCCAAGTTCTGTTCCATTTATTTAGGATTTACGTTTCTGTGTTTTAGTTAGTGGTATTCTATTTAGCTGATTTAGTTATTAGTTAGTTAGAATTTTATGGGTTTCATTTTCGCTATTTATACTTTGTAGCTGCTGTCATTTATCTTATCTCCAAATTACCAGAACAATAAAAGTTTACGGTTCTCTGTACTCTCTTTACTTCCTCTATATTTTTTTCTTCCATATTTCTTTACAACTTCATCCACCCAAATCCGAGTTCATACTACATACACCACCATATACCATTATCTGTAATCAACCTACTAATCGAATAAATCGAAGCAACACCCGAATTAAGAATCGGACATAAATGAATCAAGAATCGGCCCAGCGTCGACAACGTCTTCGGGGTGGAATCGGGGCTGCTGCGGCGACAGCGTCGAGCGCCCAGCAGCAGCGTCGCGTTTCCGGCATTGCGCGGACGTGGAGGACGGCCCTGACCGGCGACGATTGCCGCTTAAATAAGTCGACTGGTGCAGTCACGAAGGTGATCCTGCAGCGGTGAATTGGGGATCTTGTTTGAGAGAGAGGTTGACGAGACCTGAAGGAGAGGGAGCTCAAATTTTCTGTTCAATTTTGTGTTGTGATTTTCTTTGAGGGCCGACGGGATCTGGGCATGTGTTTCAATTTGGGGTAAATTTGAAGTAATTTTTTGGAAAAAGAATAAAAATTCACTTAATCAGAGCAAATTCGATTAAAAATTCGTTGACCTTTAAATTTTAACAGTTCCGTCCAATTCGGACCAAATATGACTCATTTTCATTTGTAAAGGACCAAATAATTCAAAAGATAATGTTCTGGACCAAAATCATAAAATCGTCATATGTTAAAGACCAAAAAGAGACTTTAGTCTATTTATTTTTTCATATTACATATAAATATCTTTTTATTTTATTTATTATTAAGTGAATTCTATTAATCAACTAAATCAAAACTTATAGTATCAAATTTGATTTCGATGATTATAAAGATTAATTGATAACTACTTTTCTCTTTTAAAAATAGTGTATTTTAAAATTAATTACTTTAATTTGCATAATTATAGAGATTAGTTGCTAACTACAATTAATTTAAGACCATAGGATTTTAGAAATATTGTGGTCTACAATTTGCCATGTGTAATTTCATTTTTCATTTTTTAATATAAAAAGATAATAGCAACTATCAAATTTAGAGTTTAGAAGCACAATGTCAATACAGTATATGAAATACATCAACGCAAAGACATGACAATGTCAATACAATTTCATATTGGCATTGTACAAGCATTGTATTAACATATTATGTGTCGTGTATTGACATAAAGCTGTTAACGAAATTTATGAAGATTTGTAAATAAAATTTCAAATTTTGACATCAGAACATATGCAAGTGAGATCTCGTTAGAATTCTTATGAAATTATCTTTTATTTGGTATATGTTGTGCGAAAAAATAATTTAAATCGAGAAAGGTATATGCGTTTTAAAGTTAAGAGATATTTTTCAAAAGTTAGTTAGACCATCTCCAACCATTTATAACAAACTCAAACCCATTTTTAGGTATACGTCACCCCAAAAATTAGTTTTACTCCAACTATTTACACCAAAATAAAAATTTACACCATTTTTGAGTTTTTGTCTTACAAAAAAATTTTGTAGCAACACCATATCTGGTGTTGTTTCACAAAAAACACCAAAAATGAGTTTGAGTTTGGTGCATGATTGAAGTATATTTCTATACCAAAACTCATTTTTGGAGCATGGTTGGAGATGTTCTTACAACTAATTTGTTGTAAATTGACCTTAATACCCTTATTGACGTTTTTTGTTGATCGTATTGAGATTCCGGGGCTGATGATCTAGGCCCTTGATTTGAATATCTAATGGCTATTATTTAATTGTAGTTAGCAATTAAGTATTGAGCTAGCAATATAACACACCCCTATATATATTATAGTTAAAATATATGCTTGATATCACTTATGTTTTGGTTGATATGAGTTTTAGAAAACTCCACGTGTTGTCAAGGTTGGCAGCTGACGCATTATAGCAACCTTCTCTTCCTCGTCATTTTGCATGTAAACCAATGTATAACAATATAGAGTGGTGAGAGTCTCAATACAGTTCAAAGTATTTTGAAATATGTAACAAATAAATGTTGATTTCTGAGTTTATCTTATATTGATGTTTTACGAATTTTCCTATCTAGGTTATTTGCTTAAAAATATCATATTTATATAATTATAAGAATATACGACAAAAGGGTTGGTCGTGGCGTGACATGTGTGAAGATATTTTTAAAGAATTTGGACTGCAAAAGAGATTATGACATACTTTAGGAACAAATAATAAATCAGTAGACCCTATTTCATTCCTAATTTCTTATAAAAAAAATACTATAAGAAATAATTATTTACATTATTGAATTGAAAAGAAAAAGAGAATGTTTGAATTTACACATTTAAGCCCCTACGAAGTCGACTGCGTTGTACTAGAATTTAAGTGGATTTTGTGGAAAAAAAATTGGAAGTGGCTAATAAGATTAAAGAAATATTTAGTACTAAATTTTTCTGTAATCCCAATTTTTGCCACTTAATTTTTATTTTGTGGGCATTAATGCGATTTATTTGCTCAAAATTTACACCTTTTAGTTTTAATTTTTACTCATTAATTAATGTGATTTACTTGCTTAATTTTAGTTAAAAATGTTTAATATGCTTATATAATTAGATAATACTATATAGATTCAATTTTAAAATTAACTTTATAAGTAAAATTCAATAGACACAACATTTCTTTCAAATTATTTATTCAGTATAATAATAATAATAATAATAATAATAATAATAATAATAATAATAATAATAATAATAATAATAATAATAATAATAATAATAATAATAATAATATTTTTTATTTTGGGAGTCTTCTTCTCGAGAAAGTTGTGCTGCGGTCATTTTTATTCCTTCACTTTCATTGCAGATTTTCGATTCTCAAGTTTCAACTTCAATTAAACTCATCCCCCTATCTGACGATGTCCGCATGCAGCATGCCAAACCCTTAACCACTTTTACTATTTACGTTCATTAATTTTTTTATTATTTATATTACAATTGAGAATTATGAATAAATCAAAAACTAGTAATTTCATTAAAACAATGTACTACCCCATAAAGTTACATAATTCAAACAAAAACAAAAATGCATAATTACAAAACGAAATGGATATAATTACAAAACAAAATGGATATAGTTAAAGTTCCGATTAAGAATGTTATTACAAAAAAAAAATATTTTTATCATTTAAAAATATAGTAGTACAAATTAATTTCATTTTGGTCCATCCTTTAAACTTAGAATTTTTTTTTATTTTGAACTTTTCTATAAGATTATTCTCTATACAGTACTTTAATAATTTTTTTCTTTCTAAATCTATCATAATTATGCATTAAAATTTGCAAAAATTTTTTATTTTTAAAAGAAGGAGATAATAATAAATTTTCTGAAAATAAGTCACATAATTTAAAACGAAAATAAAAAATGACATACTTTAAACTTAATAAATAAAAAAACTTGCATAATTTTAAGGTTAAGAAAGGGTAACAAAGTCGAAAAACAGAAAAATATAAATTTTTTATTAATAATTAAAATTAGAATAGTAAAGTGAATAACAAAACATTCGTTACTCTTAATACATGCATATTACCTTGACTAAACACTAATAAATAATTATCAAAATTGGAAGTTCACCATTGCGTTTTGAAATGAATTAATTATAAAAAAATTGTCGACTATAAACAAAAAATAAAAATAAAATCCAATAATTAAACTAGTGAATAGGTCGTCACAAACGATGTAATCATTTGTGAAACAGCTTTCTTCCAAATTAAAACAAGGAAACTGTGAATTCATGAATAAAATATGCATGATTTTTGCTTTACAACATCATCACGTTGTTAAGTTGTTTGGATGAAATATTTAAGACTACAATTGGTCAAGTAAATAGAAAAAGGAGATGCACTTTAGTTTTCAAACTTATCAATTTATGCAAAATGATACACTACAGGACTCATATATGTATGAGTATTTATGTATTCTAAAATTCTCTACTATAGTTTTGTATTCTATATATTTAGATTTTTCTCCACCGGGAGAACTAATTGGATTGTTACGGGCGGAATGGATGGGGCGCGCGTTGGAAGAAGCGGTTTGTTACCGAGCCCTCTTATTGGGCATAACAAGAGCGTCTCTCAATACTCAAAGTTTTATATCTGAAGCAAGTTTTCAAGAAACTGCTCGAGTTTTAGCAAAAGCAGCTCTCCGGGGTCGAATCGATTGGTTGAAAGGCCTGAAAGAGAACGTTATTTTGGGGGGTATGATACCTGTGGTACAGTATTATTGAACCAGACAAAACAACAAGCAATGAAACCAAAGACGGATAAAGCCGCTAAACTATATCTATGTTTAGAGAATTCTATACTAAATAATTTTCTTAAAAGTATCTAGACATTCTATTACTTTATCAACCGTGCATTAAAAACCGCCTTCAACCGAAAGTACATACTCTTGGGATGGAGGAAGTATTATATTTTATTTTTCTAAATTTGTTTATTTAACTATTAATATGTTTTTCAATAAATATACAATAACGAAGATACTAAAAAAAGGACAAAAAAAGAAAAAAAAAATAAGTTTAAACGGTGCAATTTTATTATATTTGAACAGCAACAACTATAAAAGAGGATTTAAACAGGACGTGTGAAACCCCAAAAGCTAGCAATGTTAAATAAATAGTAGTAATATTTTAAATCCTAATTTGTTAAATTTAAATACTAAATGCTAAAATGTTAAATAAACAAATAAAATATTAGTAATATTTGAAACCCGCCAACTAAAATGGGCCGCAATTTTTCTTTCTTCCCTTATCATTGTCTCTTCCACTCATCCCTTTAAAATGGTACTGTCTCAGTCACAATTAGATTGAGTCAAAACTTTTGGATACAAAAATTAAGAAATTATATTGAAAAATAAAAGAGTAATAAAGTAAGAAAAATAAATAAAGTAAAATAGTAATAGAATAAAATAAGAGTGATTGTATGTTTTGTTTTTTGTTTAAAAAAGAAAAAAATGATTCAAATTAGTTAAGACATTCTAAAAAGAAATACGACTCAATTTAATTGGGGCGAAGATAGCACATTGGAGTGATACCGATGCATGGGACTCCATTAAGAATAATGATTGAGCAGCCTCCTCATATTCAAGGATCCAACTATGGCGGCGAAAATAATAATGCATGATAATGTTCCTAAATTAAATTGATATAGAAGACTCATCAGTTATCACCATTGTAATGTATACGGTACACCTATCGTTATTCATGAAATAAAAATGCATAATACAAAAAACGTCACATTTTTCGAAATATTCACTACCAAATGTTTTTACAATAAGATTTAATTTGTTGAAAATAACCAGACACTTTCTCAATAGTTAATTCCCAAAATGCTAAATAGAGTAGATTTAATTTGTACTCCCTCTGTCCTGGCTAAGTCCCGGCTAGATGACACATTCTTTAGCCGTCACGAGATTTTAGTAGTTATTGGTTAAAGTGTTTAATTGGAGAGAGAAAAAGTGGGTGTAAATGTTAGAGCATCTCCAATAGCGACTAGCCCACTGGCTAGCCGATTTGCGTCGCTAGCCGGTCGGCTAGCTGAACCATTGTAATCGGCCAGCGCGTTTTCGGCGAGAGAATAGGCGAGCGCACGCCGATTTGGGGGCGCTGGCCGCCATTGTGGCGTGCCGATCGGCCAGCGCTATTTTTTATTTTTTATTTTTTGAAATTTTTTGAAAAATTATATATACGAGATTTTAGTTTCATTTTCATTTGCACCACTTGTTTTAACGAGTTTTCTCTCCCTCTAAATTTCTGTACAATAGCAACATCGAGCGATGGACAATAACAACGAGTCCAGTCCGGCGACGAGGGGATCTCAGACTCCCACGGTACCCGTGGGGTCTGGATGGGCCCAGATGGGCGGGCAGATGGACCAAAGGTTTAACATCCCTTGGCAACAGTTGATGGGGATGATGGCGGAGCGCAGTGGGGATGCCGGGCGGGGGGCAGGTAACGCCGGGGTGGGGAGGTATGCCCCAGCAGATGCTGCAACAGATGATGGGGATGATGCCGGTATGGCAAGGAGGGATGCAGGGGTCACCGTGGGGGGAGGGGGGGGGCATGGTCTATCGTCTCACACGTCGACCCCGGTGGAGACGCAGCTTCACTGGGGATGACCGTTTCTCATTGCATGAGCCGGGGATCGATATCGGGGAGGCGGACACTGGCTGCCCAGCGGGTCGGGCCGCGTCGAAGAAGAAGAAGACCAAGGGGAAGAGCAAGGTGGTCGGCGAGTCGTCGCAGCCGGCTGTTGACGTCACCCCCACGCGGAGGACGTGGACGGAGGATAAGTACGCCGCCATGGCCAAGGCGTGGTTGTCGATTTGCGACGATCCGCTGGTTGCGAACAACCAGCGGATCGTCAACATGTGGGCTAAGATTAGAGCAGCCTACAGGAGGTACCGCCCGCACGGAAAGGACTTCAGCGGGGAGGAGTGCCGGAAGGGGTGGGAACGCATCGGGGCCGCGGTCGGCCGATTTTCGGGGTTGTACACCACGCCCTCCGCATGATGACTAGTGGGCAGACCGAGGAGGACGCTCGAGAGGATAGCGGAGAGTCGGCTTCCCGTGCCGGGGACTTATAAGGAGTTCACCTTTTGGGAATGCTATCTGGTGCTGAAGGACTCCGAGAAGTTCCGGGCGGGGGTCGAAGCTGGGTGGCCGAAGAAGCGGTGAGCCGAACTATTCCGGCGATTACGGCGGCAGCAACGACGGATCCCACGACCTCCCCCCGGATGCTAAGGAGCTTCCGACCCCTCCATCCTTTGCTCGTCACCCTCGCCCGGTTGGCCAAAAGCGGGCGCAACGGGCAGCGAGGGGATCCTCCCCCCTATCGCCCCCGGAGGTCCTCTCGGCAGCCCCCCACGCGCGTACACCTTATTCTCGCGTCAAAAAATGCGGGAACAGATATACAAGGCCTTCCAAGAGTGGAGGGCCGCAACTGACCCCACAAAGAAGATGTTTCTTCACTCAATGCTCGAGAACATGCAGGTGGATTTGGATGCCACGAGGGCACTCGATGGGGGGCTCAGACGCGGGCTCAGATGCCACCGATGTGGAGGTCCCGGGTGGCGGCGGCGAGGACGGCGACGGCGATGAGGAGTAGAGAGGGGGGGGAGGGGGGGGCTCGTGTGTGGAAGCCCAGTCTTTTTTAGCATTTTTCGGTATATGTCTCGTAAATTTAATTCCGTAATTTATCGTAAATTTAATTGCGTAAATGTAATTGTTTTTTAATTATTTTTATTGCGGCTAGCATGTGGCTGGCCTTAGGCTAGCCTATTTGAGTAAAATGATGATATGGCAGGTAGAATTTTAGTGCTGATGACGTGACAGGGAGAGAGAGTGTCTGGCCTAAAGCCACTGGAGATGCTCTTAGAATAGAGAAAAAAAAAATGAATATTTTAATAGGAGTGAGAAAAAGTTGTTGGGTGTATTAATTGAAGATAGAAAGTTTCCAAAATAGGAAATGTGTTATTTTAGTTGGGACAAACTAAAAAGAAAAATGTGTCATCTTAAGCGGGACGGAGAGAGTAAAATTTTAAATGACACGTGCATCTTGATGGCTACCAGTCTACCACCAAGTCTACAACATGTAACTTTGTTAACTTGTTGATTGACAAATCATTTTCACAATCCTTAGAGAACAGTGTTTAAAAGAGGTAGCCAACTAGTAGTCCAAAAATTGCCATTACATACTTACATTAATCTTCACGTTGGATGACAAATTCAACATAGTATCGGGATGACAAATTCAACTTTGCGAAAAATGGTTGAGATCATTGCTATTGAAGATGAAGAAGTTGGGAGTGGACGCCCTGTAACCATATCATTCATTCTCATTGAATATGACATTGTCTTGCAATTCTATATATTTTTATTTGATGCTTGTAATTGGTAAAATTACAAGTAGATAAGATCCCGATTGCTCATTTTTAGGTGGTATTAGAACCCTCTTTTGCCTTGTGTGATTCCTAAGTGTGATATTATCAGGAAATCTCTCTTCAAAGCTGGAAAGCACATTGCTCCCAAGATTGCTATGTTTCTTCAAAGATTCGTCGATATAAATCTACTTGCAAGAGTTATCATTATTTTTGCTACGACATCTTGGTCTGTGGAGGTACATTCGTATTTCGGTACATTTCTATCATCCAATTTTTTCACTTTCATTCTTCACTTTCGTTTTTGTTCTAGTTTCAGTTCTGGTTTCATATGAACGGGTTGATCCTCTTCAAAAAAACTAAAAGAGACGTCATCTTATCGATCCTACCCATCTAATTTTTTTAAAAAAAAACTTAATGAAACATCATCTCCATCATAATAATAAGAGGGGCAATGTTGGGTTACAAACCCATCCGACTTCAGCATGAGGTAAGAGTTCCAGCAGTGTCAACATGTCATACGACTCAGAACCAAAGCTACTAACTATGGATTGGTGTTTAGCACTCCGCTTATTCTTTTTGTTTATTCTTAGTTTGCTTCTAACAATACCTTCTTGCTCGTTGCATTACGTTACAGGCACTTTTCACTCAACTTATGTTTCCTGACATGAATAGAAAACTAAAAGGACTAAGGTGCAACTCTTCACCAATTACATTATGGAAGTATACCATGCATTTTTGTATCACATGTTTTTGCTTTTCCTCAATTCCTCTTCTCAACCGCTGTCGGGTGTCCATGGCCTTATCCACACTACTTTTACGGGCAATGTAACTGGCTTGTTAGTCATGCTAACTTTTTTACTTGTCGAAATCGAGTGAGATATATATTAGGTTGTCAAATTGGAAAAACAAATTCATTTTGGATCTTAAAAATCTTAAAACATGCTTCTAGTTTTAGGAGAACTATGTTATGTATATTAGTATATGCCTTGGTTGAGTAAGGGAAGTACGTAGCTTGACCATATTAGTATCTTCCAATAGCATGTTTTATCTTTATCATATCTTCAATTTTCTTCTCCCAGATGCGCAGATTCTGGAAAGATATCGATGCCCATACTAAGATTTTGCTTATGGTGCACTTCCTATAACAATCTCAGGTATATAACAGACTTGCTTTCGCTTGGCATTTGGCTAGAGCTCGACTAGCTTACTGGGTATTGAAAACTGGCTGCCTATGGATGTGTAATCTAGTGACTTCATATTTGACGTCCCAATGTGTAGATTTGTTTGTAAGTTCGTACGGCTGGTATGATTATTTACGAAGCTACATTCATTTTGTGATCTCTATTTACTTCTAGGACTACTGAAGTTGGTGGTATAAACAGAGATCTTTAAGACCATTGCTTGCTCTCACTAAGGCATCATGGATTTTAACTATAAAAACTAAAATGGAGTTGCCTATTTGTCCAGCTTGACAAAGAGATTGTGATTCATTATCTATCAGCTTTGTCAAGAATAAAGAGATTGCAATCATTATCCTTCAGTATGAATGGATAAATTAATTATCAAACACTATAATTATTCCACAGATTATATCAAAATTTTAACGATTTATCAATGCGAGAATCAGAAATCCATATCATCATTAACACACATGGGCAAAATCAGCACCAATAAGCATATTACAAAGTCACATATTCAACATCCCCAAGCTATTTCTATTATCCAGATAAGATGATGAACCGAACTACTCCATGAGTCAAGTTTTTCCATTTTGGTCCGTTTGCGAATAGGAGTCCCGGTTCATAATTACTATAAATGGAGACCTCACATTATACCAATTCATTCTACTCACATATTATTTAAAATCAATATAAATAAGTGGGACTCATATTCTATTAACTTTTTTCCACTCACTTTTTTTAACATTTATTAAAATTCATGCCGGAGATGAATGAGACTCCTATTCGCTAACGGAGAGAGTAATTATCTTTGGGAGGAGCCGAACAAAATAGCCAACAAAGTAGGCTTTATTACCCATAGGCCCACAATAATAACAATAAAATCTTTAATAAAAACTCATAGCTAGGGTTTACTATTTTCCTTTGCAGAACGAAGCGATTAACTTGGAGCAGCAGCAACCATGGTGGAGAACAAACCAAGGAAGGAAGAGGTTGTCTCCAGAGAGTACACCATCAATCTGCACAAACGTCTCCACGGATGGTATAAAGCACTTCTCCACTAGGCTCTCCGTATCTAGGCGTTTACTTGCTTAATTGCTGCTATTTTATCAAAATTTTAATACTTTAATTGCGATCCAGTAAACAGTTGGTTCTCGTTTATAATGGTTTATTTTCTCAGCGTTTAGCGTCTAATTATTGCTCAGTTCTGTAGACATTAAATTTTGCTTGAATTTTTTCTATTCTGGATGCCATTGAGTTTCTTTGTGGTTCAAAACCATTAATTGAAAGTATGATAGTGCAGCAGAAGCACATGAATTTAGAGAATATGAGGATCAGGTTATTGCTTGGTAAATATTCAATTCAATTGTTTTAAGTAATTTGTCTTTCAAAGATTCAAAACAAAAAACGTATTATCATTAGTCTTCTCATTATGATAGATTCCATGTACAATGGATGCTTCTTGGCTGACTGCGGAATATACTCGTGCAACTGAATACTAGCCCTGTATCTGCTTGGACTGTATAATTGTTTTCATTAGTTTTTGCTGAGCTATATTTACTACTTATGCACCTGCTATAATTTCCAATGGGAAGATTATTTATTGTATTGAAATACTAGATTAGTGGAAGCATAAAGTGTCCAGTTGTATGTATTCTTGTTTACTTACAAACATAGACATAAACATGAACAAACACAAATACTTGTACTGCATTGCTGGCCTATAAAAGTTAATTTTCGCATACTAGTATATTTTACATAGATTGTTTTATGAAACTATGCAGTCATCAACTTATTGTGCTTTGAAAAGAACAGTGCTTGTTATATGCTTATAGCATGTAATTCCATCTTTGTAAAATTGAATTGCACCATTAAACTATGTCAGTCATTAACTTATTGCGCTATGACAAAACAGTGTTTTCTATATATAAAGCATATAGTTCCATCTTTGTAAAATAGAACTGAACTAAGTCCTACTGAGCCATGAAACTATGCCAGTTATTAACTTATTGCGCCATGAAAAAACAGTTTGTGCTATGTATACACCATGCGGTTCCATCTTTGTAAAATTGAATTGAACTTTAGTCCTATTGTTCAATTTGTTGTAAGTATCTAGCATAGCTATGAGGAGTACTTTATTTATGACTATAATGCTATATTTATGCTAGCTTTGTTGTTCGCTTAGTATGAAGTTGATTGACTTGTTGAATTGTACTCAGTACCTTCAAGAAGAAGGCACCAAATGCTATCAAGGAAATCAGGAAGTTTGCCCAGAAGGCAATGGGAACAAATGATGTAAGGGTTGATGTCAAGTTGAACAAGCACATATGGAGCCGTGGAATCCGGAGCGTGCCAAGAAGGATCCGCGTTCGCATTGCACGCAAGAGAAATGACGATGAAGATGCCAAGGAAGAGCTCTACTCGTTGGTCACTGTTGCAGAAATTCCAGAGGGAGGATTGAAGGGATTGGGAACCCAAGTTATTGAAGAGGAAGAGTGAAAGTTGAAATTTTCTTTTCATTGTTTTTATTAACTTCAGTTTTGCACACTGTGTTGTAAATTCAGAACAAGAGATATTATGCAATTAGATAATGGATTTTCTGTCTTTTTCATGTATTTTGTTCTCATATTTGGATTTTGGAATTTGGATATATTCATTTCTTACAGATTGAATGGTTATCGTTTTTCTGGAATTAATAGATAATAGTACTCCCTCCGTCCGCGATTAGGAGTCCTAGTCAATTTTGCGCACCCGTTTTATAAAAATTATAAAAAATAGTTAAAGTGGAGAAATGGTAAAGTAATAGAGAGAATAATGTTGACAAGAGTCTTCTCAACATTATTCTCTTTTTTACTTTACCATTTCTCCACTTTAACTATTTTTTATCATTTTTATAAAATAGGTGTGCGAAAGTGATCAGGACTCCTAATCGCGGACGGAGGGAGTTTTAATTAATAATGAAAACGTGCTCACTCATCATTACGACATTTGAGCGTTTTAATGTAAATTAGAAGGAAAACTACAAAAATAAGTTTTACACGACTGTAGACATATTCAATGTAGATGGGAGCAGCAGTACTCCTTTCGATTAGTCATTTTGTCATTTTAGTACGTTCCATAGGAATAGAGTCATTTCCATTTTTAGTAAAAGTCAACACATTTTTTCACACTTACTTTACTCTCTCTTACTTTTTTTCCTCTTTATCTTTCTACCTTTTTCATTTTACACTTTATTCTATCTTTATTTAACTCACTTAACACAATTTTTCTTAATCTCCGTACCGAAAAGAAACGTATCCATTACTATGGAACGGACGGAATATATGCTAACCAACTAAGAAATTAGAGCTTTATTATTACAATTCATGAACACATATTTGAACTAACTTAAACCTCTAACTATTAATTAGAGAAGCCTAGAAAAGACTAAGCTCAATTTTAAGTGCATTAGAATAATAAATTCTTCCCGTTCATCACAGTTGACCCCAATTAGGTTGGCTTACCCAATGATGCGCGTATGATAGGTTCCTCGTGACTGAAGTAGTGGCGGATCCAGGATCCTAAAACGAAAAGGACGAAATAAAATATATCAGAAGCTATCGGAGGGGGCGACAATGGTAGCGGATCTCCGGGAGGGGCGGTCGCCCCCTCCTGCCCGTTGGATCTGCCACTGCTGCGTAGCTGCACCCCATAAGAACAAAGAAGTCGAGCCAGCTGCGGATGTAGAATAAATTAGTGGTGGGGGCTCTACTATATATAAACTCCTTTAGGGCGTGTTCAGTTTGTCAGTTGACTCCTAAGGGTGTCTCCGGTGGCGCCCTTCCCACTAGCCCTTCCCATGCCACGTCAGCACTAGCCCTTCCCATTCCACTGCCACATCAACACTCGCTTCTGCACTTCCGTACATAAAATTAATAAATTCACAATTAAAATTAAAATTTACTAATTAAAATTTCGACACGTGCGTATTTATAGATTTTTTTTACGGCGAGTGGAAGGGCGCTGGTGGAGATACCCTAATGCAGGAATTGAGTTGGGATGTCAATAATGATGATGAGGAGGAAGATAATGGTAAAGGCAGGTGTTGAAGTATGTGGAAACTGCCCACTGCTCCATGGACCAATTCTTGATCGTGATTATTGATTCATCTTCAATAGCTGGTTTAGAGATGAGTTGAAGGAGGGTGAGGTTAAAGTGGGCAATTTGTTAAAATAGAAGGGATAAAACAGTCTTTTACGTTGTCAACATTGATGTGTGAACAGTAATTCGGGTTCTAATCTAGCACCGAAATCTTGAATACTAAACACAGACTTTGCTCACTCTATCTCAGCTCAACAGTAGCTCAAATCTTGACGTGCCTATATCTTGTGAATAGTGAAACAAGCAAGGTGAACACGCCATTAAACATAGACTAATTTGAAATAACACGAATTTTAATAAATTATTGTTAAAGTAAGAGAAATAAAAAAGACAAAATTGATTGGATTTTGTTAATGGATAATGAGACCACATTGTTAGTTAGAAAAAAAGTTACTACACTTATCTAGAATTGGTCTAAATTTAAGGGACGTCCCAAAATGATAAAATAAGTTTATTTTTAAGAGACAAATGAGGATAGTATTATACTACTACTATATGAGAAATAATATACTCTTAGTATCATTTGCTAGAGCATCTCCAATGGTCGGCTAGCGACAGCTAGCCGATTTTTCGCGGGCCGGGCCGATCGGGCTAGCCGAACCATTGAGGCGGCCGCCGTGAAATCGGCGAGCGGACCAGCCGTGGGCCGCAGCGACCGTCGGGCAGCCATTGGACGATGCGGCGTCTAAAGCCCGATCGGCTAACCCGCCATTAATGACGGCCCGATCGTCCAGCCGTGATTTTTGATTTTTTTTTAAAAAAAAAAAACCTATATAAAAGTCGATTTTTTTTTTTTTTTCATTTGCACCACTTGTTTTTATACGGAGTTCTCTCTCTCTAACTTTATGTACAAGGGCATCATCGAGCGAAGGGAGTAACGCTGGGTGGTAGCGGTGGTGGTAGTGGGTGGGGATGCCTTTGAGAGTACGAATCGGAGGATGAAACGCGAAAGGTTACGAATGCCTACCATGAACCGCGAGATGGAGCCTGGTGACATGCACGTATGGTGGAACGACGGGCGATACCTCGCCCTCCACGGGTCATCCACCGCCGAGCGGTGGATTGATCGGGATGCACTTGGCCGCCGCACATCAGCGCTATACGACGGCTTACTTTTCAGAAGTACCCGCGGTTTCCCGCCAACTGGCCAACGACAACCGGCATGATATAGGCTACTACTTGGCGGATGGGATATACCCTCGATGGCCGGTCTTTATGAAGACGATCAGGCAAACAAGTGATGAAAGGAAGGCCTACTTTGCGGAACGACAGGAGTCGGCGCGCAAGGACGTGGAGCGCGCATTTGGTGTACTCCAGTCTCGATGGGCGGCAATTAAGGGTCCAACGCGTTTGTGGGATGTCGGATGCGTTTCCCAGATAATGTACGCCTGCATTATCCTGCACAACATGATCGTCGAAGACGAAGGCGTACAACTGACTAGTTGGGCCAATGACGATGAAGCCGGTCCAAGCCACGGAACGGCCACCCCTAGCGTACGACGTGGGGTACCTCTCGATGATGCCGGCCGCCTCAAGGAATTTGCCGACATGCGCCAAGTGGATGCTCATATTCAACTCCAAAAGGATATAATTGAAGAGTTGTGGGCACGGAGGATTGCACGGCGATAGTTTTTTTTTCTTTATTATGTACCTTTTTAAATGTAATTTTTTTTTACCTATGTACCTTTTTTAAATGCAATTAATGAATTTTTCCTTATATGTCTCGTAAATTTAATTCCGTAATTTAATCGTAATTTTAATTCCGTAAATGTAGTATTTTTTGAATTATTTTTATTGCGGCTGGCCTATGGCTGGCCTAAATCTGATGTGGCAGGTGGATTTTTAGTGCTGCTGACGTGGCAGGGGGAGAAACTGCTGGCCGATTTCTGGCCGAAGTACCATTGGAGATGCTCTTAGCACCATACTCGTTTAGCAAACATTATTTCAGCACTATTACATCAAAGTTTAAAGACGTGTGGTGATATTTTAAAATAATATGAGCCAGAAAAGAAATTATGGCAAACTTTAGTAACATAAAATGCAGTTCTCACGTTTTATAATTCACTAGTATCACCCACGTGCGATGCACGGCCCATTTTCTTTAATTTAAACTTATTTTATACAATAAAATGATTTTATAAATTCATAAAAATATCATTGTATGAAATCTGAAATCATAAATACATAAAATAAAAAATAATTATTAAAAAATATAAAATCAAACAAAGGAAAAAAAAATAGCACATACCGAATGAGAAACAATATTATTATTTCAAGTTCTAAAATCACAAATTTATACAATAGCAATTTATTGTACCAATAAAAAGTCATATAACCAAATAAGTTTATAAACTAACAATTGCACACAAATCACATATCATTTAAATCAATTTTAGATCTATACTACAAAATATCAATCAAAAACACATGTCAATAAAAATAATGTATAAATATATATTAGAAGATAGCCAAATCGATCAAAATCATCAACAAAAATAAATCAAAATAGCATGGAATATACAATCGATATCAATATGCATGCATTTAGCCGGAAAAAAAAAACTAACTGGTTGCATACCCTAATAGTATACCCCGCATCGCTTACTTCCCGTGTAGCTGCCAAATATTCAAAATATCGATTCCAAGGCCCATTACTATCTTTCCCACCATGTCTCAAACCTATTATTTAGTACTTATTGAATTTACCTTTTATTACTTCCACAATAATAAATGATATCGAAATATGATACACTACTATAGTATAAATGTGTGTATATATGTTTATTCTAGCACTGTTGTATAAATGATATCGAAATATGATAAACTACTATAGTACTACAAAGAAAAATAGAAACTTTTATAATATAAATTGCTATATGTTATTTACCGTGTATGGTTAGCCGAACAGAGGACGGGCTAACCGATTTTTTTTTATTTTTCTATTGCACATTGCGTGAAGATATTGTAGACCTTGCAGATGATCACATTAGCCAGCAAAAATGAAGGAAACATCGCTGTGAACCCGAATCAACCATGCCACGAATGAATCATGGAAATGCAAAGGGAGAAACCAAAAATTCTTATGAAACCGCAATACCTGCTCATCAGTAATTCTACGCAGAGGCGAACCACCTCCAATGAGAGCATACCCTTCCTTGCTCTTGGGAGCTCTCAACGTTGAAATCAGCCGTGCCATGGGACGTTGAAGGAACCCGAACAACCTTGGAAGACGAATAATGTCCTGCAAGATGGCATAAAAAAATATATCAACCATCAAATAATAAAACCAAATAACATTAATTTATTTTACGATTTTTTTCGGAAATCATTGTCCTCTTAAATGTTTGAATTGTATATGACATATTAAATCTAAATCACAGTTATTAAACGTCCATGAAGTTAATAGGTTAGTGGGTAAATGATAATGAATGTCATTTGTTTAAAATTTATATCTTGTACTTTTTATTTTATATTCGTTAATTAATGCGATTTATTTGCTTAAAATTTATATCTTCTGCTTTTTATTTTATAATCGTTAATTAATGCGATTTATTTGCTTAAATTTTAGCTAAAAAACGTTTAATATGCTTACATTGATTAGAATTCAATTTTAAAATTAACTTAAATTCAAAATATTTATTCATTCTTAAAAAGTAATTTTTCATATTATAATAATATTACTATTACTTATTTCGGAGTCTTCTTCTCTAGAAAGTTGTGCGGCCAGATTTTTTATTTTCAACTTCAACTCATCCCCTCTTTATCGCAGAATTTCTGAGGATTTTGTCTTTAACAATAACTAGATTTATTATAAAAATACTAACTCTTCCTTTAAAAATATAAATTATTAGTTCATTCCTTATAATTGGCAATTTTATATTTATAGTAAATCTTTTTCATTCTAATAATATGAATTTTTTTATACACTAACAACATTTTAATAATTTTTTCTTCTTTTTCTACTTCACTGATCATGCATTAAAATCGTCAAGTTTAAAATAATTACTATATTTTTATGAGATGAATGTAATTTTAAACTTTCATACTTAAAAAACAAATCACATACTTCAAACTTAAAAAAAAATTAACGTTACTCACATAATTTAAAGGCTTGAAAATAAAAACAGCGAAAAATATAAATATTTTATTTATGGGAATTAAAACTTGAACAGTAGAGTGAAATCATTGAATAATCAAGCATTAGTTAGCAAATACAGATTTATTATCCCTGGTCGAATAAAAAGCCCACAAAGCCCATCAAGCCCATACGCAATAAAATGGAGTATATAAATGATAAATCTCGCTAGGGTTTTGTTTTCTTTGCAGACAAAAAGAAAGAGGCGATTAACCTTGAAGCTGCAACAATGGTGGAGAAGGTGAACAAGCCAAGGAAAGAGGAGGTTGTCTCCAGAGAATACACCATCAATTTGCACAAACGTCTCCACGGATGGTATAAAACGCTTCCCTCTATGAGATACGCACTATGCTCTCCGTATCTGGGCTATTTGCTACCTTTTTCAATGATCTTTTCAATCTCTAGATGTTTGTCGCTTAATTGCTGCTATTTTATCAGATTTTCAATAGTATTTATTTGCGATCAAATATGTCTGAAAATGATAGATGAAATGTTGCTGTTTCGATAGAGATTAATTTCTGCTTGAGTTTCGTATGCCTTTTCTAATCTGGATGGTGGTTCAAAATCAGTAATTCAAAGTATAGAAGTGCAGCAGAATCACATGAATTAAGAGAATATTAGAGTGAATTATAATTCATTTTATTTTAAGTAATTGTCTTTCTAATGAAAACTGATCATTAGTTATGGTAGATTTACTTTTTTGCTACCTGGTGAATATACTTGTTCAACTAAATACTAGCCCTGCATCTGCTTGTACTGCATAATTGTTTTTATTAGTTTTTGTTGAACTATATTTAGAGTTATATGCATGTGATAGTAGTATTTAACACTATAGTGAATATATCTTATTCTATGAAAAAACAGTCCTTGCTACATAGCATGCTGTTCCATCTTTGTAAAACTGGATTGAAATTTAGTCTTGTTGTTCAATGTGTTATATTGATTTTAGCATAGCTATGATGTTATAATCGATGTTGGTTCAAAGTCAGTAAGTCAAAGTATAGAAGCAGGAGAAGCACATGGATTAAGAGAATCATCAGTAATTTATTTATTTTAGTAATTGTTTTTTTAAATGAAAACTGATCACTAAATACTTTTTCAACTAAATACTAGCCCTGCATCTGTACTGTATAGTTGTTTTTATTAGTTTTTGTTACTCTATATTTAGAGTTATATGCAGGTGAGAGTATTTATTAGTACAACACTATAGTGAATTTAGGCTTGTTCTATCAAAAAACGGTCCTTGCTATATCGCATGCTGTTCTATCTTTGCAAAATTGGATTGAACTTCACTTATTGTTCAGTGTGTTATATTTACTTTAGCATTAGCTGTGATGTTATAATTGATCATATATTTACATACTGAAAATATGAGAATACAATGCTATAGTTAAACTGCTATATGTTGTTCGCTTGTTTTGAATTTAGTTGGTCTGATGGATTGTACTAATGACTGTCTTATTGAATTGTACTCAGTACCTTCAAGAAGAAGGCACCGAATGCCATCAAGGAGATCCGGAAGTTTGCCCAGAAGGCAATGGGAACAAATGATGTAAGGGTTGATGTCAAGTTGAACAAGCACATATGGAGCCGTGGAATCCGGAGTGTGCCAAGAAGGATCCGTGTTCGCATTGCACGCAAGAGAAATGACGACGAAGATGCCAAGGAAGAGCTCTACTCATTGGTCACTGTTGCAGAAATTCCAGAAGGTGGGTTGAAGGGATTGGGAACCCAAGTCATTGATGAAGAAGAGTGAAAATTCAAATTTTCTTTTGATAAGTCTTTGATTTACTAAAGTTATGCAGTTGGAAACTCATTTGTATTTTGGAATTTGGTATTCATTTCATAATACTAGTAACTGCCATTTTAATAGAACAAAATTCCTACTAGTAACTTGCAAAACTTGCAAATAAGTTTAATCTTGATTACGACTTTCAAGTTGTTTTTTGCTAATTTTTAGATGTAAAACTCATTTTGTTTTCCAAAAAAAAGTCCACACCACCGTTTTTCACTAGTAGTGTACTTAGGGTCGTTTGATACTACCTTTTACTACTGATTCACACTAGTTTCTGGTCAAACACAAATGTCTGATACAAAAAATGTGTTTCTCGCGGCCCGTGTAAATACATGCTTCCCAAAAAAGCCCGACACTTTTATCATGAATATCCCGATTATATTATCAGCATTCAGGCCAGGTATTTAAATCTGCATCAATTATCGTGTCAAGATTATATGAATAATTGACTTTACAGAGTGTTTATTTGGTGATTTCACGAAGATAGGATTATAATCTTTTGGGATATGTTTGATTTAATTGAATCAGTTAAAACCATTATGCACGATTTTAATTTGAATTATTTGCTAAATGATGCAAATTGTATCCAGATTGGTTTAATTGATTTAGTTTTAGATTTTTGAGTTTTTCGGCGTTCAGCAAGATCTTCCAAGAAGCAGGCTTGAGCGGGAACTAGAGTAAAAAAAAGCGGCAATGCAAATGAGGAGAAAACCCAATCTATATTTTAGGTCAATATGAGAGCAAATAAGGTAGAAGCAAATTAGATTGAGGTTAAATATGTAAAGTAACAAGTCAGTAGTACAATGTCTTGTCTCAGACGGTGCTCTATCAAACATATGTGAATGAAACCAGGTAAAGGTTGTTTCTTGGTCAAAGTCAGGAGGAGCTTGATTATAATCTTAAATATTTTCTTGAGAATATATACATGGTAAAAGTATCAAATATATGATAAAATCTTTCACTATTGATTTACATTCGTGTCTATCAATTTATTCCATATTTGAAAATGGACTCTAAGCAATTAGAGTTTTATTGTGTTTTTAGTAACAATTCACAAACACATATTTGAGCTAACTTAAACCTCCAATCTGAAGAATTGTCTTTTACTAGTATTTAGCCTCATATATACTTGAACTAACGTAATACTATAATTTAGGGTTTAGAATAGAAGCATTAAGTATTTGATTGAACTATAATTTACTGCTTAAAAGAGAAGCATTAAGTATAATTTACCGGAAAGGATCTCATGCTCCACTCCTCATCCACCTCTCACAATCAAATAAAATAATATTATAACTATGAGCAATTTTAATAAGTGTAGATGGATTATTTTATTTGATTGTGAGAAGTGGATGAGGAGTGGAGCAGGAGATCCTCTCCGATAATTTACTGCTTAAAGAAGAAGCATTAAGTATATGACTGAACTAACTTAAACCTACAATTTATAGTCCAAGCTGAACTTAAGTGCATTAGAATAATAGAGTTCTTTCAAAACATCGTTAATAACTGTGTTGGATTATTTAATCCAATTAATTTTCTATTTGCATTATTTAGAAACTGAATTCACATATATAAAATGAGAAATAATACCTATATATCAAGTTCTAAAATCTAAACTCACAAATGTATATTACTATACTAATAAAAACTCATATGATCAATTAAGTTTCGATTCTAAAAGTTGAACATATTAATAAAAACAATTTCGATTTGTACTAAAAAAAGATCGATCAGAAACACACGTTGATTACAATTTAATGTTGAATGAAAGAAAAATGGAGCAATTATTGATGTATGTGTTAGGTGCATGATTAACGTTTACTAAATTACATGTGTTAATTTACTGCTCCCTCCGTCCCCCGAAGATGACCCATTTTCCTTTTTCGTCCGTCCCAATTAAGATGACCCCTTTATTATTTAGGAAATATTTAAAATACTCAATAATCATTTCCCTCTCTTACTTTATTCATCTCTCCTACTTTTAAACACCCAACAACTTTTTCTTTCACTTACTTTTTTGCATCTCTCCTACTTTTAAACATCAAAAACCTTTAATCTCTCTTACTTTATTCATCTCTCATACTTTTAAACACTCAACAACTTTCTCACTCCCTTTTTAAACACTTTGAAATTAATATGCATAAAATCTCGTGCCGTCTCAAGAAGGGGTCATCTTCATTGGGACGGAGGGAGTACTATTTAATAAATTTATTAGTAGAGATAATTTTTTG
The DNA here is from genome assembly GCF_023119035.1 of Salvia hispanica. NCBI lineage: Eukaryota > Viridiplantae > Streptophyta > Magnoliopsida > Lamiales > Lamiaceae > Salvia > Salvia hispanica. Next base: position 46,456,063 of record NC_062965.1, read on the forward strand.
TTTTGGATATATATCTCTTGTGTTTATTAAATATAAATACGGCTCACTATATTCTATGTTTTTTTAATTTTCAAAACATCTATACAATATATAAAAGGGGAGTTTTGGGAATATTCACATGATTGTCATTATGAAATTTTTGTAATATTAATGATTTTTTTTTATCAGTAATATGTTGATACTTCACGGAATCATGGGAGCAGTTCTGGATTAGTGGAATGGTGGATGTCATAGATGGAACTACTTCTAATCCACTTAAACTTGAGGTCACTCCAATAAATCTATAATTGAAATGCTATGTGCAGAACAGGTTTTGCTTTAGAAAAACCCGGTAAAAATTCCTTTTTTGATCTGCGCGTGTGTGTTTTGAGCTTTAAAATCATATTTTCTGTTGAAATTGCAGTTTAACTATTGAGATTAGGGATTTAATAGGATGCATGTTTTCAAGGTAGTTTGAATTGTGGTAAATTGAACATATGTTATCAGTGAAAGGAAATGAGCTAGAATTAGATTAATATGGATTAAGTAATTATTGTTGGGCTATCTATCTATACATATATAAAAGCCGAGTTTTAGGCTTCGTATTGAATATATATATAAGTTTTGGGTGCCGTTACAATTAATTTAAATTTGAAATCCTATACGGCAGTTTCATATGTATAAATGTAATCCACTGTGGAGTAATTAATTTTTTCAAGCGGTTAAACATTTATAGGGTTATTATATAGCAGGATTAATTTTCATGCGTTTAGAGCATTCAGTCAAAATATTAATTTTGATTAGTTTAATAACATTAAATGCACACATGACTAAAACGCATGATTGGAAATTTTTGTAGTAGTAATTGAAAAGTTCCTGATTATTGGGTTTAATGTGTGATAATGTTTTGAAACCATCACTAATGTTACGTCACAATCATGTAGATCAATTCCCCACGTCAAATTACATGTAACAACATGCAAAGAAATTAAGAAAATAATTAAAAGAAATCTCTTGTGGGAATAATGGCGTGAGTAGTGGAAGGTATTCATGGGAGTCTTTTTTCACTTCGAGTAACCTTCGTTGTCTTAATTTTGTGGTTTGTAGTGTGTTAATTTCAATGACCTTCCATGTACTTATTTTGTGGCTATAAAAGGCATGGAGTTGTAGATGTATTACACATCAACAAAAGCATTCTATTATTTCTCAATCTCTCTACATTTTAGTGTGTATTTCAGAATCATTGTATTCCATTGTTTTTGGAGCTCAATCAATTTCGTCCGTGCCTAGCGGATTTGAGGTACTTCTATATGCTAAGAGAGTTTATCTTTGAAACAATACGTCAATTCGAGAGCACTAGCCACGATATAATTTGTCTTGCAGAAAGAGGATTTCTCGACTCGACTAATCATAGTTTGGTTTATTTTATTATTTTCATTGTGATTTCTATTCTACGCATTTATTATACTAGTTTTTTTCTTCGATTGTAATAGTTAGAATGTCGCCTGTATAATTTTATCTCAAATGTGATTCTTATTGTGGGACAGAATAAAATGCCAAAATGTGACCTTCATTGTGGGACAGAGAGAGTATTATTTATTACAGTAAATAATGTAATAAATAATAGTATTTAATTATTTATGTGAATGGTGTTTTATACTAATTTTTTTTTTTTTTTTTGTATAATTTGACCTTTCAGAAATTGATATATATTCTTTAATTTAATTTAAGGTTTATTATCAAAAACAATGTTAGCGTGTCGTAATATTTGTGAATTTGCTTATTTTTTCATTATTTTGTATATATATCTTGAGTGAGATAGAGGAAGTAGTATATTTGATGTTTTGATTCTTTCTTTTCATTATTCAGTTATGAAAAATGTTTGGGTCGTGCATTGCACGTGGGTGGATACTAGTAATTATAATAGTCCATAAGTCCAACAATCATGGAACCCTAGTGACTCTTCATCTATATAATGGTTATTTATTCTCCGTTGTGGGGCATGAGAAATAACGTATTATTAGAGAGAAAATACGTAAAGCTTTGTAGAGAGAATTCATAGCATTCTTCAACAATTGTACCGGGATAGTTCCTGCATCGGATTGGATTGCACGTGGACCTCGATAGTAGTGGATTCAACTTGCAGGATTCAATCGTAGAAGAAAACAACACAAGTAAGATTTAATTCCGTTGTGTTTTACATGCTCTACTTGCATATGATTATGAATCTAGATCTGTTATTCTTGTATGCAATTTTCGTTGCGCTCATTAGATGAATACAAGAATTCCCAACAATCAAAAAGGAGGGGCTGCCTGATATGGGTATGTATCACCGTTATCTTTTTTCCTTGAATGCCAACAACCTCTGGTGTGTGGCCTAATACAAAGAAATGGTTTTTCCATGTAGTCGTGTGGAATCCGTGGGAGAAGAAGTCGAAAGCAATGGCAGATTTTGGCGACGAACAATATATGTAGATGCTATGTGTGAATGCACCAGCAATAGAGAAGAACATCACCCTGAAACCAGGAGAGGAGTGGACGGGTAGAGTCGAGCTTGCAGCTGTGCCTTCAAGATTCTGCTGCGATGAACTTGAACCTCATCTCGACTACTTTTGATGTTCGACTTGTGATTGTTCGTTCCTTCGTTTACTCAATTTTGTTTCAAGTGAATTATGTGTGGTGTAGAGGTATTTGAGCCGTCGGGGTCGTGTCCTTCGTTCTTGAGTATAACCCGTGATTGATCTCATGAGTTGCAGGGAATGGTAATGCAGCAAAGAGAGAAATCATGGTTTGCATCTTCCCTTAGATCAAGAGTGCAGTATGTTGCTTGAACCTAAATCCTTTTCTTCAGTGCTCAAGTCAACAAGCTCTTTTGCATGAAGAGGTTGAGCAAAACCGGTTTGAAGCACTTTCTTCTTTTCACTAACTTTTTGAAGCCCCATCACTTGAAATGACAGTCGATCAGTAATTGACTTGAAAGGTTTAGTCTGATCTTTATGCTCATAGCTTTCATTTTCTTTCATGCTCGAGGGAAATGTTGAATCAATCCCTGCTCTCATACCCTCATTGATGTCTACCTTTATATATGAAGTCTATGTTGGACTTTGGCAATGGATCCCATTTAATTTTGTGTTCTCTCCCTGTCGCACCTTCGTTTTCATGTTCTTGATCCTTTTTTTCTTCTGATCATCACCTGCAAAGATGAGATCTGCATTGGCACCTACGAAGCCAAGATCAGTAATTGACTCGAAAGTTTTAGTGATGCATGTCTGATCTCTCTGCTCACAGCCTTCATTTTCTTTCACATTCGATGGTAATGTTGAATCATTCCCCTGTCTTGTGCCCTCATTGATTTCTACCTTCGTATGTTCATCGTAAGTTGTTGTAGCAAGTCCATGTTGCTCTTTCTCGGCAATGACTTGTGTTCTCTTTCTCTGTCTTTGTCTCACCTTCGTTTTCTTGTACTTGATCTTTTTTTCTCTTTCTCTTGATCTTTTTGCTCAGAACATCCATTTTCTTTCACACATTGATCATAAGATGTGTTAGCAAGTCTATGTCGGTCTTTCTCGGTCATTAATTCCATAATGTTTTTCTTTCTCGGTCTCTTCCTCTTCTGCTTATTCTTGATCATCTTTTCCTCTTGATCTTTATGCTCATCATACCAGTCTCCCTCTTTGGATCCTTTCATTGGAGCAGTTGATGCATTTTGCCTGCTCCTATTTGACCCCCATCAGGTTCACACACATTCTTATGATTATATATGTGATTAAGTGGAGTGAGTGGGAGATTTTACTATTCAAATTTGGTTTAAACGGTTGATTAAAATTCCAAATAAAAATATTTTTTGTCCTTTCATCAATTACATGTGGGGTGAATTGTTCGATTGTGTACTTTCATGGTGTGGAGAATGCTCGAATAACTCAACTCTTGGAAAACAGAGGGAAAAGCTTTTAAATACATGTTTAAATCCTGACCCTTGATTTGTTTTAGTTGATGGATTGCATTGTAGCCGTTGGATCAACTATTAGTTGATGAATCTGTTTTGCCCCTTTTCTTTTCTAATTAGGGCTCGGTTCTAAAACAGAGAGATATTCTTCAGTTGTAAATTCTCATCTTGTTCAATAAAAATTCTCTCGAGAGTTTCTCCATTCTTCTTGATTTTCTCGCAATTCGATCTAAATTCTAACAATTGGCGCCGTCTGTGGGAAGCACGGGCAATCGGATTTTGTTGCGTTCTGGAATCGAACTTGCGGGCGGATATGGCTTCAAGATTCGAAGCTGAGAGGTTCACCGGGAAAAATGACTTCGGTCTATGGCAGATGAAGATGCGCGCGATGCTCATTCAACAAGGGCTATCGGCGGCGCTTGATGAGGAGGATGAGAAAGCTCCGACGGATCTTAATGAGAAGGCAACTCAAAAACGAGCTGAGGTTATGGCAAAGGCGCACAGTGTTGTGATTCTGTGTTTGGCCGACAAGGTTCTAAGGGAGGTCGCGAAGGAAAAGACAGCGGCCGGAATCCTCAAGAAATTAGAGAGCCTGTATCTCACCAAATCCCTCGCGAATCGCCTATGTATGAAACAAAGGCTATACTCATATAAATTCTTGGAAGATAGGAGTGTAACGGAGCAACTGGAGGATTTCAACAAGGCTATCGATGATCTTGAAAACATCGATGTTACCATAAGCGATGAAGATAAGGCCATACTTCTACTCAACGCCTTGCCCATATCTTATGATCACCTCCGTGATGCGATGATATATGGAAGGGGGGGAACCATCACTTTCTTGGAAGTACAGTCTGCACTTAGAGCTAAGGAGTTGCAGGCATCTGGTACAAAAGAAGTTGATGCCGCCTTCGAAAGCTTGAATATAAAGGGGTTTAGAGGCAAGAAGGGTTTCAAGAAGAAGAATGAGGGGCCTAAACCTTCTGGAACTGATCAGAAAGAGAGCAGGGTATGCTTTTGGTGTAAAAAGCCCGGGCATCTCAAGAAAGACTGCTTCGGCTGGAAAAAGAAGCAGGCAACTTCAGGTAATCTCAACACAAGCACCTCTGACTGTGTTGAAGAAATCGATGCAGCAGAGGCCTTAAATGTAATGGAGACTATAGATGGTGCCTCTTGGATCATGGATAGCGGTTGTAGATTCCATATTTGTCCCAATTTGGACTGGTTTGAACAAATTGGAGATGCTTCTGGCACAGTGACTCTTGGCAACAATCAAGTGTGCAATATCAAAGGGATTGGATCTATCAGGTTAAAGATGCAAGATCAAACTATAAAATTGCTCAATGATGTCGGGTACATTCCAGAGGTTAAGAGAAACTTAATATCATTGGGGTCATTGGAGTTAAAGGGTTACAGCTTCTCTTCATCTGGTGGAAAGATGCTGGTTAAAAAGGGGGATAATGTCACTATGTCGGCTCAAAGAAGAGGCAGTCTCTACTACCTCTATGCTTCTGTTGTAAGAGTTCAGAGGGATCAGATTAATCTTGTAAAGCCAGCAAGCATCAAATTGTGGCATCAAAGGCTTGGTCATCCAGCAATAGGAAGCATAAAGGAGCTGGTGAAGAAAGAGATTATCTCTGCTGATGTGACACATGACATTCTACCATGTCAGGACTGCATCAAGGGAAAGGGAAAGAAGCTCCCATACCCCACTGGTAATCACAACTCTTCCTCTCCACTTGATTATATACATAGCGACTTGTGGGGGCCTACATCAGTGAACACTATAGGAGGGGGTAGATATTATATGTCCTTCAGTGATGATTATTCTAGAAAAATATGGGTGTATATTTTGAAGGAAAAGTCAGAAGCCTTTGGGAAGTTTAAGGAGTGGTGTACTGAGGTTGAGTTAGAAAAAGGATGCAAGGTGAAATGTCTTAGAACAGGCAATGGGCTAGAATATCTATCTAAGGAGTTTGATCAGTTCTGTAAGGAGAGAGGTATTAAAAGGCACAGAACAGTCCCTATGAATCCTAAGCAAAATGGAGTGGCAGAGAGGGCAAATAGAACTATTGTTGAAAGAATTAGATGCATGCTTTTCTCTTCAGGGCTGGGAAAAAAGTTTTGGGGGGAAGCAGCCTCTACTGCTGTATACTTACTGAATAAATGTCCATCATCTTCTATTAGTGGTGATACACCGGATTACATATGGTATGGAAGGCATTCAAGTTACTCTAATTTGAAAACTTGTGGTCGTAAGACTTTTGCTCATGTGAGGCAAGGGAAGCTGGATCCTAGAGCATTGATGTGTGTGATGCTAGGATATCAAAAGGGGGTCAAAGGTTATAGGCTTTGGTGTATAGAGCCTGGAAATCACAAAGTGATAATTAGCAGAGATGTGATTTTTGTAGAAAGTGACATGCCTTACCTGAATAGAGGAAGTACTTCTGATGGGTTGAGAATTGTTGCCACTGATAGCAATGATTTTGAGGTAGAGTCTGATACAGATGGTGGTTTAAGCCAAGGTCAAGATGCTCATGAAGTTGGGGCTGAGACAGGGGAGTTGGATGTTGATAGAGATGTTGACTCAGAAACTGATTCAAGTCAGCAAGGTGATGCATCTGAGGATCTGAGAATCTGGCAGTTGACCAGAGATAGAGCCAAGAGAACATCAAAAAATCCCAACAGATTATCTGACTCTGAGATGGTATTCTATGCTTTGAATATTGCAGAACAACTTGAGCTTGAGGAGCCACTGACTTATAAAGAAGCTATGGCTAGCAAGGAATGGGATAAATGGCTGATAGCAATGAATGAATGAAGAGATAGATTCATTAATGAAAAATAAAACTTGGAATTTGGTAGAAAAGGTGGAAGGCAGGAAGCTGATATCTTGTAAATGGATCTTCAAGAGAAAATTGGAGGCAGATGGTTCTATTAGATTTAAAGCTAGGCTTGTTGCAAGAGGTTTCAGTCAAGAGTATGGGATAGACTACAATGAAGTCTTCTCACCTGTAGTCAAGCATAGCTCCATCAGGATGTTGCTGTCAGTTGTAGCCAAAAACAATTTGGAGCTTGAACAAATGGATGTGAAAACAACTTTCCTAAATGGGGAGCTAGAGGAGTCCATATTCATGGTTCAGCCTGAAAGATTTGTTGCACCAGGGGAAGAGATGAAAGTGTGCAAGCTGAATAAGAGTCTTTATGGTCTCAAACAGGCTAGTAGACAATGGCACATGAAGTTCAATTCACATATGGTGGCCTGTGGTTTCACTAGATCTAAATATGATTCTTGTGTCTATCTTAAGAAAAGAGGTGGAGTACCAGTGGCATATCTACTATTATACGTAGATGATATGCTCATTGCAGGTTCTTGTAAGAAAGAGGTGGAGCAAGTAAAGGAGGATTTGAGATCAGCATTTGACATGAAGGATCTTGGACCTGCAAAGAAAATTCTTGGCATGAATATTGTCAGAAACAGAAAGCTTGGATACATATGGCTGGGGCAGACTGATTACATTGTGAGAATGCTGAAAAGGTTTAAGATTGATACTATGAAAGAAGCAGCTACTCCTTTAGCTCAACATTTTAGATTGTCAGTTGATCAGAAGCCACAAAGTGAGAAAGAAAGGAAAGAAATGGAGCTTATCCTATATGCCAACATTATAGGCAGTGTAATGTATGCCATGATCTGTACCAGACCTGACATTGCTCAGGCTGTGAGCTTAACTAGTAGATTTATGTCTGATCATGGAAGGGAGCACTGGTCAGCCCTCAAATGGCTGCTGAGATATCTGAAAGGATCAGCAAATTTGGGAATTATGTATGGTGGAAACAATGGCTGGAATGGGGATGCTCTGATGGGTTTTTCTGATTCGGATTTTGCAGGCAATGTGGATAATAGGGAGTCCCAGTCAGGTTATGTATTTACCATGTTTGGATCAGCTATCAGCTGGAAGTCCAACCTCCAGAATGTTGTTGCATTATCAACAACCGAGGCTGAGTACCTTGCATTGACAGCATCAATTAAAGAGAGTTTCTGGATAAAGGGTTTAGATGCAGAGCTTGGAGTTGTCCAGAAATCTATACCTATTGGTTGCGACAATAACAGCGCGATTTGCCTTGCAAAGCACCAGGTCTTCCATGAACGAAGCAAGCATATAGATGTGCGCTTGCATTTTATTAGAGAGAAGATAGAGGAAGGTGAAGTTGAGGTATTCAAGGTGGATACTGCTGTCAACCCAACTGATATGTTGACTAAAGCATTGCCAAGGGAGAAGATTGGTTTGTGCAGGAGATTGATTCTTTTGCAGGAGAAGGTTGGAGTTGTTTGAGCAAGGTGGAGATTTGTGGAGAATGCTCAAATAACTCAACTCTTGGAAAACAGAGGGAAAAGATTTTAAATACATGTTTAAATCCCGACCCTTGATTTGTTTTAGTTGATGGATTGCTTTGTAGCCGTTGGATCAACTATTAGTTGATGAATCTGTTTTGCCCCTTTTCTTTTCTAATTAGGGCTCGGTTCTAAAACAGAGAGATATTCTTCAGTTGTAAATTCTCATCTTGTTCAATAAAAATTCTCAGAAGAGTTTCTCCATTCTTCTTGATTTTCTCTGGGTCTCATCTTATGTTTTGCTCTATGCATGAATGTTTTAATACATATTGATTATTGATTTTGTGTATTGCAAATTGATTTTGTTCCTTATTTTATTGTAGTTTTAGGTGAGGCGGATGGCTTTAAAGATGACAAACGAGTTATTTTATCAATGCGTTATGTTGGAGAGTGACAGAATTGTGAAGAATTGAAGGTTTAAGTTTAAAATAATGAGATTGATTTTAATTTTAAAGTTAATATAGTGTATAAAGAAGTTTTTAAAATAATGAGTAATTATCCATTGTGTTTAATTCTTTATTGTGATAGATTTTTATCTTCTGTTCATAATTTCAAGCTCAAAATTAATCCTCATAAACCTGACTTTTAAATGTTTCTTTTGCAATTGGTTTCGTTGATTTTTGACTTACGAGTCAATTCGAATGATTTTCCAAAGTTAGTGCTTTCTGCCATGATTAGTAACTGGAAATTGTAAAACATGATTCTGTTGATTTTTTTTGGACGACAAATTTTGGCCACTTCAATCGTTTAGGGGTGAAAAAGATGAGTTACTCTTTTCCAGGCTTATTTTTAATTTCTACTGATCATTTTTTTTCTTTTACTTCATGATTTAATATTTAAACATTATAGTATGTGATTTGTTTCAAATTTATTATGTTTCAATGTTGATTTGTATAGATCTTTGATTATCATATAACTAAAATTGTTACTCATAATGTTTATTGTTAATATTCATTTTAATTTTATTTAATTAATTTAAAATTGAATATTAATTAATTTTTAAAAATACATTATCTGTGCATAGCACAGATAAAAGTTAGTTTTTAAAATTTTCAAAACATATATGATAAAAGTTAGTATAAATTTATTATATCAATGTTGAGATTTATAATCTTAACTATTTTCAGCATGCGCTTAATTTTAGTATTTTTCAACAAAAGAAATTTTTTATTTGTGATTATACTTATTATATGTTCAATTTCTATATTTTGATTTATAATTGATTTATTAAATATACCATTAAAGGTTTATATTTTTAACTATGCATATAATACAATGCTACTGTATTTTGTTTTTCTATCCGTGCTTTTAATAAATCTTTTATAAAATATTAGTGGTAATTAAAAAAATTAATTATTTTCTAACATCAGTAATTTCTTCCTTGTTTTTTTGGCGGTGCTCTGCCTCCCTCTCTTGATCTTTTTAAACATTTCTCTGTTCTCTATTCGGACGCTCTGTTAAGAAAATTTATGCATTCCCTTTCTCATTCTGGACAATAGAATTTTTTTTCTTTTTATTGAATAGGAGAAACCAGTAGGTGGGTGTCAAAATTTAATCAAATACTCCCTCCGTTCCATTAAAGTTGACTCATTTTCCTTTTTGGTTTGTCTCAACCAAGATAACCCATTAAAACAAATGGAAACACATTTGTATCTATTGTATTCCATCTCTCTTACTTTACTCTTTCTACTTAACACACAAAATAAAATTGCATAAAATCTCGTGCCGCACAAGAAAGATGTCATCTTCCTTGGGATGGAGGGAGTAATTTTGTTTATAAAGTTTACTCATTAAAAATTACTCTCAAACAAAACCCAAAAAATACCAACTGAAGGAGTGAGAAGAAATACTCGGTACTATTGAAAAACAGTTAATCATGAATCTACAGAATTTGATAATAGATTGAAAAATACATGTGAGGAGACAGAAAAAATACACCAGTCGCTTGCAATAGCTCAAATTAAGTCCTTCAGCATATCAAGTCTCACATCAAATATATCGATACAAAGACAAATATGGCATGTGTAATTGTGCGCAATAATAGGAATATAAACAAACAAAATTAATAATAAATCACTAAATTAACAAAATTTAATACTAAGACAAATATGGCATGTGTAATTGTGCGCAATAATAGGAATATAAACAAACAAAATTAATAATAAATCACTAAATTAACAAAATTTAACAACAATAATCACACTATAATATCCACCTCATCTTCCTCACTATTAATTTAATTATTAAAAAATATATTGAACTATAGTTTTAAATAGTATTTGATTTCACGACCTCTATTCAATAACATGGGAGGTTCAAACGAGTTGTTTAATTAAACATACAATCTTAATGCAAAGATCAGTAATTGGTTTTTGCTAATACTATAAAATATGGAGCAATAAACAACACAAAACAACATCAAAATGAGCAATAAACTCATAGCTGATGAGTGTTCCAACCAAAAATGATTTTTTAATAATTACTAGCATTAAAAGTTTGTAAATACTCTCCGTCCCAAAAAATTTGTCACCATTAATCCAGCATGAATTTTTAAGGATGGAGGGAGTACTACATTTTAGAAATGATATAGCAGGCAATCAGCGACTACCCGAAAAATATTTTAGAAATGATATATCGAACAATCAGAGACTACCCGAAAAATTATACAAGCCGGTTATTATGGGCAATTAATTTTTTGTTTATTTTTTATTTTTACCTAAATTATTTACTAAAATAATATAAGTACCATCTTTCTGTAAAACCCATTGTAAAAAAACTGTCATATAAGCTTAAGTTAAACTGCTACTTGCATATATAAAACCATACAAAATTTTCATTTCCAAGTACTATGAAAACAAGCATCAGAGAAGATAGTACTGAAAAAGTAAAACCAGAATGTGTCACATTTATGCAAGTCATTAGCAAAATACATCAAAGGATGTCCTAATCAACTCTGACAAAAATTAGATCCAAGAGCAGTTCTCTATTTCTTCTTCTCACCACCACCAGCAGCCCTGCTCCAACAACAAAGCAGAATAAGAGATACAATTACCACAGACAGAAACATTATTTCAACATTCCTTTTAAAGATAATTAATTCACCTCATCTTTCGGAGAGCGCCAGACATCTCCTCTCTCTTCCTCTTTGCCCTCTTGTGGGTGCCCAACTTTCTCTTGGCTACCTTCAAAGCACGCTTGTCCTTCCCGACTTTGAGAAGCTCAGTGATCCTTTTCTCATAAGGTGCAAATCCAGCAACTTCTCTGATAAGGCTCCTCACAAAATGCACTCGCTTGCTTGTTTTCTGTATTAAAAAATAGGTTTGAGCATAAACAAGTTGAAAGACCAACTGGAACTACCTAAAGCAGGGAAATGGATTCTCTGCACAATCAATCAGACAAAAATCATTCCTATACAAAATGTGTACATTCCAAAACTTAATCGAAATAAAAAAATTGCCAACTATCACACGCATCTAAATCGGTTCCTCCTTCGAATATCTCAAATCTCTGAATCAGCTCAAAGAGTTCGTGTATCACTGAATTAGTGTGTAAACTATACATCAGAGTAAGGCAGCATTCGGATTTGAATAACTAAACATTAGCAATCAAAATTCCTGACTAAATTATTGACTATAAGTTCAAAGAGCACATGTATCAGTAAGCGCATCAGAAAACAACTTTTGAATTTGAGTACTAAATTTGAGCATAATGAATCAGTGGCTACATTTGTTAGTGGCTATGATTCTAGCAAATGAATCAGTAATGTGCGTATATTTAAATATTATCTTTCAGTAGCCAATTAAAATCACAGATTAAGAATTGCAAAAACAAAAGGAGCAAGTAAGAAGATGACACAATTTCAGGAATTAGATAAAAATTACTTAAAATAAATAGCGCTGGTATGAAATTGCAATGAGAAAAGGCATAAAACTCACCCCTTTCCTGTCTGAGGGGCGCGGCGCTAGCTCCTTTGGGGTAACGACATGACCTTTCTTCAACCCCACAAAGATACCACTGTTTTGCTGCTTTGGAGCCATGGAGAAGATGGAGAAAGAATAGGTGAACAAGTTTTTAACCTAATTATAGTTAGTGGATTTGGGCTTCGATTTGCATGAGTAATGGGCTTTCTAATTAACTCTGAATAGTTAGTACATGATTAGTGGGCTCTTTTAAAAATGAGCCCAATTTAGTTCATTTAATTTATGTACAAAAACAAATGAATGGGTGAGAATAAAAGCATGAAAATAGTTTTATTTTCTTCTTTCGGACATATAAGTATGATTTACTTGTGCTTTAATTTAAGTGTAACCTTGTGCCATGCAAAAATAAAGTAATATTTGCCTAATAATATACAACAAAATAATCATGCATCTAGTAAAAAAATTGGCAAAACTATCCAACGCATTACATTATTTATAATAATGAATTGGCAACATACATTCTTAAGTCCTTATACTTTAATCAAAATGTTCATTAGGTCCTCGTACATTTTTTTCGTTTTAATAGGTCCTTATACCTTTCTCATAAATTTCATCACATCCTCGTACAATTTTTTCGTTTTAGTAGGTCCTTATATGTTGATTATAACTTGTATTAGGTCCTTATACATTATTTTTTTAAGATATTCTTTTACTTTTATCTTAGATACTAATTTATATTTAATTAAATTTAATGAACTTTTTAATTTTATTATTCAACTTATCTTGTGATTATAAATATTCAGGAAAACGTATCTTTCAATATAAATATAAATAATCAATTGAAAATTCAGATAGTTATTCTAAAAAAAACTTCGATTTTAATCTTCAATCATCACGGTTAATCTTTTTATTATTCTCTACAACTTATTGAGATTATTGGATAACAAGATGATATTTATAGACTATGCTAAGCTAAATAATGGATTATTAAAAAGTTTATTAAGTTTAATTAAATTTATATTATTATCCAAGATAAATGTAAAAAGGTCCCTAAAATAAAAGATTGTACAAGGACCTAATGAAAATTATGATATAAGTATAAGGACCTACTAAAACGAAAAATTGTACGAGGACATGATAAAAATATTGTGAAAAATATAAGAATCTATTAAAACGAAAAAATTGTACAAAGACTTAATGAATATTTTAACTAAAAAATATAAGAACCTAAGAATAGATTTTGCGACACTAATTTAATACAATTTCCCACTACCAAAATAATTGAGAGAATGAATTGAGGGTGCAACATGTATATGGGGTATTATTATAGTCTTAAAAAATAACTACAGTATAAATTCTTTTGTCAATAAACAAATTGACGTTGTGGAGAAAAAGGTGAGAAATCAGAAATATATGCAAATCTATTATAACTCATTTTTTAATCGTTTTTGACGAAAACACAAATTGTATCCGATTAGGGATTGCAACTGTTAATCCCTCTGAAATTGATCGTTCCAGTTCGGGCTTCATCAGGTAAGCAGCTGGTTTTAGTTTTCTTCAATTTGGGGATTTCGTTTTGTGCTTTGTAGTTTCATTATTGGCGCGTTGTATCTCTTGCCTCCCTGGGTTTCAAAGAGCTTCTGTTTTCCTTTGCGTTTCTGGAATTGAATCCAATCGATAAATTAGGTTTGGGGATTTGATTCGGCTTGTGTTATATTTCCTCTTTGTTTCTGGTTATTAAGTTTTATTCTTTGGGATGAAATCTGGTGTTATTGAATGCCTGCCTTTAGATGTAGTGGGGCTTTGTGCGACTAGAATTTATGCGTTATAAATTGGGTTAAAGTCTTCTCTTTGAATTACTAGTTCATAGCTTTCGTTTACATTTGCTTTTCCTGAGTTATGTGGCTGTTCAGACTTTTCGAGGATCATGCTCTGCTTACAAGTTGAGACATTGATTCCTCTTTGTAAAATCCAGCAATGCTCAGCTTATTTCCTGTTGATGTGGTTCATAATTATCATGAAGTTCTTACAATTAAGTGATACTATAAGCAATAACACTTAAACTTGCTCTGAATCCTGTCACTGTTATAGAATGATGCATATGTTATGTACTAGCTGCTTCTGTGACTAATTTTATCATCTACTTGCATGTGTCATAGCGCACAGGCAATCAGTGAACCAAACTAGTGCTAGGCAATGGATAAGACAACAGGCCATGGATTATTTGCTAATGATGGATCATTCCTGGAGAGGTTCAAGCAACTTCAACAGGAGAAGGGTGAACAGTTCGAGAAATCTAAGTCAGATTCAAACACGCGTGAGATTCAGACCTCAAAGACTGTCGTCAGTAAAACAACTATCAATTCTAAGGCTAATAGCTCTAGTAGAACGGCTAAAGCTCCTTCAAGTGGGAAACTTGCATTCAGTTTGAAACAAAAGTCAAAACTGATTGCAACCCCTGTTAAGTTTGGTGAAGATTTGGATGAAGACAATGAAGATGCTGGAAACTCCGCAGATGATGGGCCAGTAAAGCGCCCAAAATTGGCCCCACTTTATTCCTCTGATCTGTCTTCAAAACAAATTAATATTGGTAATTTACTTGTTTTGCTATTTTTTTGTGCATCGCCATGGGTAAAATCCATACCAAGTGGCAAGTATGTCTATCGTCATATATGTCCCTGACTATTTGATTTTGGAAAATTCTATGGTCTTGGTCTCAAACATAATTTTCCCCACTTGTAGTTTTTTGTAATGGTGACCAGCAGTTTTCCAAAATTTTCGTTTTCCTATTACCAGGGGAAAAGAGTTCTATTATAATAACAGGTTTCAGCCGTCTTTCTGGCTCAAAATGTCGTATGAACTGTTTGTAGATTGGAAAGTCTTTGAAAACCTGTTGATCAGGATTTCATTAACTCAAATTTATATTCTAATTTTGTTCCTTATATCTAATGTGCTAGTTTGCCTTCTGAGAATCACGGGCACATTCATATTGCACCAGGAATCCCTAAGTGTATTGCATTTATTTAGTGATTTTGTTTTATAACTAGTTCTCATACTCGCTTTGCATCAACACCAGCCTGTCCTTTTCTTTCTTCATTATACATTACTGGATCTGCTGGTCTAAGTATTGATTGTGCTGAGTAGTGCTTCACATGCGCCAAGACCTATCTGAGCTCATGAGCTGAACAGTTATTTGCTAGAGTATTCTCCTAATACCTATTTCCAAATGCATGTGGCTGATATTTTGTCCATCTATTTAGACCATGTGCTGGGTCTTCATTGCCTGAGTAACAGTGAATCAGATAATTAGAGCAAAATATTCGTGAATTACTTTTATTTGGTGAATGCAGCTTATATTTAAGTTCATATCGACGTTGGTGGAAAGAGGTGTTCAGTGAACGATTTGGAATATGTGACTCGCCTGCTAGAAGAGTAATTTAAATTCTCTTCTTCAGGGTGTAAGTATTAATCAGTTCTTTGAGTAACATGCAGCACCACCTTTCCCTAGTGATCCTATAGTGAAGAATGTTGCTGATAAATTAGCTAGTTTTGTGGCTAAGAATGGGAGACCGTTTGAGCATGTGACAAGGCAAAAGAATCCCGGAGATACTCCTTTTAAGTACGTTGGATTTAATTTCTGGCTGCTCTGTACTCATAAGTCTATTTTTTACTCTTAGCTTCATTATGATATTATTAGATCATCATGTCTATCCAGATAAGAATTGTATGCATATTGTTATCAGTGAACAACTTCTCTGAAAGAAATGGAGCATTTTCTCTCTCATTTTTTAATGTTATACCTTTCTCTCTTTGCTCTTCTTCTATTATGTAGGATTTACTTTAGAAAATATTTGATACAATTAATATGTTTCCCTTTCTAACTTTCTCATTCTTGAAGTAATTGATCTTGCAAAGTCTTGTCTTTGATTTGACCTATGAACAGTAGTAGCCTCCATATGAATATTTATGATTTGCCTCTCAAATACAATTTATGATTTACAATCCCTTGTATTGTATACTGTGGTGAGCAAGTAGTTTCATTAGCAAAGCAGTTTTACATATATCACCTCTTGTCAATAGTTCTATAATTAGTTTGTGATATTTCTGGATCACAAATACATGGGTCCTGTTCTCTGATGATTTTATTGCTTTTACTTATATTTCTAGTACCCGTAAATGCAAGGAGAGACTGTGCTCTATATTTTCCTAAAATCATATGTTTGTGCATTGCTTGATATTACTATAATGACTTAAGGAGTTCAATCGATTTCATTTGCAGGTTTTTATTTGATGAGAACTGTCCAGAATACAAGTACTATAAATATCGACTTAGTGAGGAGGAGAAGGCCTTGCCCCAATCAAAAGATTCCCAGACATTGCAAAGTAACGTCTATTGATTTCAGTCATTCTGGTTCAAATTATTAGCTGAAGTTCTTTTAGTCAGAATTATAGATAAACTGCAATAAGTACATGCTATGAAAAAAAGATTTACAGTTTCCAGAGACTAATTCCCGTTATTGCTTTAGAATTTTATTTTTTGCTGGGGTTGTATATGAGCAGGTTTGCATGCAATGTTGAGTTGAATGCTAAAACAGAATGATAATGGAACTCAACTCAACTGTGGTTTTGTTTAGTTGTAAAAAAGTGTCTAGAGATGTACTGATATGAAAAGCTGACGACGAATGCACCCTTCCCATTGTTATCCACCTCCGACACTATTGCTAAGCGCCAAATTTGACTGGATTTTCTGGATTATGATATATAGCCTCCTAACTCTTTAAATATTTTTTATGTGAATAAAGATACGTATAAATATTGTGCGTCTTTTTTTGTCCCAACTTATTTCATTCTTGTTTACATTGTTACTGCATGTCTTGCACAATTAAGCTTCTGTGAACAAAATTTTGCATGTGTAACCCATTATCGACTGGTCGGTTGCTTTATTAATGTGGCCTGCTTTTATTATTGGTGGTTTAGGCAGTACAGTTCCTAATTCAGTGGGCAGTTCTCAGAGGTCAGAGCAGCACGTTAAATATCAAACTCCTGCTTCAGCTTTATATGAAGCCACAGAGAGTTTAAGATCTTCCCATGCATCATCACAAACAACACACCGAAAGAACGGTACTTTCTTGTATTCAGCATATATTCCTTCATGTTCTTTCATCAAATTAGGCCTCCCATTCTATATTTTGCATCCGTGGGGAGTGTTTACGGCAATTGAATCCTCATTTTGTTTATGATCCTACATTACTTACTGATATGACCTGCTCCTGTATATGATTTATTTTAGGGTTCTCCCCATTTTGAATAAATTTGTTGGAAACTGACAGTAAGATTAGATGCCCAAGCAAGACGACTAAAGAGAAAAAAATTATGATGCTGAAATTAAAAAGGGGTGATGTTTATTTCCAGGAATTGAGATTAGCAATCAAAGTCCTCAGTGATAATTCCCTGCCATGCAATCTTTCAATGAAACTCAACTAAAAAGAAACACTAGCAAAAGATACATTCATGATATAATGGATAACTAGCATAAACCTAACTGATTAGCCTTCTTTGTTTAGACAAGGAAGTAGGAACTAAGGATCTCTATGCAAATGTTGCTATCATGATATACTATTCTGAAGAAGTATTTCATCCACATCCAGCCTTTGTGACTGAGTCGTGACTTGTGACTCGTGACTCGTGGTTTCCAAGATCACAAATTCTAGCTTGCTTTGGAATTAAAAGATAGGAGTAACATAAGAAAGGTTTTTAAACACACACATACACTGAGTAATGGTTTCCAGGCTCACAAATTGTGGTTGTGTCTTTGGCTTTAAAATTTAGGAGTAGAGTGACATAAGTAAGGTTTATTACACACACAATATATACCCATATGCATATATATAAATAGATGCCTATGTGTGTCAGTGTGTGTGTTGCCAATCTGCAGATGACATGTGGATTGAGGTTCCACAATCCAGTATTTCTTTCTTCTGCACTAGTACATGATTTTTCTGGGAGATCTCTTAAAATACATCTCCCTGAAAGGAGCATGCTGAACTTAATAACTCAGCTTCTGATAGCTTTGGTCCCTAAAGATATTTTTCCATGCATTTGACATCCGGTGTTTGCTTTTACCGAATACGTTTAGGTGAATCAAGTGGACCACCTGGTTCAGACCCTATTGCCATGATGGAATACTACATGAAGAAGGCTGAACAAGAAGAGAAGCTGAGGCCTTTGAAAGCATCAAAAGATGAGATGCCTCCACCTGCTTCCCTCCAAGGTTAAGCTTCTGTATCCTTTCTTTAGGAGTCCCTGGTTTGCCAAATCCAGAAAAGCACCAGCAGTAATGGAGAATGTCCATGTTATTCAATAAACAGGTTCAGGTAAAAAAGGGCATCACATGGGTGATTATATTCCTCCCGAAGAGCTTGAGAAGTTCATGGCTACCTGCAATGATGCATCTGCTCAGAAAGTTGCAGAGGAGGCTGCAGAGAAGACAAAAATTCAGGCTGATAATGTTGGTCACAGACTCCTATCTAAAATGGGTTGGAAAGAAGGTAATGAAAGTTGGTCATACTAGCCTACTTATATGTGAAGTCTTCCTTTTCATTCTTGGATTTTTGTTTCTGTTGTGTCCTTTCTGCAATATCCTATGTGTTCTGGGATAATATTATTTTATTGATGTGAATACCAACAATTTACTTCTGCATGAATTCAGGTGTTTGTTACTCTATTCCTTGGATTGTTTTCCGCAGTGATTGATGATATACATAATTGAGACTAGTATCTTCACTTGATGTGGAACAATGTGTAGATTATTCTCATTATCGCTAATTGCTTTATTTGAAATATGATATCCTGCAGTATAGTTGCATATGAGACGTGTTAGCTGCTACTGTTTCAGTCTACCAGCAAAATTGACTGGCATTTACTCCTACAGATGTGTTTAGTGTTAGTGTTAGTGTTAGTGTTAGTTTGTCTCGGCAGTGATCGCAATCTGTATAGCTCTAACATAATGGAGATAATTGCAGGTGAGGGTCTGGGGAGCTCAAAAAGTGGAATGGCAGCTCCTATTATGGCTGGGGATGTTAAAAAGGATAACTTGGGTGTCGGTGCTCAAGCTCCAGGTGAAGTCAATCCCGATGATGACATCTACGAGCAGTATAAGAAGAGGATGATGCTAGGCTATCGTCACCGACCAAATCCTTTGGTATGATTTTCACCTATTCTCATTACACCCTTTCATATACAAGCAAGGTGATTGTTTAATCATCTAAAGCTGCACTATTTCAAAATATTTGCAGAACAATCCACGGAAAGCATATTACTGACAACATTTCAGCAAGTATCCCCATTTGAGAATAACCAGAGTTCTCCATATATTTGAAGCTGCTTGTTTTTGTGTATTCTGGAACCAAACCAAATTCATTACAAGTTGGTGTTATATTTGTTTGTACTATACCTAATTATATTTCTTTTCCAAGTCTGTACGCACTTTATTTTCCATTATTTTGCCCCATGGTGAATGATATCTAGTTGGTGTTTTGTGAACCAATCATTCTGTGTGTGTGTGACCACAATGTTGTGGGCATTTCTTGAATTGGACGTCCCACTTTAAATGGATAGAAGTTTGCAGCACAGCCTAATCTTCAAATAAAGAATCTCACCCGATCGAATCCATATCCCTACCGATAAACAAAATCTTGGTTTCTCGTCGTCTTCTACTTGTATCCCGTGCGTTAGCCATGTCATTTCTTAATTATACAATGATATCATGCGTATATTCTCTACCTTCAAGTGATCCTTCTTTTTTCAGTTTGTCATTGATCAACTCCAAAAGTCATATTTCATCTTTTCCCTAAAATTTTGGATCGACTTCGTGTTATGTTGCGTCGACCAAGTTGATGACATTCGTAGTTATTAAAATCGTAGCAAAATAAAGTCAGCTGTATATTTTTTACTTTTTAATCAAACACACAATTTCTTTCAATATAAAGTGAATCCGAATTAGTAAATAAAAAGATGAATTATAAGTAATTGATAGTGTGTACTCGACCTACGATTACAATATTACATGCTACTATAAGTCAAGTATTTCTATTTACAATTGTTAACTATAAATAATACTCTGCTACTATAAGTCAAGTATTTCTATTTACAATTGTTAACTATAAATAATACTCTGTGTCACGAGTCTTTGAAACATTATAAGGTGGAATTATGTGTATTGATTGTTATCATTCTTATCACATGGTGTCCAAGGTTCAAACGAATATATAATTATCAAATTACATGGCTTCAAAAAGGCATAAAAAGTTATGAAACGTAGTTGAGATAGTTGACTTTGTTAGTATATATATATATGCTATACAAACTAAAATGCTTAACTTTTCGAGCTATTTAGGTTGACAAATAATTTGTTTAAGGTAGATATTGTCTCCTACCAAATGTATATTAATTAGGAAATAAGTTGCATAAAGTAATCGCCTCATGGTGTGGTTCCTTTCTTGTAGGAGCCGTGTTGAAATGGACATATTATTATCACTCGCACGAGGTTAGATTAGTAAATATAAATGTCAAAGGAGAATGGAATGAGTGGGATGAAAGTGAACAAAACTCTGTAAATGATAGAAACATAAAATTCGTTAAACTAAATCGAACGAAATAAATGAATTCTTGGATATAACTGTAATTAAATAAACATAAGTGTTGCTTTTAAAATCAGAGAATTCATTTTGTTTAGCTGCTCATAGACAAAATAATAAAAACAATAATTATACAGAACTTGAAATAAATAACTAGTAGTTTTATCGGTTGAATCTTGAAGTTTTAAGTCTTTTCTTGCTCAGATCTTAAGAACTCCTTCGATAGATGGATGAATTTATGGAGGATGAAATATGATGGAATGATGAGAATGAAATATAGGATGGATGAATTAATGGAGTACGAAAGATGTTTTAGAGACTCTAAGATCGATGAATGGAATGCGTATTTATATGCTTCAAAAGAATTTGAGATATAATAGGAATTGGATTGGAAAATTTTTTAGATATATTAGGAATTGAATCATATACGGTATATCTTCAACATAGATATACCATATTAAATGTTCAAAAATCACTAAAGGGAAGCTCTATGCTCCATATTAAATGTTCGTTAATTAACTAGCACCTTATTATCTAATTTCATGGTAATATAGTCTAAAAGCCGTAGATAAATTTATTCTTGACCTTTCAACTAATTATTGGTCTATGGACCACATGTTTAATCATTTCTATCGAAAATTACAATCACATAAATCCATTAAAATAATAAAATGCTTTTAGCATATAATACAATTAAATAGCCCGGGACCATTCTCGAGTGGTGGGGGTAAATATATTTAATATCTGGATTCATGCATCTCATATGTAATTCAACTAACTTTGTTTAGAGTCTATGTTACTACTTTTCAAGTGTGTCGCCCACCTACTTTCTCTCACCCCTTGACCATAAAAAAGGACTAAGCATATGATTATGATAATGACTAAAGATTAATCTAGTTCCAAATTGCCCCTTCTCACTAGTCAAAGATACCACCCCTCACAAGAAGGAAAGAACAAGATAGCATTTTACAATCACTTTCATGGTTTTGATACATTTCCAAAATGGTTTACAAAACCACCAAACCCTTTTAAAACCATGGACTCATATCTTTTTTAATAAAGAACATTGTTTCAGTTTTATTAAATTGTATTTTACCATATCCTTATTATATTTGTGAAAATAAATAAATTATTTTTATTATGTTGTGTGTATATGTATATGTATGGGGCTGTAAAGTTGCTCCTCAGATAAAGGAGAGAAGACAATAAAATATTTAAGGAGAAAAGGTAATTACATATTAGGTTATCTTTGTTTATCTTATTTTGAATGGATATTTATGTGAAATCAGAACTTAAGTACAATCAATTTGATATAAATATAATTGTTTAATTAGTGACTGATTATGAAACTAAACTAGAACACGTTTTTCATAAAATGATTGGTAAACATATTTTTTGTGTGGATAAAGGGCTTCGCAATAAGTGGAGTGGTGCGTAGGGTGAAGAAGTGCACTTTAAGTGTGGGCAAGCTCAGATTTTTCATAAAGGAAAAAATATGAAAAGTGTGTGGATAATATATTTAAAATATAAATTTGTATATTTAAATAATGAAATTATAAGTGGGGGTGGGGCATTTTACGAGCATGTATTCATACACAAAATAAGCATCATAAATTTATGAATATATGTCCATACATAAACTTTTATAATATTTTCTGTTTAATCCAAATATTTTTAACGCTAAATACACAAACTTTTATTATTTTTTGATCTTTTACTCCCAAAACTAATTTTCTTCAAATTGAAGTTCATGGCTATGCTAAAAATGTAGGTGTGGCAATAACAATACTGTTTTTAATATAAAAAGAGAAATTGTTTGTAAATATGTGAACTTTTGAGATTTTCTAATTTTCTCTTGAATTTTTGAGATTTTCTAGTCTTCTTCAAAGGTAGATGTTTCTCTGAAATCATTTAGTTATCCAATACTCTATCAGTCTATTGAGCTTGAATATGACTATTTTAAACACTTATATTTTCAATATGAGTATTACAAATCCATTCTTTGTAGCAAAATAAATTTTCAGTATGAAGTCTAATGTAGAGCCCAATTTATTTCAAAAAAAATATTATCTACATAAATTAAACCAATAAAATGTAGAGCGAGTCGCCAATAAATTTTAGTTTGAAACAAAACCTTCTAAAAGTATAGTAAATAAATGAAATGATGAGGTGGAGGAAGTGACATGTCAATGGATATATACGCCTAGAATGGGGGGTGATGATTAGTCCGGATGCAACTCACCATTTCGACAATTTCACGTGTTCAATTTCATAATTCCGATAAATCCGCTCCAATTATTTCCGCCCTATATATACTCTTCTGCTGCTGCATCACACGCACGCACGCACTTCCTTCCACCTCGACTTTGCAATTCGCTCAATTAATCTCTCTCTACCTACATTAGTTTTGCACCAAAAAGGATTCGATCGATCCAATCTATCCACCCACCGTTTCCACCACCATTCAATTCAATCCCATTACCTTTTCCAATTAAAATTCCATACGAGTTTCCATTTATGTTTTCCAATTAAAACCTCTTTCTCTCCAACTATGTACACCTCAGACGCCATTTCCAGAGACTTCCTCCACTCCAATCCCTCTCACACCACCAATTTCAAGCATGACGCCGATTTCTTCACCAATCATGATCAACATCAACACCAGCAGCAGCAGAGCTCCGGATTAGCTCGATACCGCTCGGCGCCGAGCTCCTTCCTCGCGGCGCTTCTCGATTCCAACGCCGATAATAACAGCAGCAGCGGCGATGAATCGGACGCTTTCTTCTCCGCGCTCATGGAAGCGCCGCCGCGCGATCTCAATCCCAAGAGTAGTATGAAGCGGGAAGATGAGGCGGATCCGGAGCCCCGAACCGCGCAAAACGGGTACCCGGGCGGGTATGATGGATCTTACTCTGTGGGGATGGAGCATCAGAGGTTGAGAGATCAAAATGGGAATAGGTCTAATCTGCTCCGCCAAAGCAGCTCTCCTGCTGGATTCTTCAATGGTACTAAATTACTTCATTTTTTTAATTTCTAATTTAGGCTTTTTCTCCTTGCTATGTGTCTAATTTAGCTGGAACAGTTTGTTGCTTTTGAATGAAGGTTGGAGTTGACTTTGAGCTGGCTTACAAAAATATTTCCTACTTGCAATATTTTTCATCTGAATAAAATTAAAATAATATTGAAGAAACAAAATTCAATGCAATCTTTAGGTTTTGCCTTCTGTTTAGTTGAAAAACTTTTACCAATATTCGGTTTTGAAGTGCCTCGCTGAATGATGGATTCTAAATTTTCCTGTTTTAGCTGTTTTGATGAAATATGCATAAATCTTGGCATGGTTGATTATGAGTTCAAGTAGTAGTGTTAATGGTTAAATATGGAGTGGTTAAGACTTGTTTTGGACCTCAGGTTTTGGTTTAATGGGAGAGGCAGGAAACTACAGAGTTCACAATCCTGCAGAAGACAGTTCATCAGCTTGTGGTTTAAGTAGTTCCATGAATTTGTCATCGGCTGCATCTTCTAGCTCGAGATTCATGCCCAGCATACCCGAAACTGGAAATGAGAACGCATTCAGCCCTGAAAATGGTCGTCTGAGAAACGGGGCTGCCTTCCATCATGATTCTTGGAATGAAACATCTTTCAACAGTTTGAAAAGAAACAGAGATGGTGATGCGAAGATGTTTTCTGATTTCAATGGATTGGAGAATGAGGTAACCACATTTCTTTTGCTGCCTATTGTCAATTACTTCTGTTGTTGAAATCCATTTTTACTTCAGAATGGAGAAGCCAGGAAAAAGTCCTCTGGTTTAGTATCGCATTTTAGCTTGCCAAAGACTTCCACGGAGATGGCTGCAGTTGAGAACTTCCTGCAGTTCCAACAAGAGACGACCACTCCTTGTCAAGTTCGAGCAAAAAGGGGTTTCGCCACTCATCCTAGAAGCATTGCTGAAAGGGTAAAATTTCTAGGATTTGGAATCATAGTTTCTCCCATTCAAACTGAGGAGTTATTGAGAATAACAGCATCTCTTGCAATGATTTGCAGAATAGACGAACACGGATTAGTAAGAACATGAAGAAGTTGCAAGATCTTTTCCCTAATATGGATAAGGTAGATTTTGTAATGGTATTTACTTTTGGAATGGTGTTCATCTTGTTTGGTGTTTTTGCTGATTCCGTTTATATATGCAGCAAACGAACACGGCTGATATGTTGGACTTGGCAGTTGATTACATCAAAGAGCTGCAGAAAGAAATGAAGGTAATGAAACAGATACATCATCTCTTTCACATTGAACATGCTCACCAACCTCATCTTCCCTAATTATTTTCCCTCCTTTCTTTATAGGTGCTCAACGATGTGAGAGCAAGATGCGTTTGTTTAGGTAAACCTCACCAAACAAGTCCTTCCAAGTAGATGCTTCTGGCAAGACGAAAACCAAGTGCAGTAGATGAGTATATCCTTCAGTCTTGATTCACCTGCGACCTCACCACCCACGAGTCAAAGCCCGTGGCCTTTTCCCTATTGTTCTATGTATGCGTGTTGCAAGTTCCCACCCTCCAGGAAGAGGAGGGGGGAGAAAAAGGAGGACAGACTAAACTCCATGTTGTAGTATTATTATTTAAACTGGTAAGTGTAAGTGTTTTTATGAATAATTTTTGTATAGAAAGCTCCTGCATTTTATGCATTTTTTGGTGTTGTCAGTCCTTTCTTGTAATGCTAGATGAGTGAAAAGTCACAGGACCCACCTAATTCTTTGAATATGGAAGGTTCCATTTAGATCCCACCACATAAATTATTGTGATTATGATTATCTTGTGCCTTTAGTTATATAGAGATTGCTCTCGAGTCTTGAATCACTTGATCATGTCTAGCAGTGGTAAGCAACATAAGAATTTGTGTATGAACTAGGAAATAATGGATCTGCTAACGTGAGCTCAATCAACAATATAGAGAAACTATTTGTGCAGCAAGATTAACAAGAAGAAGACAACAGTTACTAGAAAATTCAAAACAAGGTAACTAACAACCTATTACAATTTGGCCACACACACTTATTAGACCTCATAGCAGCACTCCACAGAAAGTTTCTCACTTGGACGTTTCACCTGCACAAGAAAAATAACACTTTAAAATCAACCCAAGACAGAAAATGCAGAGTGGTCGATCGATGGCAGCACATATATACATGGCTCAAAGTTGGCAGTGCACTTCTCCGGGAGCTGAGTAGCCATGGTGCGATCAACCCCAGAAATGGGAGGCCCGTTAACGAGCACGCAGAGACAAGGTTGGCCTAGCGCTTTGATGGAAGCACAGCAGGCCTCGGTTGGGGGGATGGGGCTGAAGGGAGCAACTGCTGACCTGCACGGGATGAGCTGAACGAGAGCCGAGAAGAAAGTGCTACCACAGGGATGGGCTGTGCTTTCCTGTGCCATCACCACCACCACCAACATCAAGCAAGCTAGCTTCATATTCATGTTCATTTTGGCTGCCTTTGTCTTTGGGATCATCACTCTTGGCATATATATAGTGCAGCCTTCAGGGGAGGGATGATGCCTTTTGGTGCTTCTCTCCTAACTCCATTTCACACTTCATTCATGACTTTTATGAAAATTATGAACATTAACTTAATTTTAGATACATAAAAATTGGATAACTTAATTTAAAAATTCAAGATTGGGGGAAAATGGTTGTGTTTCTGAGTAAATAAAACATGAAAAATTAAACTTGCAAATTTTATGCTGTTCTACAGTAGAGCAGCATAAAATTTGCAACTACTCTAGCTTGAGGATTTACTATTTGGCTAAACTTCCATTTCCATACACAACAAAGTTGGTCACTGTTGCATTTGCTAAATATTGTAACACATTCTCTAATTAATCAACAAAACATAAGAATTAAACCGCAGAAAAAATCTAAATCAGTTAATGCCAATTGGATTTCAATGAAATTGAAATTGATAACAAGCTAGGAACCCTAACGCTGAAACAACTTTTTTACACTAATTCCCCAAATCGAAATCCAACACGACTCAAACCCTAACCCTAACAGAAGATGAATCCAATCCGAGTGAATTAAGCCTAAGCGCGCTCGCCTCTGATCCTCCTAGCGAGCTGAATGTCCTTGGGCATAATGGTCACCCTCTTAGCATGAATGGCGCAGAGGTTGGTGTCCTCGAACAGCCCGACGAGGTAGGCCTCCGCCGCCTCCTGCAGGGCCGCCACGGCGGAGCTCTGGAACCTCAGATCCGTCTTGAAGTCCTGCGCGATCTCACGAACCAGGCGCTGGAACGGCAGCTTGCGGATGAGGAGCTCCGTGGACTTCTGGTACTTCCTGATCTCACGAAGCGCGACGGTTCCGGGGCGGAAGCGGTGGGGCTTCTTGACGCCGCCGGTGGCGGGGGCGGACTTCCTGGCGGCCTTGGTGGCGAGCTGCTTCCTCGGCGCCTTGCCGCCGGTGGACTTGCGAGCGGTCTGCTTGGTGCGAGCCATTGATGAAAATGGAGGAGTGTAGTGTAGAGACGGAGATTGTATGTAGGAGTATGTGATTTGAGTGATGGATTGGAAGGGGCGGTGGTGGGGATATAAGTAGGGAGGAGAGTGGGCGGGAGAGATGAAGATTTTGGGGGATTTTTGAATTTTTGGGAAGAGATGAAGATTTTGGGGGATTTTTGAATTTTTGGGAATTGTTGATTGGGAATCGGATCGACGGTGGATGCTTCAAGTTGATTTTGCTATCCGTGGCTTTGAATCTTGGTCAATAGAAATATGCCACGTGGAATGCAGGGCTTGTAAAATTTTTTGGCTCGTTGCTCTCTCTTTTCACTTTTGACTCTTCCCGCTTTCATTGGAAGTTGAAAATATCTATACATTGATTTATGATTATTTAAATAAAATTCATTACTATTGGTAATTCGTAGAGATGGGTGGTACGGTATACCATATCGAAACCACCATACCGTATATCTTACCATAAATACAGTATACGAAAAAGTCATACATTTATCTTACCAAAGTTTTCGGTATACCTTATTTTCGGTATAACGAATTTCCACACCGATACCGTATCTTATTTTCGGTATACCGTACCGAAGCTCGGTATACCTAACTTTCAACATCAATTAAAATAGAAAATTAGAGTTTTTAGAATATTATTTATATTTTATAATTTTAAAAATAAATTAAATATAATTTATTCATAATTATATTTATATTTCACAATAGATTTTATAATTTAAAAATATATATAATATATTTTATATATAATTTATATTTTTGTGGTATATAACTTTATTTACGGTATATACCTTAATTTACGGTATATACCGAATTTCGGTATGCAGCGGTATACCGCGGTATTTGAAAATTCATACCGTTATCATACTATACCGGAAATCACGGTATACCGAAAATTTGGTATTTTTGGTATTTTTTCGATACGATAAGACCGGTATTTTGGTATTTTTCCCCAGCCCTAGTAATTCGTAACTGTTGTTGGAGTAATGATTTAATTGATTTTAAAGTTATGTTTAATTGCCTGTGATGGTTAGTGCATTAAGTGTTTTTTTTAATGATTAACTAGTGCGATGCACGACTCGTTATATTTATTTTAATATATATAATCTCAAATTATTATACTATATGATTAACAGAAAATAAAAATAAAATCTTTATCTAAATTAGCCCATAAAAATTGATTAAAACCTTTCAGACACAAAAATTGCAAACACGCATCAACAGGGTGTCATGTGTAAGTTATAACTCGGAAATATACTCACAATAAAACCTATTGTAACGTTCACAGAATATGAAACTCTAGAATAAAGTTTCACCTGAGTGAAGAATATACAATAACTAGTGTTTTCAACTGTGTTATGCACGAAACATAAGACTATCAAATAATGAATACAAATTCTAATTAATTTATAGAAAAAAAAGAATTCATAATATTATGAATACTTACAAAAAGAGAAATGCGTCCAACTCTAAATGAATAAAAGGGTGTTTAAGATAAAATAAAAGAAATTATAATTGCATGAATTTTAAGCACATCTTAAAATGCATGGTCAAACCGCCAAAGCCAAATGCATTTCGATATTAGACTGAGATAAAAATACTAAAGTAGATATTTGAGAAACAATATCAATAAGTGAACTTGACATCAACAAAAGCTCTTGCATATGAAGATTATAACATTGATCTTACTACAAAGACAAGAACTCTTACATATGAAGATTATAACATTGATCTATACTACAAAGAGAGTTAAATACTCTATACAGGATGGAATAGGTAATTACCCACAGGGATTTTGAGTGAATGGGTATATAGTCCAAGAAAATGAATTAAGATCTTATTACAAAATCTTTCATTACCTTACTTATAATAAAATTATAAAAAAATTTAACTTTTCTAAATTTAATACCCAAAAAAGATTTCTCACTCCATGCATTAAGAGCATGCACATCAATGCTCTTAGCTAAGAGTTGCCGTCGGGATGTAAGATTATTTCATTTTCAACTTTGTAAAACAAGTTTCTAAGTTAGAAACTTGTTTCATCTGCCCCCAAATCGAGCTCCTCAAGGAGGTGAACTCCATAACCGTCGTCCTCCTTCCGTCATCACCGCTCCGACGCCATGCCGGCGGTACTCCGATGGTTCAGGCCTCCGTCGGCTGAGGTGCATCTCCAATTCGAAGAGATCCTCCCCCAAATCGACCAAATCGGAAATCCCCAAATTTCAAACTCTTCAAATCCGCTGCCTTCGTAGCCGGTCACCACCAATAGTCGTTGCCTCACCCTCACCGGACATCATCGTCGCTCAGCCGCTGCCGCTGCTCCGCGGCGATTTCGTGTCACCGTTGTTGGGAGAGCACAACCACAACCTCCATGCCGTCTGCCACCGCCGCCGCCATTCCGGCTGCTGCTCGCTCTTGATCAGAACACTGTCGCTGGTCAGGGGCACCATCGCGGTCTACGATGCTGCTGCTGCACCGTCGAAAGTCTGGTAGAGCCGTCGCCGCCACTGAGCTTTCGGACAGAAACTTCAAACTTAGAAACTTGTTTTACGAAGTTGTAAATGAAATAATCTTACCTCTTGACGGCGACGGCGATCGGTGCAGCGACAGTGACAGCCCGATGACAGCAGCGACGGTTTTCAGCCGACAGCGGTGCTGGCAGAGAGGGAGACCAAGAGAGAGAATAAGAAGAAAAGAGAGGAGAGATTAATAATTAAAAATATAAATTAAAATGGTTAATTTTGATCAAAATCGGCTAAACACCTGTTTGACCGTTACTTTTAATGGTTCTGTCAATTTAGGAACGATTTCGGTCCGAGTTCATTTGTGAGGGACCAAATAATCAAAAAGATATTGTTCAGGACCAAATTGATAAAACGACCATATATGTTTAGGACCACATTTGGCCTTTACTCTTATAATTATGTAAAAAAAAATTTTTTTGTAATTTGTAATAGTAGTTCATGTATTTTTAATGCGTTTTATTATTGTGAAAATGTTTTTATTTAAATTGAATAATAAAAATATGGGACCCTTAAACATGCAAAGAGCATGGGTGTAAGTGTTATGCTCGGAAGAACATGGAATAAAAAATGAATAAAAGTAAATCTGGGCCCACATCTATATTCTTTGGCAAGAGAATGGATGCATATGCTTTAAAAATTGTACTACTAAAAAGGGGAGTATATAGTAGTGCCAATGACATTCATTTTATTACTTTCAAAAGTCCAAAACTTCATTTTTCTATATGCATAGAATATCGTTCCAAGCTAACATGTCCAAAAAAACAATTTATTTATATTGATATATTAGAAATTTTAGTTGCGATTAAATTATTCTCAAGTGGGCCCTGGTCCTTTTATTTATTGAAGTTGCAAGTAACAATCATATTCTCCATTTTTGGTTGATAGTTATTAATAAATATTTTTTATTTTTTTATGAACTAATAATGACAACATTTTACTAATTTTACATTGCATAAAATATAATCTTAGTTTATATATATTGCTCTATTATAATATGCATGCAAACACTCTGCATCAGGTTAACCTAGAGAAGATAGTTGTTGCCGGTTAACTTCGTTGTGATAATAACCTCGTCAGGTTATCTTGATTAACTGCCAGAGTTGTCGGCGGCGGTGGTATTTCCTCTATTGGAGTGTTTTGGAGACTATGTCGAAAGAAGTTTGCAAACTGTGTTGCAAACTTGTCTGAAATGTTCATCATCGAACTTCGGTTTTTGCAATTTCACTCGAATCTGACATGCAATGGCAGCCCATCCCAAGCCTATTTCAAAGCTCATCTCATTTCCATATCAACATTATTTTTATATATATCACTTTTAGTTGATTGTATAAACTAAATACAACGTAAATAAAAAATAAAAAAAAATTCTATAAAAACAAAATAAAACATCCTACATTCAAAATTCAAAAATAAACAAGATAAAGATAGAAAAAAACATAGAAAACAACGTAAGCACACAAGTTCCGGCTCGTCCTCCTTGACACGACCCATTTTAAATTTGGAGGAATCCTTTAGTTGTTGATATATTTCCCAGTACTTGAACTCATTTGCATTGTCATCATAGATATCGTGAAATTTAGTACACCATGCGTTTCTAATGCTTGCGTAGATCGTCGGGCTAGTGTGTCGGGCCCCTTTGCAAGCTTTACTTGTTTGTATCTTTTCGTGATACGCTCCTAGAAACCGCCATCGCCCCGATTGTTGGCTATAATTGGGTCCTCAGAGATCGCTGCCCAACAATGAGCAAGAGCAACCGACCCCTCCATGGAGTAGGTACTCCTCATCCGCCCAACCTCAGACGCTTCCTCCACTTTCTCCTTCTTCTTCCCCTTCATGTCGGGCACGTCCGTGGTGAAGTTCATATCTTTTACCGGAACTTGGGTTTCTGGTAGAAATGTGGAGTGAAGTAAAATTGAGATTGAAATTGGAGATAGATAAATGTGCATTGATGGGGGAATGAGTTATATATAGGGGAATAAAAATTGAATTAATTTTTATTTTAAAAAGAAAAAAGATCGGCACCTACATCGGCCCCTGCCCGCAATGGAGGCCTCTCTCGAGGCCGATGACTCTTCGGCCGGGGGCGATTGATTGGCTTCGGGGAGGAGCCGCATAGCTTGGGAGATCGGACCCTTCTCCACAATAAAGGCCGATGAGGGGCGATGAGGTGGCCGATCGCCATTACTACTGCTCTAATATAGATGGAGTTAAATGCCGTAGGATTTCACAGTTATTTCCCAGTTTTAAATGTAGCATGAATATATACTCCTTAATATATAGCGTATAACATGCACAAAAATGATTTTTGTATTAATATTACAAACCACATATGACATGTACACTCGCTAGAATTCTTGATATAATACTCGATAATGATTAATCTATATAGAGTAAAGGCTAAAACTGGTCCTGAATATATGTCTATTTTACGATTTTGGTCATAAACATTATCTTTTGAATTTTTTGGTCCTTTACATTTCAAATCGGATCACAATTGGTCCTCCGTTAACAATTTCGTTAATTTTATAACGGTCAACGGGTTTAACCCAATTTGGACCAACTTAAGCTCTTAATTATGATTTTTAACTCACTAATTATATCTTAATTATTTTAATAAATTATCATTTAATATATAAAATAAATAATATTAAAAGAAGAAAATGAATTTGCAGAACCAAGCTGAAGCAGCCGGAGGTAGATTGTGAATACTTGAAGAGGAGACTTCACAAGGAATTAC
The DNA here is from genome assembly GCF_023119035.1 of Salvia hispanica. Lineage (NCBI taxonomy): Eukaryota > Viridiplantae > Streptophyta > Magnoliopsida > Lamiales > Lamiaceae > Salvia > Salvia hispanica. The sequence goes on from NC_062965.1 coordinate 46,488,711, forward strand.
AAGAGCTGAGAGCTCTCAAGACTTCGAATCCACATGCAACTCCTCGCCACCACTCTCACCACGTGGCTCTTGTGAGAACGTGGCCTCCACCACCACCGCGCTCCGCCCCGCCGCTGCAGCGAAGGCGGAGTCTATTATCTCCAAGGCTATTCCATTTCCGCTGGCGAGGCCCAGATTTTGCCCTTTCCCACAAGCGGCGGCGGCGGTGCATGATTAGCCGGCGACGTCTTGATTTTTTAGTGATGCAGATTTGCTTGTAAATATAAAGGGGAAAGAAGTAAATTAGGTCTTGTTCTTGTTTTTTTTTTGTTGTTTTGTGTTTGGTGTTTGGAATGAGGGGTTTTGTTTTGATTGTTTGATGGTGATGAAATCTCTGCATCTTGAGCAAATTTTCCAGCTCATCCTATGTTGATTTTGTGAAGAATGCAGAAATTAGTTTGGGACGGTGGAAAAATAGTTCTGTGATTATTGTTTAATTTTGAAATTTTCATTTTTTTAATATTATTTATTTTATATGTTAAATGTTACTTTATTAAAATACTTACGGGGATATCAGTGAGTTAAAAATCATAATTAAGAGCTTAAGTTGGTCAAAATTGGGTTAAACCCGTTATAAAACTAATGAAATTGTTAACGGAGGACCAATTGTGATCCGATTTGAAATATATAGGACCAAAAAAATTCAAAAGATAATATTTAAAAAAAAAAACGTAAAATATGCATATGTTCAGGATCAGTTTTAACCTTTACTCATCATCTATGCAAGTCTATATAATCTCCGTTAGTTTTTTTCAATTTCAGAAATTGAATTTCAAACCCACTTTCACCCAATATTAAAAATATTTATTATTGGAGGTTAGATTCTTTCGCATGCTCTTTAATCTTTTTTTTCTAACTATAGTATTGATGTTAGTTGGAGTGCTCTCTTGCTCTAAGTTGAATATGAAAAAGAACAAATGCTTTCCTTTGTTCAGCTTTGAAATTCTGAATTTTTGATTGAAACTATTGATGGAATAGGACTTTATCACTGTTTCCTTGTATAATTTCAGCATTTGCCAAAAATATCAACGCAATTGTTATCCTTGAAGTTGCAGAAATACAGAAATGGTTTGGAGGGTGTGTTCCCGCCTGCCGCTTCTTTTCACCGCCGCAAAACCCCAATTCCACACTCCCCGATTGCTCTGCTTGTCAGATGCTGCCCTCCTCAGATTTCTTGGCCTCTATCATCCCATGTTTCAAGGTGAGGCTGCCTTTTTATCACTCACGCTACGTGTTTGTCGAAATTACTCAACCAAAATTTCCATGTATTTTTCCAGCTTCACTTTTATTATTATTCAAGCTGATGAATTGCCACATACTATCTCTACAGTCAGTGTTTATAATAGTGATTTAATACAGTATAGAATAGATAAATGCAGATTGCGAATTCATGTCTTCTGAAATGCTCTCTTGCATTTTCAGTTTCTCGCTCGTACGCCCGTGATAGGCGCCCGAGCTATGATCTTTTCGGAGGCAAAGTTCCGAAAGCTGCCGAGTTCAGGAAGGAGTGGGCCAAGAAAATGGAGGATGATGAGGATCATCTCTGGACAGGTAGCGAAGACGAGAGTGATAACGAAAGGGACGACCATATCCAGCTAAAGAAAGAGATAAAAAAGGCGAAGCAGCGGGCAAAGGAGCGGTCTGATCGCATTGATGCTGATGACAGTGATGAACTCCGCAGTATTTGGTCAGATAGTGATGAGGAAGAGAAAAGCCTTTGGACTGGTGACGAAGGAGATGATGAAGATGATGTGCCTACGGAGCCCTTCCCCAATGAGAGAAGTGATCAATACATTGATCATTTGTTTGAGTTTGATGAGAAACCCAAGTATCGAACACTTTCCCAGGCGTTGAAAGAGGAGGAGGAGCCGGAGGAGTTGTCCCCTGGTAAGCTAGCTAGAAAGCAAGCTGTGCAGAATGCTCTCAAGAAGCTTAAGAAAGGTCCCGATGGGCGATATACCAACGTGTGGGAGGTCATGAGTGATTTGGATATTCTCATTGGAGCGTTTGAGAACATCATCTCGGGACCAGAATATGAAGAACTTAGGCAAGGTGGGCCGAAGAAGTTAAACATGGAATTTTTCAAGGACATTCAAGCTAAAATGCGGGATCCAAACTACAAGTTCTCACCCGAGCTGAAGTTGAAGCCGAAGAGCAAGCTAGTATCAAGGAAGAAATGGATGAAAACAGAATCGAGGCGCAGGAGGGCACGAAGGCGATAGAACAGTAACAGATATTGCTGTTAAGCTAAAAGGACTGCTAACTCGCCGGTTGTTAGATAGATACACCTTTGATAACATATTGAAAAACAGAAAATAGCTTTTTGAGCTAGAAAAGGATTCTTATCGTCATGGCTTCTTGTTTGAATGGCTCTGCCTACCTTTATATTTTATCATCAATATCAAATACTCCCTTCGTCCCATAAAACCTACTATGTTTTATTTAATTTACAAATTTTAAATTATAGTTCCAAATACAGCTTCGTCAAAACCTATTCTTATGTATTAAATCATTTGATAACTCAAGATTTATCGAACTTCATTACTATTTTTCACACGAGTAGTATTTAATCATGTGTGAGTTTAAGTATACATCTCAAAATGTTCACAATATATTTGACATTATATATAAATATGAATAATTTCTATCATTATGAATTGGATAAATCACATATTAATTTTATCGTTAGCCTGAAACCTGAACGTTTAGGGTTAGCGTTGAAATGTCTAACCCGATAAAGTTTCGATTCTATTTATCCACACCTAACAAAGTTGAAACTCGAATTCAGTGACCTGAGGCTTGATGGGCTGACTCGATTAATATCTCTACAATAGTACCGAATCACATATGGTTATTATTATAGTATTTTGAAATATAAATTCAATTCCATTTATTAAAGAGAAAACAATTTAGAAAGGAAGGCTGGAAATTGAATGGGTCAACGTAACACTACAATCAATGAATTTAATAATATTATAATTACAATTTCATTTGCTTATATCTATGCATTTTGCACATGATTGGCAAAAATCAAAACAAATAAGTAAATGCCAGATGAGCTTGCCAATTATAGAAATTATAAAAAGATTAAAAATTATAAATTTGTTCAAGAAATTAGAATCCGCCGTCTCTCACATACACTCGCTACATTTCATTTCCCTAATTTCATAAAGGTTAAACCTCAGCCACCAGCCAAAACCCTCTGCCATCAACTCACTGTTTACTGGTTTTGTCAATCCATTGAGCTTTCGATTCTCCCCCCTTCTTGGATTGGTAATACTCCTATTCAATACAATATAGATTACTCCTTAGTTAGTATCTGTAAATCTCCAACTACAAATCTTTTTATCCGTATATAATTATTATTGCTTTATTGATTTGCATTAAATTTTTCGATGTTTGGATTTGGATTGAGGTTTGTGGTTTGCTATCTTCAGCTTGGAGTTACACGTGCTTTTTGCCTTTTTTTGTCCGTATTATTATTTGTATTTCATCTATTCGATCCTGCAATCTTCTCAAAATGGTTTATTTTTATCGCTTGTGGATCATATTTGCCGCTGCCGCGAACATCATTGAGAATTAATCAGTTTCCTTAGTGCTTTGACTCTGAAATTTGCCCATTTTTGTAATGTTAGAATGTATCCTGTGTTGTGCTGTATGCATGGATGACCAAGGCCATGAATAATAACATTAGGCTGTAGAAGAAAGACCCGATTTTTTTTTCCTTTGGTAGTTTAGTCATCTATATACATGTTACATGTGTTTGTTTTCATTGGGAATCTCATAAGTTGCTGTTACAACTTACATGTGAGCTTAGCATTTACTTTCCTAATACTAGTGCGTATTTCCTGATGTAAGGGTCAAAGATGGCGGGAAAGTCGAATAGGGGAAAGAACCGTAAAGGGTCGCAGCAGAGTGCTGAGAATCCATCAGAACCGCCCATCTCTTCGGATGCTCCAATAAATGGTAGCTCCCCTGCTTCAGAGGCCAATGGAGATAAAAGCTTGAGTGAATCATTAGAAACAAAGCCGGAGGTGAAGGAACATGATAACACATCAGAGCAGCATCAAACGAAGCAAGGTGGAACCCTTTCTGTGTTTTAAGTCATCAGTTGTTATCTGTAGTTTCACTTTCTCTTGCCCTCCTTAAGAAGTAATGCCGATAAAAAGAATCTTAGAGAAGAGAAATTTCTACACAACCTCATTGAAAATTTCAGTTCTTTAATTACTTCCCAGCAGTTTTAAATTGAATTAAACCCAAATATTTCCTGATGGTCTATCAGACAGCTGCACAAAATATATGAACTGGAAGGCTGCAGCATGGCTCTGATTATGATCTATGCTCAGATTTAACTATACACTGTTTCTGCACCTTCAGTGGCAGCTATGTGGAGCAGTTTGTTCTACTACTGAATTATGCTGGTCTTGGCAACGTGATTTATACTGTGATTATGATAATGTAAATACTCAATGATATTCTAGCGTGTAAAATCCCAAAATGACCACCCTCTTTTCTCTTAGCCTCTGCGGACTGCTACTGAGTTTCTGAACTTGGAAGTCTCAATTTGATTTAGTACTTTAGTAGTAAAATAGAATATTCCTATAAGTAGTATACCATGTTTATAAGGTGTGAGTATCTGTTGAACTAACCCTAGAAGTATAACCTTGCTGAGGGAAGGCTAGCAGTTTTTGTTTCTGTTCCTTTTGTCTGTTTTGCTTATGGCATAGAATTGACTGTATCCTGAGTCTTTTCTCATTCATAGATTTTCTTTATTGATTGTCTTTTGCATTTTTTTTTGGTATTTTTTCTAAAATTAGAGACTGGCATTTATACCTCTAATTGGCTTGGTAGAACTGTCTGTTGAATTGGTTGGTTCCTTATGATTTTTATTCTTTAGATTGACTTATGATTTTCTTCTCTAGATTTAGAATGCACCTGAATGGTAATCTCAATTCTGCAAATTGCACAAGTGCAAACACGAAGAATACACATGGACTAACATTTCACGAATCTACGTGGCAGTTTATGCTAAATGATTATTTTTCCTTCCATTGCAGCTGAGGTTCACCTATATCCTGTTCCTGTGAAAACACAAGGAGGAGAGAAGCTTGAGCTGCAGGTAAGCTGAGATTGCCAATTCAAAAGATATTTGGATATGGTTTAGAGATCTAGTTTTCGTTCTATGCAGCACCACTGGGATTTCCTACTCAATGATCATCTGATATGAAGATCTATTTCTACTTTGTTCTCTTATTTGAATATCGGTATCATTGACTCGGTCAATGGGCTTTTACAGTTAAGCCCTGGAGATTCTGTAATGGATGTGAGGCAGTTTCTTCTTGATGCCCCAGAGACATGTTTTATGACTTGCTATGACTTGTTACTGCACACAAAGGAAGGTTCTGTTCACCATCTAGAAGATTACAACGAGATCTCCGAGGTTGCTGATATTACTTCTGGGAGCTGCTTCTTGGAAATGGTTGCTGGTATGTTTAACACACTCTAGTCAGTTGTTGCAAGCAGATACTCAATTAGTGAGACTAATTCTTGACGTGCATGTGTGTTTGTGCCTTTCCCTCTGTAGCATTATATGATGATCGATCCATCAGAGCTCATGTTCATCGAACTAGAGACCTACTTTCTCTTTCAACCTTACATTCTTCGTTATCGACAACACTTGCACTACAGCATGACACAGGTCGAAACACAGCTAATACTAAAGCAGGTTTGTATTTGTTTCAAGATATAGTCCTCTTTTCTTTTATCTAGTTGAGTTATTTTTTATGTAAATGTGAATTTTGCTTTGGAGCACTTGTAACTTCTTTCACCTATTTCTATGTATAGATACTGTGAAAGCTGAAGTGCCAGAACTTGATAATTTGGATTTTATGGAGAATGTTACCAGTTCACTTACTAGTTTGTTGTCATCTCCTTCCAAAGAGATCAAATGTGTTGAAAGTATTGTTTTCTCTTCATTTAATCCACCTCCAAGCTACAGAAGGTTGTTTAACTCATCATTTTTATATATTTATGACTTGATATTCTGTATCTTCATTGTTTTGCTTTATATGTTGGTTGAAGTTTTTTGTTCCTAATTTCTATATCTGATTATCAGGCTTTCTGGAGACTTGATTTATTTGGACGTGGTAACACTGGAAGGAAATAAATATTGCATTACAGGAACAACAAAAAGTTTCTATGTTAACTCCAGCACTGAGAATATTCTTGACCCAAGGCCAAACAGAGCTGCTTCAGAAGCTACAACCCTTGTTGGTCTTTTGCAAAAGATTAGTCCTAAGTTCAAAAAAGGTAACAAGTATATATGGTATCCAACTAGCTTACTATTTTTGCTCACAAATGTAAGAATCATCTTTCTTGTTATAAATCACTCATGTTGTCTTTTGTTCTGAAGCTTTCCGTGAAATCTTGGAGAGAAAGGCCTTGGCACATCCCTTTGAGAATGTTCAGTCTCTGTTGCCACCACATACATGGCTTGGCCTGTATCCTGTCCCTGGTTAGTACAAGTGATACCTTACCACAATGTATAAAAATATATCACATAAGTAGCATTTAGTCATCATCATATGCTTGCATTTGTGAGGTGCTACATTTAGTCATTTCTTTTATTCAATTTGTATATCTCCCTAACGTAGCTGTCTTCCTCAGGATTTAACAGTTTGTCAATCTTCAAATCTTTTGTATTCCTTAATTCCTTCTTTCCCTATTTTTTTTTCTTCCATCCCTATTTCTATTATATCTGATAACTGCTCATGGATGGTTTTGTATTCAGAACACAAACGTGATGCAGCCAGAGCAGAAAACTCTCTGACACTTTCTTTTGGAAGTGAGTTGATCGGCATGCAGAGAGATTGGAATGAAGAGCTGCAGGCTTGCCGGGAGTTCCCCCATGCTACCCATCAGGAGAGGTATACCTTTTATATCTTTATAGTTTATACATCTATTGCCAGTCAGGGTATCCTCAGTGTAAACTCATCATATAATATTGGTGTACTTATATTGCAGGATCCTGAGAGATAGAGCTCTTTATAAAGTTACTTCTGATTTTGTTGATGCGGCAACTAGCGGTGCTATTGGAGTGATTAGCAGATGCATTCCACCTATTAATCCAACAGATCCGGAATGCTTTCATATGTCAGTAAGCCGATAAATATTGATTTTTTCAATGTTTCAATTTTATTGACATATGTTTTACTTTTTGTGAAACTTGCCTGTTCTTCTAGATTTACTCTTGGATATGCCATCCACTTCTCTGGCTTTGTGGCTAATCATTGACATTTATTATTGTTTTCATTGATAATGTGACCAAAATCAGCAAATGAACACTCAAGTTTAGCTGTTTAGGTATCAATGGGACACTTGAACAGTATGCATTATCCTTCTTATGTTTGCTTGCTGTATTTTTCCTCTACCTATGCGTAGTGAACTCCTCCCCTGTCTCTGTAACTTAAGCGACAATGCCCCAGACCACCATATTTTTGAAATTATCTCTCTTGCAACTTCTTAGTAATGTCTTAGTCTATAGTTGTGTTAATCTAATGTTTGGTTTTTATTGGTTTTCAGGTATGTCCACAACAACATATTCTTCAGTTTTGCTATTGATGCGGACCTTGAGGAGTTGTCCCAAAGGCGGCCGTCAGAAGAGCTCCATAAAGCTGAAAGCACAGCCCAATGTCAGACTTATTCTGATAAAAATGAGGAGATTCTATCACAAGCAGCGTTGAGTGAATCAACTGTGGGTGGATCTTCTGTTCCACATGCAGGAACTGTAAATGGCACTGAGGCATCCCCTGATGTGCCTGCAGAGACTCCGTTGGCTGAAAGTGAGCAAGCCACATATGCAAGTGCTAATAATGATTTAAAAGGCACAAAGGCCTTCCAGGAAGCTAATGTTCCTGGGTTATACAGTCTTGCTATGGCCATTATTGATTACAGAGGTCACAGGGTGGTAGCACAGGTGTGGTGCTAAGACCTATTTTCTAACATAAGACATGGATTATTTGAATTTTGGATTTGGATGTGACGATGAGCAGAGTAAAGTTTCTGTTCTGCTATGATGATGGTGGAAAAATTTAGATCTATTATTAAATGTGTTAAAGATTTTCTACTGTATGGTTTATTGTAGTGACATCATTATTATGTCCTTTCGTTTGTATGATTGATCTTATGTGTTAGACCGAAGGATCAGCTGGTACATTTTTCATGTGTCAGTATTAATCTCAGTTAACTGCGATTTTTTTTACTTAATGCATATAATTTTACTCTTCTTGCCAGAGTGTTTTGCCCGGAATTCTCCAAGGCGATAAATCAGACTCCCTTCTATATGGTTCTGTTGACAATGGCAAGACAATTTGCTGGAGTGAAGATTTTCATACCAAGGTAGAAATGAGAAATAGGAGTATTTGGTAAAGAGATATTTCTTCTCCTTCTCCAGAAACTTCTATTTTGTTACTTTTGAACGCTCTGAGAAAATCACCCAAGTTACACATGTGTGCATTATCTTCTATTTACTTATCTTTTGCCCCTCCCCCCCCCCTCAAAATCCTTTAGGCTGGAGAAAAAGTATAACATTAAAAGACTATTAAATTTTCTAGCTGATGATTGGATGCGTTACCTTTCCTTACGTGGGTGCTTTAATAGACATTGTGGCAGTAGTTCCTGCAACCACATCTTAGACTTGTTATCGGTGAACTGCGCTTGATTTCTTTGAATTCTGTATTAAATCTTTCAAAAGGAATTAATATTTACTACATTTTTAAGTGCCGCATTCTTCTAATTTGATTGGTTGATTTTCTTTACCATTTTTCAGGTTCTGGAAGCTTCTAAACGACTTCATCTGAAGGAGCACACTGTACTTGATGGGTCTGGTAATGCTGTCAAGCTAGCTGCTCCAGTTGAGTGTAAGGGCATTGTTGGCAGTGATGACAGGTAACTCGGGAATTCAGATTGTTTTGCAAATTCTCTCATTAGTCTTGTTGAATATCTTCTTTATTATTTGGCCTGTCATGTTTACTAGAAATCACTCTGTATTTAGTAATGGAGGTTTTTTCAAGCAGACATTCTTTAAATATATCGCCCTGCATTCCTGCTTCCTTCTTGGTTGAAATAGTAGATAAGTTTTGTTAGAGGTAAAAAGTGTCTCCCGATCTCAATTTATGATCCTTGTTAAGTGCTACTTCCCTGTAGAACCAGAGACACAAATTTTCCTAAATTTAGCTCTTTCTTTGAGCTGTTATTCCAAGTAGTAATTACTGTGAACATGCAACTTTTGATCTATTTTGTCTTAAAATTTTATACTGTTTTAAATTGTGCTATGCCAGGCACTACCTTCTGGATTTGATGAGGGTCACTCCCCGTGATGCAAACTACAATGGACCTGGTTCCAGATTTTGTATTTTGAGGCCTGAACTTATAACTGCGTTTTGCCATGTAAGACTTTGCTTTCCACTCTAATATCAGTGCAGAAAGGGTTTTGAATAATCTATATTCTCATACTATCCTTTCCTTTATGCATGAAAAGGCTGAGGCAGGTGAGAAGTCAAGCCCTGGGTGTGAATCACAAGAAGAGAATCCTGTTGCTTCTGATTCTTCGGGTGCTGATAATGGTGACGAATCTGTGAAATCGGAGGAAAATGCTGAATCAGCAACAACTGATTCACAGTTACAGGTGATCATTTTGAAAAATATCGTCTAGATGCTGACTGAAACATAGCTTTTACAAGATGTGATTCAGCTGTGGAAATTGATTTAGTCCCAAGTTGGTTGTATTAATCTACTATAAATTGACATTGCTTGCCCGTATTCTGAATGTGCATAGTTTAGCATTTCTACCATGATAAGCAGCCATATATCCTGTGGGGAATATTTGTGTGCCCTTAGATCTTGTTTGTTTGTCTAGATAGGGGTTAATAGATCTGTTTAGATGCTTCGTAATTATATTTTGCCCAAGTTATGAAAACCCAGAGAAATTGGAATGGCCTGACATCCATTTTTCATGCATGCGTTTGATTCCATAATCCATATCAGTATATCGCACGTCCAGGGTGTGTTATGCAATTAAAATTATAAATACAAAATGTAATTCATTTTTTACTTTTCTAATTTACCCTTTATGAAATTTGTACATGCTTGCATAAGTTGGAGCTGGAAACTTTTACAAATTTGTAATTTATGAAATTAAGAATACAAGCCCTTTGTCAAATGAGTAGGGGTGGGTCGATACGATATATCGTATCAAAAACGTTGTATCGTGTTTCGTATCGAAAATATCGTTATCATATCGAAAGTTTCGATATATCGTAAGATCGATACGATATATCGAAATATCGTTATCGTATCGAATACCTGTATATCGAAAAATATAATTTCAAAACTAAAAAATAACACAAAAATTAATAAAACTTCAACACAATAAAATAAATAGTGTTCTTATTAGGGTTTCATATATATATTTTCTAAATATATGAATGAATTAAATGGATTTATATATATTTATAATTTTAAACTTCAATATGTATTGAATTTCAATATGTTTCAATATATACGATATATATCGTATATTCGATATATCGAAAATATCGATATGTATCGTATATTCGATATAAAACGATATATCGCGATATAAGGAAATTCATATCGTTATCGTATTGAAAACTTACGATACGATACTGTATCGTATCGAAAATTACGATATACCAAAAATTTGATAATTTTTCGATATTTTTCAATACGATACGAGCGATATATCATTTTTTCGATATTTTTCCCCAGCCCTACAAATGAGTATATTGGAGTTTTGCTTTTATCCTCTATGTTTTTGTTGCTCTAAATTATAAAAGGATTGAGTCGTGTAATAAATTACTCCCTCCGTCCCAAGGTATTAGACCAACTTTCCTTTTTGGGATGTCCCAACATATTAGACTCATTTCCCTTTTTAGCAAAAAGCATCTATCTTATTTTATTCTCCACCTACTTTTTTCTCTCTTCTCTCCCCTACTTTGTCCCTCTCTCATACTTTACTCTCTCCACTTTAACTATTTAAATATCAATTCCTTAAACCATGTGCCCAAAAGAAGTGAGTCTAATACTCCGGGACGGAGGGAGTAATATATTGGATGTCACTATTTTTCTTAACGGAGACTAGTTTAGGCTGTTTAATTTTTCTTGAAGTAACACTTTTTCCTATGTTGACTAAGATGGCCCTGATATTTGCCACTTCAAACAAATTGAGAAGGGGTGACCACTACAACAATTATTGGGATTTGAACTGTTCACACTTGTTGCTGTCACAAACTAGAATATTGTGCATAACATGAAATGATGAAATATTTGTAGCTGACACCTGCTTTGGTACCAGTTACTCTCAGCCTATTAGGCTCTCTGTTTTGCTTGCTTGTTTACGCTTATTGACCACATTTTAGTCACAGGATGCCGTAGATGGTGAAAAGCCGAATATTGACGAATGTGGTTGTCACTTCAATGGAAAAGATGCAACCAAGGAGATTCTGTTCAATCCTAATGTCTTTACTGAATTCAAGCTATCTGGGAATCCAGAGGTAGCTTATTTGATCCTTCAAACTTGCCCCATCCCCTACACATTTGGTATTTTGTTAAAATTTTCACCATTCCAGGAGATAGCTGCAGACGAAGAAAATGTGCGGAAAGCAAGTTTATATCTAAAAGATGTTGCCTTGCCTAAATTCATACATGATCTTTGCACCCTTGAAGTTTCACCTATGGATGGACAAACTTTGACAGAAGCACTTCATGCACATGGCATTAATGTTCGGTATATCGGACGGGTATGACCATAAAATGAACTATAATCCCTTTTTCATATTGCATCCCCTTATATTCTGTAACTGAAGCTGGATCTTATGTTCTTTTGTACCGATTCAGAAGGCTATTTATTATTATACCTGTGTCACTTTGTCTACTCAATGAGGCTATCTTTTGATTGGTGTTGCAGGTAGCTGAGGGGACTAGGCATATGCCTCATTTGTGGGATCTTTGTTCCAATGAGGTCGTCGTCAGATCTGCTAAGCATGTTATTAAGGTGACTAACAAACTCTACACATGCACTGGTCAGTTTGTCAAGTAGTACTAGTAGTTGAAGCTGGTATTTACAGTTAGTTTTCTGGTTTCTTTTGTGTCTCTACTTGAATATGTGGCAGTATGGGCATTCTTTTAGTGCTTTATTACAAGATTGTCAGAAGAAACTATCTGCTATATTATGTGCACTCTGTCGGGCATTACATTAAGTTGCCTTCTACTATGATATGCAGGATGCTTTAAGAGACACAGCAGATCATGATATCGGGCATGCTGTTGCACATTATTTGAACTGTTTTGCTGGAAAAGTTCAGGGTGTGTCTGCCAAAGGTGTTGCAAACAGTACACACACCAAAAACCACAAAAAGGTATAAATGCGATTTAATGCTTTAATTTGAATATCTTGTTGAACTCTTTTCTTTTTATTCTACATTGATATTCTGCTTTGTCGGCAAGCTCAGATTTCATATGCATTTTCTTCTTCTTTAGTCTTCTGGTTTAGTTGTACAATTTCATAGATTCATAATAGTTTCAATTGACAACACAAGAAAACATCCTTGCATTGGATTTAGAAAGATCTTTGTAAACATATGAACTGAGGAAGATGAATGTCACTCTCATCATGTCGAAATTTCATTCTGATGTTGAACAAACTGAATCTTTACTATTCTATTTGGTGCCAGGCTGACATTTATACTATATTTATTTACAGGGTCAATCAGGTCATCATGCTTCAGGAAAATCTTCCAAAGCACAAGCTAAGTCAAAAAGTGGAGACTATATGAAAAAAAAGCAGTCCTTGTTTTTGAGCTTTACCTCGGATAGTTTATGGGCTGACATTCAGGAATTTGCAAAACTCAAGTACCAGGTTTCTTGTGATATCATTTGACTTCATTTATATTCTTTGTTGGTAAAAAGTATGTCTTTATTTTGTTGCACGCTATCTTCTTCAGTTTGAGTTACCGGAGGATGCAAGGAACCAGGTGAAGAAAATTTCAGTAATACGAAATCTTTGCCAAAAGGTAATCTTTTATCGAGTAAACTCTGAAAACCTAACTTTAACATTCTTCATAGAAGATAATATAGTCTCCCTACGTGTAATTTTAGCTTAGTGTTGTAATATATTACCATGATTGCACAAATGAATAGGCACTCTAATTTGCTGGTTTTTTTGAACTGCTATTAATGTGGGTATCTAGGGGACTGACTATTTGGAAGGTTCTCTGCCTTCTCTTATTATTCTGTCTAAGATGTGAAAGCAGCCATGATAATCAGGGTATTGCATGTGCTGGGAGGAATTTCATCTTCTATTATATCCATTTCTGTTCAGTTCCTATTCACATGTCTTCTCTTAATGGCATAATATGGCATTCAGTTGATAAAAAATAATTGCTGTCTTCCTTAAGTGTTGTTGGGATTAAGTTCATTTTGGTAGTAGGTTGTTTGCATTCATTACATATTTTACCTCTGTGATCAGGTTGGATTGACCATTACTGCTCGCAAGTATGATTTTGGTGCTGCCACACCTTTCCAAGTTTCAGATATACTGAATATGCAACCGGTGGTAAAATATTTTATTCCAATCAGTTCAGAAGCCAAAGATCTGGTTGAAAAGGGCAAAGTTCAATTGTCAGAGGTATGCTACCAAGATTTCTTACATGGACAATTGGGTTTAATAGCATCTCAATTGCCATGTAATCATAGATGCATCTATCGTTGCTGTTGAGCGTAGTAATCCTTTAGAAATAGTGTGTTTACTCAGAATAATCTCAAATTCAAATAGATTGGGAAGTATGCTAGTACAATGATTCATTTTTTAACTGCTTGGAATACTATTATGGATGTTTTATGTTTATCTGTGGGGACCATTTCCAATATTGCTTGCTAATTTAATCTCCGAATATTGCAAATTTTGATCAAGAATTTATTCTCATTATATTAATGATGTTTCATTGCTTTGTCAGGGAATGCTTAGCGAGGCATATGTGCTATTTTCGGAGGCTTTCACAATTCTTCAGCAGGTCCGATATATATTATCAGTCTTTCTATGATCTCTCAGTGTTCTTTCTTAGAATGGATAACCAATTTCAGATACAAAACTGCAGGTGACGGGTCCAATGCATCGAGAGGTTGCAAATTGTTGCAGGTAGTTAACTGATAGTACTTGCTTATAGATTAATTTTGTGATTATTGCTTTACCTGTCCTTAACATTCAATGTGGTACTGGGGGCGGCTTGATAGCTGACTTCAAATAATCTGATTTGTCACTTTATAAGTTGGTTAATTAATTTTCTGCACACCTTTGTTTTCAGATACTTGGCCATGGTCTTGTATCACGCTGGAGACATGGCTGGAGCGATACTGCAACAGCACAAGGAACTTATAATAAATGAACGCTGCCTTGGATTAGGCCACCCTGATACAGCTCACAGGTACAAATCATTCCTCTTATTCCTATCGTATTTTTTGTGCTCTAGTTTTATTGTCCGTACTTGATATCTAGGCTTAATTTCATGCATCATAATGTAGTATTTTATTGATGACTAAAGTCCAAAAATTGGTCCCATATATTTGCTCAAAAAAACTTTTTGGTACTATACAATAAATTTTGGTTCATATTTAATGGTTTCATAAAAAATTAGCCATAAACTGCGTTTTAAAGTCCAAAATTGGTCCCGTACATTTGCACAAAACACCTATTTGGTCTTACACATTTTAAGCATGTTAGCTACTTAGGTTTTGGTCCTAGACAATATGTTTTGGTCTATATTTAACTCATCAATTAGGTCGAAACGTGGTTAACCATTTATTTTTTACAGAACCGTTGAATACGTACCAAAACATATTGTTTAGGACAAGAAGCTTAACACACCTAATGTATAGGACCAAATTTTTTTTTTGGAAATGTATGGGACCAAATTTGGACTTGTAGTCTTTATTGATTTACACTGAGATTGACTAAAATAAATTTCCATATTTTGTGGGGTCTTGTTTTCATGCGTGTCTATTATTATCATCTTTGGAAGTTTCTCTAGTGGTGGGGTGCTCTTATGCACCTTTAATCTGCTGTCATCCATGCTCACATGGTGGTCTCTGCAGTTACGGGAACATGGCTCTCTTTTACCATGGTCTGAACCAAACAGAGCTTGCATTGCGTCATATGTCACGGGCATTGCTTCTTTTAAGTTTGTCATCTGGCCCAGATCACCCTGATGTTGCTGCTACATTCATAAATGTCGCCATGATGTACCAAGATATTGGGAAAATGGATACAGCCCTTAG
The DNA here is from genome assembly GCF_023119035.1 of Salvia hispanica. NCBI lineage: Eukaryota > Viridiplantae > Streptophyta > Magnoliopsida > Lamiales > Lamiaceae > Salvia > Salvia hispanica. The sequence continues at coordinate 46,504,101 of NC_062965.1, forward strand.
ATACTTGCAAGAAGCTCTGAAAAAGAATGAACGACTGCTAGGAGAGGAACATATTCAGACTGCTGTGTGTTACCATGCTTTGGCAATTGCATTCAACTGTATGGGAGCATTTAAGCTTTGTCACCAGGTATGTGCCGACTGCCAAAGATTGATATCTGTAGGACCATTTGATGCGTTGAAGTGTAAGAACATTCCTTAATAATATTTGATCTTTTATATGGCAGCACGAAAAGAAAACATATGATATTCTTCTCAAACAACTTGGTGAGGACGACTCTAGGACGAAGGACTCTCAGAACTGGATGAACACTTTCAAAATGCGTGAACTGCAAGTAATGATCTATTCTAGTTTATTCTGGAAGTCATTTGATTTATTTGTTTTTATTAGCCAATTTGATATCCTTACCTTTCGAGTGAACATAAAATATTTTTTGTATTACAGGCTAATGCGCAAAAGCAGAAAGGACAGGCTTTGGATCCAACTTCTGCACAGAAGGCTATTGATATGATTAAGGTATTCATAATTGTCACTTTGTAAAAAGAAAAATTTACTTCTAACCTCCTATGAAAAGAATCATCTTGAGAGAGAATTCTTTTTTACTTTACTTTTTTCAGAAAGAAGATCAGATTCCTATTATTGAACTTGAGGCAAATATTATGTATCTGTCATTATCTCTTGGATCTTGACCATTATCTACCAGAATTTTAGGAAGCAAAACAAGTTATAGAATTTTTTTATTTCTGGGGCAAAACAGTTTTTTTGCATTATTGAGAGCACATACATACAAGCATTTATTATGATTATACTGAGACATTATCTGTAATGTCAGGCACATCCAGACTTGTTACAAGCATTTCAAGCAGCTGCAGTTGCTGGGAGTTCTAGTAATACTAGTGTTGTTGGAAAGAAATCTTTAAATGGTGCGAGGGGTTTGGATGAAAGAGCGAAGAAGAAAGCAGCAGCAAAGGCTCTTTTAGTAAGTAGGCATGGTAGTCCTGCACAGGCTTCACTGCCAATCTCTAACATCATAAACCCAGGAGCGCCGCCTCCTCCTGAGGTTGCTGTAAACGAGGCCACTAATGGAGGGAAGAAAGAATCTGACGAATCCTCAAATGGAGTGCTAGGTCATGAAGCCAAGCCAGGTCAGCAAGATCAGGCTCCGGTTGGATTAGGCACGGGATTGGCTGCTCTAGACGCCAAGAAGCGGAAATCAAAATCCAAAGGGAAAGCGAAAGCCGAGTTATCTAACTGAGCCTGGCTGCATTTAGGTTCTTTTTTGTTAGGTGTAGGTTTTGGTCAGTCTGAATTACAATTGAGTTATACATTCTGCATTGAAGCGTGATTAGTTTACGGCTACATTCGGTACTCTTCCAAAGTTGTTTTAATAAGCGTGCTATGAGAATTTTGCATCTAGAGAGTATTTCTCTGCAGTTGATTCAGAAATGTAGGTATTTACATGTAGTTCACATCTGCAGTTGATCAAAATTGATGAGAATTTAAATTGAATTTCATTTCTCTCTTTTGTACATGTACTTCTATATATTTTAATTTTGCATTGAGCTATTTCAGCGTAAAATGAATTATTGAATCTATATAATGAATTACTCCCTCCGTCCTACAATAATTGTCACTCTTATTATGGGCACGAGTTTTGCGAGTTTTAAGAAAGGTAAATAAAAGTTGGTTGAAAAAGTTAGTGGAATGTGGGACTCACTTTTTATATTGGTTTTATAATAAAATATGAGTGAAGTGAGTTAGTGGAAAGTGAGACCTATTTACTGTAAAAATGAAGTGTGACAATTATTATGGGATGGATCGAAATAGAAAAGAGTGACAATTATTGAGGGACGGAAACGGATCACCAAAAATAGCTACCCCCTCCGTCCCATAGAAATATGTCATATTTCTTTTTTGTATGTCTCATACAAATAGTCCATATTAGACCTGCCCAAGGTTTACCGAACCGACGGTTAAAACCGAAACCGTAACCGCCAGTTACGGTTCCGAACAGAAACCGTCGATTTTTGAACCGTGGTTCGATTCAGGTTAAAAAACTTTTTGAACCGAAATTGTGTCGGAACCGCAGGTTTCGGACGGTTCCAAACCGAAACCGCGAAAAACTGTTGGAAAATCGTGAAATCAAGCCGGAACAGTAAAAAAACCGGCGATTCGTAACCGTGAAAATCCGTAAAAAACTGCTGGTTCGGAACCGTAACCGCAAAACACCCTCGCGGTTCAATTCCGGTTCAACAATTTCTAAAATCGGAACCGGCGGTTCCGAACCGTAACCTCCGGTTCCTGAACTGTGAGCACCTCTAGTCCATATCAATTTATGATAATATTTTTCTCCTTCTCTTTACTTATTATTTATGGGCACCACTATTCATTACACAATTTCAAATACTTTTTCTCCTTATTTCTTACTTTACCAATTATGTATTAAAACCAAATGGCCTATTTCATGGGACAGAGGGAGTACATGTTTTCACTTGTAATGCCATGATTCCATCTAAACAATTTATCTAGACTTTGTGTGTATTTGAATCGGTAGATAGGAACATTTAAAGGGTTTTTATTGGTCCAATCTAGTGTTTGAATTGCCATATAATAAGGGTATATAACTATCAACAAAAATTCAGTGATAGCCATAAAATGTCAATCTTAAATTACTAATATAGCTTTCAAATTCAATATACTATAAAAAATAGTTAGAGAATAGTTTTAGAATTTCCCACTATAAAGTTTATAACATATCAAATATATATTATTAAATACTATAGATAATATACATCAGTTTAAACACCATAAATAGAATTAGAAAACCAAGAAAAACATTGTTGCAAAATGACTGATCTCTTATTAAAATAAAATATGAACTCCAATTCAAAAATACCAGTAGTGGATCTCCTACTCTAACAATGGTGTACCATTCCTACAACACTCACAATAATATAAAATAATTAGGAATATACACCATTGTTAGAGCAGGAGATGCGTTTCGATTCCAATCTAATCTTAGTCATTTTTTTTGGGTTAACACAAATGATATGACTTATGTAATAAGAAACGAGTCATATAAATATATAATTTATTATTTTAGAGGTTTAGGGTTTATCGAGGGTTTTAGGGAATTTACAGAACATCTCTTTTCGGTTTCGCAGTATCAACTATCAAGCAATGGCGCGATTCCAAGTCCACCGTCTCGCCCACCGCTCCCTCTCTTGCTTTCTCCTCCGCTACTCGCATTCACATGTACTATAGCTAATAGCTATACGTTTATTTACGCGGCTGCTTTAGCGCATCGACAATTCATATCTGTGTTATTCTAAAATGGTTGCAGTTGTGTGATTCGATCTTGAATGGCGCGTGCAGGAGTTTCAGCACCTCGCGGTCCTATCAATCCAGTGTTCTTTCAAATTCCAAATTAGGAAATGGTACCTCAAATTTGTATGAGCAATTCCTTCATTGTTTTTTTCTCCATCCTTGAATTAAGTGAACCGGATGCACTTTGTTTCTATGGAATACAGTGGGCAGCGAGAATTATTGGCTGAAGCTCCGATTTTTCAATAATTATTTGGGTGCAGCGAGATCAATTCACAGCACTGGTAATTTCTCTCTTTCCCCTTATTCTACTTTGCTTTTGGGACTGGGATTTTGTTATGTGGTTTGCCAATTAAGTTCATTGTACAATCGTGTGAATATACACGATGTTGATCTTCTATAGTAACATGTATGGCAAGTGAACCGAACAAAGGAGAAAATATACTAGAATCTTGTTTATACATACGCATATACATGTGCTCACATCTCACTGTCAAAAAGCTTAATGCTCACCTATATTCCTTTTCCCCTTCTTGTTGTTCTAATGTTCTTTTCTGGTCAGCTCAATTGTCTAGAGATTATTATGATTTACTTGGAGTTAGTAAAAGTGCAACTGCTCCAGAAATCAAGAAAGCTTATTATGGGGTATGCTATTGTTCTGTCATGTTTATCCCAAAAACTGTCTGTCCAAGTGTTCCCAACCTATACGATTTATTTGATCGTGCAGCTTGCAAAGAAGTTACATCCAGATACAAATAAGGATGATCCAGAAGCTGAAAAGAAATTCCAAGAAGTTCAGAAAGCATATGAGGTATGTGATCGGGTTACGATTTTGCCCTGGTAAAACTCCCCGATGATATACTTTTCCTGTGTTTAATTGTGTTATTCGGTCCCACTCTTCATAGGTCTTGAAAGATGAAGTAAAGCGGCAGCAATATGACCAGGTGTACATCTCGGCTTATAGTTCCAAGAATTTGAATTGTGTATTTTGAGATCATGCATATGCATGCTATACCATGGTGTAAAAGGAATTTCACTTGAATTAACAGTGTCATTGTACTTCTTAAAAATACATAACGTCATCTGAACATCACAATGATCGTCTTTCATGTTTATTTGACTTGTGAGGATGATTTATGAAAAGGCCATAAATATGTGATCGCAAGCTCTTTTTGTTTCAATTAATACATCCTACTTGAGCTCTAGAGAATATAATCTAGAGCTTTAATATGAACTAGGTGAAGAAACGTATAAACTGAACGAATTTCAAAGTGCCTAGTGATATTTTTAAACCTGGACCTGTAGGAAAAAATAGTCTGATTTGACTACTTATGATTAATATAAGGAAGTTGATTTTGCTTGATTCGCTGGTTTTCCGCAAGCATCATGTATGTTAGTCTTATCTCAATCTAAATTTTCTGCCATAACCTTTTTGTTAACAGCTTGGGCATGAAGCTTTTGAACATGCTGGTAATGGTGAAGGTCCTGGGTTCGATCCATTTGGAGATTCTTTCCATGATATATTCAAAAACTCTGATGTAAGTGTGAGGTTATATCTGTACTCCCTGCTGGTGCTGATAGATACAACAATTGAATATTTATGAATGGTTTAATGAGTACCCTTCTAATAACTAGTGGGAGGGTGTGCGGCAAAACTTATATATTGATGCTATGCAGTGAAGTAGCTTGTTTAGAAAAGGTGGTAGCTAATGCCATATTGACATGCAAAAATGTTAAAGTAGCTTGTTTAGGAATGTTAGTAACTATTGTAAGGTGCTGTGGTGGAAAAGGAAGAGACATTCTAATTGGAGACGTATTTTTGGTGGAGCCTTTACACAGTTTGTTCTTCATTATCTTTATCATTTTGTTTGTCTGCTTTTGCTACTTCACTAATTCGAAAAAGTTTCATTTTCTAGCCTCAAACAAAGTATCTGATCATGAAGTTAAGGTCTGTTTGCTACATTTGAATCAGAGAATGATATTAGATATGCATGTTATATAATATTTTAATCGTGTTATTAGATATGCTTACTAACATAATGTGTATCTGCTTAAAAGATCAAAGTCCATGAGAATGGAAGTGCTTGACATCCATTTCAAAGTTTAGTTTTGAATCTATTACTAGACTAAATTACCCTTCGTCAATAATATATGCATGTGTGCACCACTGCACCTCTACTAACATAGTGGGTTGACTTATAAATGATTATAATGAAAGATAATGTAGAGCACTAGCAATGTAATAAAGAGTAATAGAATATTAATGCACTGAACCAAAAAGTGGATTAAGCATCCCTATAAGTGTGGGCAACATATGTCTTTTAAAAAGAATTGCATGTGCTTATATTTGTGTTTTAAGAGGAAATGTAATGAGAAAATTTATTGGAGAATGTCTGTATAAGTATATGGAAAGTGTAGCGGAGAACATTATGTTCTTTTGTTTAGATTTTGAGAGAACAAATTGGAAAGGAATAGGGGATGGAGAACAATATCGAATGAGGCCTGAGTTTACGTCAAGTTCTGATTTAGTAGTATTGTGATGTGATGGCTAGCTATGGCGTTGTTAGGCTATATATTTTTAATATCTTGATGTGTTATTAGAACTATGGGCACATATCAAACTGGCAGTAGCGTCCTAGCCTATTGGCTTACTGAACTAACACATTATTGTTGACTTAGGGGCTGTGTATTAGTGTCATCTTCTCAATACTATTAACTAACTGCGGCATACCTTGTTTGGATATCAGATTTTCAACATCTTCAATAGGGACATGGGTGGCGAGGATGTGAAGGTTAGGAGTTGCTTCCATTGCTTATGTTGTATTCTCAATGGATTAGTTCTCACAATTTCTATACACTGACTACAGGCTTCGATTGAACTTTCCTTTATGGAAGCCGTCCAGGGTTGCACCAAAACAATGTCAATCATGACGGATTTGGGTTGCAATACTTGTGGTACTGTGATACATGTTTCCTCAAGGCTCAAACCAAAATTATTCAAAATCAATACACTTTCTGTGTACATTAATTTATTATTTTGTCCAAACTTATGTGTCACTTGGTTAAATATTACACTGAGGGAATATGCAATTTACTCTGATAATTCTTCTATTATTCTAACAGTAGATCATTATTAGGTGGAACTGGTGTTCCTCCAGGGACCAAGCCACAAACTTGTAAACGCTGTAGAGGTTCTGGCATGGTGAGTACCTTATATCACCACTAGGAGTTTTTTAACTCATTCCCCAACCTCCTGTGCTTGTCTAGGTTGTGTGCAACTTTTTTTTGGCATAGCATGAGTCTTTGTTCGATTGATTAAACCTACATATTGGTTTTCCTTGACAGGTTGTATCCCAAGCTGGGCATGTAACACTACAATCTACTTGTCCGAACTGTGGAGGAACTGGAAAAATTGTATCGGTATGTAGTTTTTACATTCCAGTATATGCTACTGGTTGCTTGAATATCTTCATGTGGACAGTGAATAGACAAAAGTAGATGACTGTCAAGTTAGCTATCACAAACTAATTGCTAACTGAATGGTAATTGCGTCTACTTAAGAGTGGTCGGGGGAAATATCAGTGGTTGATCGGCATGGAATCTCCTCCTAGGAATCAGACTCATCCTTGTTAAAGAAAGCTGGTTACCAAAGCACATTGAAGTAAAGACTTTGGGTGCATAATTAAACTCTATTAGCCACATTATGTGCATCTTTAGGATGCGAAAGTTTTGAACATGCATTTATTTCTGAAAACTGATTGTTAGAAACTCATGCTTTTAAAGTAATTGCTGATGAAGCATTAAGCACACTCTAGTAGCTTTGCTCCAAAGAGGGAATACTTGACAACACATTAATTTGTTAAAGGAAGTTCTTGCATTAGTTTGTGGCTTGTAAAACTAGTTAGTTTTCTGAATTGGATATTCAAAAATACTTACTATGTTCTGATGGTTACTATAAATTTGCTTTTTTGCTGTTGCCACAGAGCTTATGCAAGTCTTGCAAGGGTAGGCGGGTAGTCAGAGGCACAAAAACTGTGAAGTTGAATGTCATGGCAGGTCAGTTGATACAGAATTTGTTCTTGTTGTATGTTCTATTTGGTTACTTAGTTTGTGGGTGTGTTATAACAACTTCAGCTGTTCCCGGAAATTTTGACATTAAAACATTTGACGACCTCAATCTCAAAAGAATTTTTTAAGAAAAAGAAAATATTTTTTAGTAGCAGGGAAGATATGTTTTAGCTTCGTAATAATTTCACTCCATCCATTTACTCTACTCTTATCAATTATTGATGTTTGGTTTCGTATAGGATCCCTTAACCCTAAACCCTACCTGAACCATTTTCCTTGAAATGATAAGTCCTCGCTGCATTGTTGAAATTTCTTATGTGTGTGTTTGTGGTGGGAGGGGGAAGTGGTTCAAATAAAAACTTTTGTGAGAATGTAACAATTCTTGCATACCGAATCTATAAAATAACTGCAGGACCTATAAGTAATTCACAGTATTTGCTGAGTGTAGAGTTTAGTGCAGTTATTTTATAGATTAAGCAGTTACTTTATAAGTTCTCATATTCTCACTATAAAAAGTTTTTTATTCAAACCAAGCCCTATGTGTGTGTGTGTGTGTGTATTGAACTCTCAGGGGTCATGACACTTGAGGATGGACTGGTTGTGGACGGTTAGTGTTTAAAGGAATAATAGGAAAAATGATTTCGGAATTAAATGGTTTGAAAACTTTATTAATTTTGTGCAAGATCTGTTCTGGAGTACTGTATGTTAATGATCTGCATATGCAGGGGTGGGCCATGATGAGACTATTAAGATGCCGAGAAGTGGGGGAGTGGATCCTGACGGAAATCAGCATGGTGATCTTTATGTTAAGATCAAGGTTACATAATTAGATTCATAGTGTGTGTTTGTTTCAAGTGGCTTAAATTTGATTGATAGTTACACTCAGTTGTCATGGTGGATGTATTTTACAGGTCAGAGAAGACCCAGTATTTCGTAGAGAAGGTGCCGATATCCATGTCGATGCAACATTGAGCATCACTCAGGTATTACTAATTGAATTTGAGTCTGACATCATCTAATAAACAAGCTTACAATGAAGTTAGGTCTGCAATCATAACATTCTAAAGATAGAGAGCCAGTAAGCTGAATTTAGTTTTTGTATCGCTGCTTCCAGCAACCATTTCATGCTTGTTTCCCATTCCTATCTGATGAGCATGTGCCCTAACCTGACAAATGGGCCACTTTAAAATATTGTTTAATATTTTTCAAACTGGGTTGGTAGACAAATGACTTTAACAGGAAATATTGTTCGATTAAGTTTGTTTGTGTTTGGGAATGAAATACTGATGGTTGTTTGGATGTCTCTTTTTTCATGAGTGCATCCTTTATCTTGTTTCCTCCTATTTTCAGGCAATTTTGGGAGGAATGATCCGGGTTCCAACTCTGACTGGAGAAGTTGTCGTAAAGGTTTGTTTAAATTTCTTCCTTCTAAAGTAAACAAGTAGTAAGTACAAAAAAGGAACATAGTCTAGCAACTCGGTTCCATAGTTTATTTTTTCGTGTGCTTTTCCTCTCCTGATGTCTGGGTCGGATGGATGGTCTGTGGTTCAGTAGTTTCTTGTATCAGAGATGTGCTACAATCTATTAATTAACCTTCCGTACTTGTCATTCTTCTACTGAAGTTGACTATCTCTTTTTGTTCCTAACCATCTGTAGGTACGCCCTGGCACTCAACCTGGACAGAAGGTTGTTTTGAAGAAAAAAGGTAAAATTTCTCCTGTGAAAGTGTTTCTTGGTTTACATAATTAGTTTTCAGCATTTTATTGTGATTTATTTCAATTATTAGCACTCGCAGAATCTTTACATTCCTGAACTCTTAAATGTGCAATAACATTCCTCAATGTGTTGTGCAGGGATCAAAGTAAGAAACTCGTTTTCTCTTGGAGATGAATACGTCCACTTTAAAGTTAGCATTCCAACGTAAGTACCCAAAACTAGACCAAGTTCTATGCTATTACTCTTGCTGCTACTTGTCCTGTTCTCACAATTTCGTAGATTGGATTGTGTCATGGTTACTTCATAATAAAAATTTCTCACAATTGACACTTCTCTATTCTTTTATCAGAAACTTGACCGAAAGGCAACGTCAATTGGTGGAGGAGCTAGCTAAGGAAGAGCGAGGAAAAGATGATAAAGAAGACGAAGATGATAAAGAAGAGGCAGCTGTTGCAAGTGCTTGAGTTCTATCTTATATTTGTTGTGAGAAAAAGAAACTGCAGAGCCTCGTCAGTTGTGGAGGTGCAATTGTTTTTTAATTGAAAAGCTTATTTATATATATAACTTTCTTCAAGATCATATTTATCAGTGTTGGATTAGCTCATGAATTTTGTAAATATTCATTACTCAGCTGGGAAAATTTTGATGTTTGTTTATGTAGTCTTTAGAGGCTGATGTAACCCCCTAAAATTCATTCAATAATTCCCAATGTATTGATTAATGATATTTCGATTCTAACTTTTATGTGATTAACTGTGTTCATATTTCAAAGTCCAATCGTGTCAACCATCCCAACTGGGTCTACAATTCAGACACCTAATTTGGACAATTCCTATACTTATTTATCCTTGTACTTGTTGTGAGGTTTTTCCTAAAATAAAAATAAAATCCTTCCATATCTGCAGTTCAAGAGAATGTCTTTAACTACAAATACAAATTTTAAATCTCCAAAATGAAGCTTTTCAATAGTACGCCATCAGCTTTTTCTACCTCTTCAGAACACTCCGAGAAAATTAAATAAAAAGTTAGTTGGATTAGAAGATAATTTAATTATAGCAGCATTCACATCTGCACAAATCTTCAGATAGCATCGTGCAACAGTTATAGAGCTGTTACAATATGTTTAAAGACATCTATAAAAGCTTAAGGAAAACAACAAAAAGGAGAGGAATCTGATTCAACCTGGCGATTATAGCGAAACCCTTGTTTTGGAGCTCTTTGAATCATAACGGGCTGCCAAAGCCAAAACCAGAGATACTTAACGTTGCAGAATTCCCAAAACTTTGTTTTGCTGTGGAAATTGTGGCAATATTAGTGTGATGCAACCATTGAAAAGGCATTGGGATGTGATCGGAAGCGGATGCTCTCAAATTTGAACAACAATTTGAACAACAATTTGAACAACAATTGACAAAGCTTCGACACAAGAGTTGGCTTTGTTTCATCAAAACTTGTCTTTGAAGGAACAAATTTGTACCATGTTACTGATTCTGATTGAGATTTAACACCAGTAGCAATCCCCAATAAAAAGAGACAAATTTGTTCCTTCAAAGCCATGTATTGAAAAAGCAAAACTAACTTCTTATGTCAAACCTTTGTCGATCGTTGTTCAAATTTGAGAGGATATTTTGCGATCACATACCAATACGTTCTCAACAACTGCGACACACTAATATCGACACAAAGTTTGCAAGCAGAGCAAAATTTTGGAGATTCTACGACGGCAAAGTAACGTACTCTTGCAGCCAATAATGATTCGGAGAGCTCCAAAGCTTTGCGATGATTGCCACGTTGAATCAAATTCCTCTTCCTCCTGTAGTTTTTCTTCAGCCTTTTTTTGTAGATGTGTTTAGTCGTGTACTTACCCCATCTCACGACTTTTCTTTGCTAGCAGATCATTTTTTACATGTGAGAGGAACCGGAATGATTCAAATTCCTTTCTCTATATAATATTTACTTTTTCATATTTCCTTAATCAACGACAATGTAAGTAAGTAAATATTTAACTTATAAAATCAGTGTGCTTCTTAGCCAACACTTTAGTGTACGCATTCAATGTTGCTTTAGAGAGTTGATACGCCACACCATCAATCAGCCACTTGTTCTCCTCCAATCTCCCCTCTTTGAAATCAATGAGGAATTCTCGCACCACCTCATCAATGCTCTCTTCTGTCAGCCCCGCCTCGTTGCTCAACACAGCTTTTGCACGCTCGTTCCGCAAGAAGTTAAGGTGGCCACTTAAGGAGGAGACATTGACAATAGTTGGTGAATCAGATAGTTGGAGGAGAGGAATAAAGGCTTCTGTCACTCTCTTTACACCGTAGAAGTTTGCTTGCATGACCTCTTCTGCAGCCTCGTATGTCTGGATCATGGTTCCACTTGCTTTCAGCTGCAGCGGCGGCGTCTCAGCCTTTGAGGTAGCAAAGACAGCAGCAGCCATTGCTTCTATCGCCTCTTGAAGACTTGAAACATCTCCCTCCACTCCTGATACGCCTGCATTGTTCACCTGGACAAAAATTGCTTTCAAAATGAATATGAAGGATACATGGTGTTTATTGATACAATGATACCAGAATGTCAAGCCTCCCATATTTTGTGGTGAGGAATTGGGCAGCAGCAGCGATGCTTGCAGAATCGACAACATTGAGTTGTTGAAAAACCACATAATCAGAGAGGCCAGAGTCCTTGAGGGATTGCACTGCTTCAATGCCTCTCTTCTCATCCCTTGAAGTTAATATCACAGTAATTCCTTTGGAAGCTAACTGCTTACAGATCTCCAAACCGATTCCTTTGTTCCCACCGGTGACTAATGCATACCTGCTACCTGCCTCCGCCATTGATACTGAGATTGATATTTTGTTTTTTGCTATGCGGACCAACACATGTAGTTAAAGGAAATGGGTGAGGCTGACTCCATTCACGAGATTAGGCATAGCTCGCAAAAACTCACAAGTACAGTGGGAACCTATATTATCTAGGGACCTATATAGTAATAGACTAAACTATGTTTGTGTTCTTGAACCGTGAACACACACAAACTTCGGAAAAAAAAAATAGGGAATATTAATTTTGGTCGGTAACATCTGAAAAATATTTTTCGAGGTCCATTAACTTCAATTAATATCGTCTGCGCTACATTTTCATTGTTTTAAACTTTTTCTAGACAAAAATACCCTCAATGCCATGAATGGCATTTCACCACCATTTTCATTTTTAAATTTTTTTTTGTGTTATCAAATAAAATAAAATAAATTAAATAGAACACCAAAACATACTTAATTTAATAAAAAAAAGCTACAAAGGAAGGATCACCAGTGAAGGAACCGCCCAAGGAACATCGAAGTTTCTTTGCGATATGTTGGAAACCACCGGTATTCACTTTTTGATTTCTAGAAAGAGCTGTAAATGAGATGAGAAGAGACTGGACTGAAGGAGTGATGAAATGAGGTGAAAAACTGAGTATTTATAGAGTGGAAATACTATAACAAATCAAAATGACAGTGCAGGAAAATCGGCAGAACCCACCGCAATAGCGCCAATCGGAGTCGAGGAAATCACGGAGCCACGATGACCGCCAAACCCTTGGTCCGGCGTCACAATGTTTTTTAGGGAGTACGACTGTAATAGCGCTGATAAATCCACTGATTGGGTGGGCCGGGTTTATAGGCGCTACTACAAGTGCCCTTACTATAAATCTATAATGTGTTAAAGCAAAGAATAAATCAGCCGCCCACCATTCATCGTAGTAGAGTATTTAGAACGCATTTATTGGTGTAAGTTCCTATAATTCCAATTCTCAACGTAGTTGGTGAGTCTTAAATATCACTATAAATACTAGGCTGATGGGCACCGATAAAGACTGGCAAAAATTACAAAGTACAAGTCTTCTTCCAATATGTGCCCTTGACAAAGCTCGTTTCATGCATGTGTTATGTGATAAAACTACATCCAATTCTGTAATCTAACATGCAATTGTGAGCCAGGTGTGTGTAAATTCCGCCGTAATTAGAAAATGAACGGATCAACTGGGCGGAAAGGCGGAACAAGAGGAATGAAGTAGAAACTGCTGTGCTGAGTGTTAGAGTTTGTATACTAGAGCTGTCAATTAGTTTAGGCTTACTCATCCCAGCGCGGCTCAAGTCCAATATCGTGGGCCTAAGCCCAACCCATAAGATGGGATGGGCCTAGATAAGAATTTATGAAACAAAACTTAGTCCAACACAATCCGCTCCACTTGTGGGCATGTGAATGTGTTGGGTAAGGCTCTAATCTGTATGGCCTAAGGTGGGCCTGGGGGCGGGCAGCCTATTTGACAATTCTATGTCCAATAGATGATGCTGACAACGCCGAAATCGTCAACTGTGTGACAATGACTTGATATTCGTATTGAATTTGCGAAATGGAGTAAGAATTTAAAAACATTGATACATCATGATTTATTATGGAACTTGACCATTTGATATGGTTTAAGGGGTAAAATAGCAATTTTAATTTTTTTACTTTATTTTTAATCTTTATAATTTTATTTATGATACTTTTTGAGTTTCTAGTGTTTTAAAACTATATATAAATAGTGAATTTTAATCTTCTACCGTCGGTTTTGAATGAATGTTATTAGTAATAAAATTTTGGGGTTAAAAGACTAGGATATTTGTGTTTTTATTCTTTCATTATTAGATCATTCCTGTGACGCGTATCAGAATGATGGTGTGTATTGGGCAGATGATGTTGGTATATAAAACACAAGTATACAATATATGCTTGGATAATACTATGGCAATGTAGTATTTGCACATTTTTAAATATATATACTTAATACAACAAATATTTTGATTCTTGAATATAAGCATGTAATAGTAGTAGTTTTTATTATAGGGAGCTTTATTATAATGGTGATGCCAAGTCTTCCACACACAGACAATATCCATCAAGTAGCAACACCATACGCATCCTTGTCATAAAAGAAGGCAAGAATAATGTAGATAAGAGTTGATAAATAGTAATGTAAAAGCAAGAAGAATATAGAGACGCATCTTATCTACGTTTTTCTCGCTTTTACGTTACTATTTATCCACTCTAACTATTTATTGCAATTTTTTCAAAACGAGTGCAAAAAGAAGTCAATCAAATATCTTGGGACGGATGGAATACTTTATAAGTTCTAATATTCGAACCAAGCCCTATGTGCGCGTGTGTGTGTGTGTATTGAACTCTCAGGGGTCCTGACACTTGAGGAGGGACTGGTGGTGGACGGTTAGAGTTTAAAGGAATAATAGGAAAAATGATTTCAGAATTAAATGGTTCGAAAACTTTATTAATTTTGTGCAAGATCTGTTCTGGAGTACTGTATGTTCATGATCTGCATATGCAGGGGTGGGCCATGATGAGACTATTAAGATGCCAAGAAATGGGGGATTAAGATGCCAAGAAATGGGGGAGTGGATCCTGACGGAAATCAGCATGGTGATCTTTATGTTAAGATCAAGGTTGCATAATTAGATTCATAAATAATCCTATAATGGGTGTGCTTGTTTCAAGTGGCTTAAATTTGATTGATAGTTACACTCAGTTGTCATGCTGGATGTATTTTACAGGTCAGAGAAGACCCAGTATTTGGTAGAGAAGGTGCCGATATCCATGTTGATGCACCATTGAGCATCACTCAGGTATTACTAATTGAATTTGAGTCTGACATCATCTAATAAACAAGCTTACAATGAAGTTTAGATTGGCCAATGACAAGAATAGTTCTTGTTCGTTGGTATAAGAGACATGAGGTGGAACATAAGTAGCTGCTAAAACAAAAATATTGGGTTTCTGATCATTATCTAATATATTCATGGAAAGCTTGGTCTGCAATCATAACATTCTAAAGATAGAGAGCCAGTAAAAACTGAATTTAGTTTTTGTTATCGCTGCTTCCAGCAACCATTTTTCATGCTTGTTTCCCCTTCCTATCTGATGAGCATGTTGACTCCTTTGAGGTTACATGCCCTAACCTGACAAATGGGCCACTTTAAAATATTTTTTAATATTTTTCAAACTGGGTTGGTAGACAAATGACTGCAACAGGAAATATTGTTTGATTAAGTTTGTTTGTGATTGGGAAAGAAATGCTGGTGGTTGTTTGGATGTCTCTTTTTTCATTAGTGCATCTCCTTTATCTTGTTTCCTCCTATTTTCAGGCCATTTTGGGAGGAATGATTCGGGTACCAACTCTGACTGGAGAAGTTGTTGTAAAGGTTTGTTTAAAATTTACTTCCTTTTAAAGTAAACAAGTACAAAAAGGAACATAGTCCAGCAACTTGGTTCCATATTTTATTTTTTCGTGTGCCTTTCCTCTCCTGATGTGTCTGGGTCGGATGGATGGTCTGGGGTCCAGTAGTTTCTTGTATGAGAGATTTGCTACAATCTATTAATTAATATTCCGTACTTGTCACTCTTCTACTGAAGTTGACTATCTATTTTTGTTCGTAACCATCTGTAGGTACGCCCTCGCACTCAACCTGGACAGAAGGTTGTTTTGAAGAAAAAAGGTAAAATTTCACCTGAACTCGCAGAATCTTTACATTCCTGAACTCTTAAATGTGCAATAACATTCCTCAATGTGTTGTGCAGGGATCAAAGTAAGAAACTCGTTTTCTCTTGGAGATGAATACGTCCACTTTAAAGTTAGCATTCCAACGTAAGTACCCAAAACTAGACCAAGTTCTATGCTATTACTCTTGCTGCTACTTGTCCTGTTCTCACAATTTCTTAGATTGGATTGTGTCATGGTTACTTCATACTAAAACTATTATGTGGACTGCGTGAGAATTATTCAAGAAACTTGACCTTATAATTGACAATTTTTTATTCTTGTATCAGAAACTTGACCCAAAGGCAACGTCAATTGGTGGAGGAGCTTGTTAAGGAAGAGCGAGGGAAAGATGATAAAGAAGACGAAGATGATAAAGAAGAGGCAGCAGTTGCAAGTGCTTGAGTTCTATCTTGTATTTGTTGTGAGCAAAAGAAACTACAGAGCCTCGTCAGTTGTGGAGGTGCAATTGTTTTTTAATTGAAAAGCTTATTTATATATTTAAGGCTTCAACTCTCTTCAAGATCATATTTATCTGACTTGGATTA
Source organism: Salvia hispanica (assembly GCF_023119035.1). Classification (NCBI taxonomy): domain Eukaryota; kingdom Viridiplantae; phylum Streptophyta; class Magnoliopsida; order Lamiales; family Lamiaceae; genus Salvia; species Salvia hispanica. The sequence goes on from NC_062965.1 coordinate 46,520,332, forward strand.
GTTCATAAATTTTGTAAATATTCATTACTTTGGTGGTAAAAATTTTGTTGTTTGTTCATGTAGGCTTCAGAGGCTGATGTAATCTCCTAAAATTCATTCAATAATTCCCAATGTATTAATTAATGAGATTTGGGTTCTAACTTTTATGTTACCATCTGTGTCTACAATACAGATATCTACTTTGGACAATTCCTATACTTATTTTCCTCGTACTTGTGAGGTTTTTCCTAAAATAAAAATAAAATCCTTGCACATCTGCAGTTCAAGAGAATGTTTTAAACTACAAATAAAAATTTAAACCTCCAAAATGAAACTTTTCAATAGTACGCCATCAGCTTTTTCGACCACTTCAGAACAGTCTGAGAAAATTAATAAAAGGTTAGTTGGATTAGAAGATAATTTAACTATAGCAGCATTCACATCTGCACAAATGTTCAGATATCATCGTGCAATATGTTTAAACACATCAATAAAAGCTTAAGGAAAACAACAAAAAGGAGAGGAATCTGATTCAACCCGGCGATTATAGCGAAACCCTTATTTTGGAGCTCTTTGAATCATAACGGGCTGCCAAAGCCAAAACCAGAGATACTTAACGTTGCAGAATTCCCAAAATTTTGTTTTGCTGTGGAAACTTTGTGGCGATATTAGTATGATGCAGCTATTGAAAAGGCATTGGGATGTGATCGGAAGCGAATGCTCTCAAATTTGAACAACAATTGACAAAGCTTCGACACAAGGAGTTGGCTTTGTTTCATCAAAGCTTGGCTTTGAAAGAACAAATTTGTGCCGTGTTACTGATTCTGATTAAAATTTAACACCCGTGCAATCCCCAATAAAAATAGACAAATTTGTTCCTTCAAAGCCATGTATTGAAAAAACAAAACCTCCTTATGTCAAACCTTTGTCGATCGTTGTTCAAATTTGAGAGGATCTTTTGCAATCACATCCCAATAATGTCTTCTCAACAACCACGACATACTAATATCGACTCAAAGTTTGCTAGCAGAACAAATTTTGGAGATTCTACAAACGGAGATTCTACAAACGGCAAAGTAACGTACTCTTGCAACCAATAATGATTCGGAGAGCTCCAAAGCTTTGCGACGATCACTATGTTGAATCAAATTCCTCTTCCTCTTGTAGTTTTTCTTCAGCCTTTTTTGTAGATGTGTTTAGTCGTGTAATGATTCAAATTCCTTTCTCTCTTTCGGTTTATATAATATTAACTTTGTCATATTTCCTTAATCAACGACAATGTATGTAAGTAAATATTTAACTTATAAAATTTTAGCATATGAAGTATTATCTTTCTTAATTAACGTGTTGGAAATGTGCTTATAATATATATGTATTGGAAATATGTAAGATTTATGTCAAAGTAACCTTTTCATATTTCAATAATCAACGACAGTGTAAATTTGAACTTTTACAATTTTTGCATATATCTTTCTTAATTAACGCGTTGGAAATATGGTTATATTATATGTTCCTTAATTAAGGTATTGGAAATATGGAAGTAGTTAAAATCACTGTTCTTATATAAACCCAAATTATTAAAATTTAGAAAAAGGTGAATCTTAAGACGTCGGCATATCAATCCAAATAATGTACATGAATTAATATCTTTACATTTCGCCAATATAGCGCGCATGAGATTGAGCATATATTTCTTCCTCATTTTTCCAAAAATATACGGTATCATAGCCAATAATAAAAACATAATCAATATTGTACTGTAGTTGGAAAGATTGTCAATATACTCCATAATTTTAGCTTATAATCGTATAGATTGTTTTATTTTATTTTTGTATTAAGTGGGATAAGTTTGAATTTTAATTAGAAAAACAACAGTGTTAAAATTTATAAGTTGGAACAGTGTTAGAATGAGGACATTATATTATAGTATTACAGCTGTGCATGGTACGATTTCTCTTTATTTTCCTCTTGAAAATTTATACTATTCATCGTTTGTCAAAAATTTATAGTATTGCTCTTGAAAATTCAAAAAAACAGACTCAAATCGCTAGAGCCAAACTAATGATTATTGATTAATACTTAATTAAATGCTATTCGCCTTTTCACCTTTTAATGTGCCTCTATAAATACAAGACCAAAAATATGGCTTCACTCAGAAATAAAAAATTTAGTGAGGCCGTCTGTCGTGAACATAATGTCGTTTGAAGCTCACCTCTATCACCGCCATCTGCTCGAGAACGATCTCCTCGAGTCAAGGGTACGATATGCAGAAATGAGGAAAAAAGCTTAAAACGAAATAGAGTCTCAAACATGAATAAACTAGGAACCGAATTAACGTATCTTAAATAAATTATTTTGATCAGACTTCACTCTATAGTTGGGGAAGTGCTGCATTAGCATCACCATACCACAATCTCTCCCTAACATCTAATGGTAAGAAAAATATATAGGTGGCCCATTGATACTTCTACAAATTTGGGCCTGGGAAAGAATCACAAGTTTGAGATCAATGTTGTGAGATTAATCTCACTTTAAGCAAGAGAGCAGAATTTAATTTTAATATTTAAACTAAAAAACAAAAATAAGATGACACCTAATGAATTCTAATTTTAGGGATTAGGCTTTCGACTAGAATTTTGGTTTTTGACCTTTGGTTTAGCCTCGGTCCGGTGATCGATGGGTGATTTTCGAGTACCTTCAGTAATTTGGAAATATTTGATGCCACGAGAATGAAGCGAATAGACTTTAGTTAACGGCGTTTACAGGGGACAAATGATGACTTCTTGATAGTACGATTCATGAGTTACACTTTTCATCTAGACTCGGTATGGACTATATACAAGAGTACTAAGCATTTTTATTATGCTACAACAATGAAGTAAGTAGATTAAACAACATGCGTTAGATAGAGGGAAACAATGACATAATCATAGTATATTTCGTCCTACCACTTATAGAATCATGTCTTAACTTTGTTTTGATTTTGAATGCATAAAGATTCAATTTTAGTTTTTGAAAGACACCTTAATTAAAAATTAAATATATTAAAATCAATGTGTATATAATAGATTGTTTACTGAATACTTAAAAAGGTGGCTAATCAAAACACTTATTCAATTAGTAATAACTTAACCTTTCGTATCTAAAAAACTAGTCTGTCCTTTCAATTTTAATTGGGATTGTAAAAATTACTTTTAACTGGGAGTACTTTAATTGATAATTTAAACATTGTTCAATTGGGTCCATACACTATACACTAATTAGAGGATTGCATTCGTGGGGTAACAATTGCAATTTGAAAGCAGTAACAAATTCATTAATTTAAGGGATATTGGCCCCTAATATTATTGAACTTTCAAAAAGTAGAATTTTTTTTACGAACTTTGAAATTGACAAATAATATCACTAACTTTACCGTGAGTTTGTTATTTCCCACCAGTAAAAAAATTCCGGCTATATTAATAGATTGAAGAACAAATTTGGAGGATGTGCTTCAAGAAAAACTATTCTCAAAGATTGAAAATCTTGAAACTCTCAAAGTTGTTGAGAAATTACGAAAAAAATCCGTATCATGATTTGCCGGAATTTTTTCATTGGTGGGAAATAACACACTTGGGATAAAGTTCATGATATTATTTGCCAATTTTAAAGTTTGTGGAAAAAATTCAACTTTTTGAAAGTTTTATGATATTAGGGCCAATATTGTCACAAAAATTTCTGATATCCAATTGTTGTTTCAAAACCAGTGGTTTTTCTCACAACCTGTCTAACAAAGAAAAATTAATCTGTACTAATAAAATGCGTTCATTGATAAACAGAAAGAGATTACGAAAAGAATAAAGGCATCTTTGGTCTACTTAATAAGTTTATAAAGTTGAAAATCAATTTTCCACTAGGCATTGCTGCATTCAGAAGAATGGTATGTCAGACAAACAAATATTCACTTTATCACCAAAATTGTACAAATCTCTTAACAAATGTAGCAGAAAACTGCTAATTTTTTGTCACTTTTTCGAACTCCAACACAAAGTCTTGATACCTTACCCCCAAACTCGTTTGCTACATAAACAAAACACACAGCTTCTCGAGCAAATCATTCTTTCCTTGCAACAATGATGAAGCTGCAACAGTACCTTGTGCCTCACATCATATATCATCAACTCAATTTGAGTTTCTTGGATTACTTGAGACCACCAACTTCCTAGTAACTTGACATAGGAGCTAAGGATCATGAAGTTGGTGGTGGAAGTTATAGATGCCCATGATCTCATGCCCAAAGACGGCCTCGGATCAGCCAGTCCTTTCGTCGAAGTTGATTTCCAAAACCAGCTCAGTCGAACCAAAACCATTCCCAAAAACCTCAACCCCATTTGGAACCAGAAACTCTTGTTTGATTTCGACAAGACACAGAGCCACCATTGTAGCATAGAGGTCTCTGTCTACCACGAGAGACGCCCTGTCCCGGGCAGGAGCTTTCTTGGGAGGGTTAGGATCCCTTGCTCAAATCTTGTCACCAAAGACGACCAAGTTTATCAGTCTTTCCAGCTCGAGAGCAAGTCTCTCCTTTCGTTTGTCAAAGGTGAGATTGGCCTCAAAATCTACACTTTATCACAATCAAACATCCATATTTCTTCTCCTAAAATCAGCCTTCCAACACCTCCTCCTCATACTCTTCCTTCTACCACTAGTAGTACAACTCAATCCCCCATTGTTGATGATTCTATCAAGTTGATTGAAGTCAAAGGAAACACTAGAACTCATACAAATCCCGCGGAAACAGCCTCTCCTAGCAAAATTCCAATCCAAGAAGCTGGTAGTGTGATTGAAGAGAGATCAGAAACCACTCACCAAATCCACAAGCATCAATCTGTGCAGCAACCAATCCCTACATTGCTGACTAGAGCCGACGGTGTCCATCTCCCAACAATGCAGAACCAAACCGGACCTAAGCTGCGTAGGAGAGCAGAGCACGAGGCCACCAGACCACTTCACCGAGACAACAACAACTTTAACAACACCACCACCAACAACAACAGCAGCAGCAACAACAACAACATCAACGTCAACAACAACAACAACAGCAGCAGCAATGACAACGACTTTGAGGTGAAAGAAGCGAGCCTCCACCTCGGCGAGCAGTGGCCTAACAACACGGGGAGAGCGTGGATGAGTGGCGAAAGAATGGCAGCCACACTAGACCTCGTGGAGCAGATGCATTACCTCTACGTCCGAGTCGTCAAGGCCAGGGACCTCGCTGCCTCCTCCGACCCCTACGTGGAGGTGAAGCTCGGCAACTACAAGGGCAGGACGCGCCACCTCGAGAGGAGGCCGAACCCTGAATGGAACCAGGTATTCGCCTTCTCGAAAGAGCGAATCCAATCGTCAATTCTCCAAGTGCTGGTGAAAGACAAGGACATGATCGGGAGGGACGATTGCCTCGGAGGAGTCGTGTTTGATCTGAATGAGATTCCGACTAGAGTCCCTCCGGATAGCCCTCTGGCGCCGCAGTGGTACAGGATGGAGGATCGGCGCGGCGAGGGGAAGGTGAGAGGCGAAGTGATGGTGGCGGTGTGGATGGGAACTCAGGCGGATGAGGCGTTTACAGAGGCGTGGCACGCTGACGCCGCCTCTGTTTACGGAGAGGGCGTGTTCAACATAAGGTCGAAGGTGTACGTTTCGCCTAAGCTGTGGTACCTTAGGGTTAACGTCATCGAGGCTCAGGATCTGGTGCCGAACGACCGGAGCCGCCTCCCGGAGGTGCTGGTGAAGGTGCAGATCGGGAATCAGGTGCTGAGAACGGGGATCTGCCCGAGCAGGACGGCGAATCCGATCTGGAACGAGGATTTAGTGTTCGTCGTTGCGGAGCCGTTTGAAGAGCATCTGGTGTTGACCGTTGAGGATCAGATTCATCAATCGAAGGACGATGTTCTCGGAGGGATTACCGTTCCTCTGGATTCGATCGAGAAGCGGCTGGATCACCGTCCTGTGCGATCGCGTTGGTTCAATCTGGAGAAGCAGAGAGAGGTTAGATTTTCCAGCAGAATACATCTGAGAGTGTGTTTGGAAGGAGGCTACCACGTGCTCGACGAATCGACGATGTATATAAGCGATCAACGCCCCACGGCGAAGCAGCTGTGGAAGCCTCCGATTGGAGTGGTGGAGTTGGGGATCGTGAGGGCGGAGGGGCTGCTGCCGATGAAGAT